>NC_137828.1:29516862-29784362 GCF_963921795.1 Nannobrachium achirus | reverse complement strand
AAAGGCGCTGTTGTGCCTTTTTTTTACAATTGAGGTGCAGTTAAGAGACCATTTAAGGTCTTTGGAGATGTGCACTCCTAAGTACTTAAAACTGTCCACAATTTCAACATTGACACCATCTAAAGTCAACAACGATCTCTTTAGTTTTGTTCACATTTAGCTCAAGATTGTTGTTGCAGCACCACTGACCACTCTATTAAATCTTTCACTTCCTTTCGTTCGTAATCTTCCCAATTATGGTTGTGTCATCCGCACATATAATAAAGCAGTTTGTGTCATGCTTTGCAAAGAAATCATGAGTGTAAAGTAAATAAAGAAAATAACTAAGAACACAGCCCTGAGGGGCGCCCACATTTGTAATAATTGTGGAACTTTAATTGTGGAACTTCCTATTCTCACTACCTGTTCCCTCCTCAGCAAGAAATCCAGGATCCAATCACAAATGGAGGAGGGTAGGCTCAGGACTCTCAGCTTAACATAGAATTTTGCTTGGCATAATTGTATTGAATGCAGAGCTAAAATCGATAAATAGCATTCTGCAGTATACATCAAGTCTCTCTACATGTTCTAACACAGTGTGCAGAGTCCTCCTGTTGCTAATGAGTTTTGGCCGGAGTTTTCATCAGGGCAGATTAAAAGTCTGAGCGTACTTGAGCCCAATGACTTGCATGTTTATTTACTTCTGTAGCGGCACTATACTTCAACCTCTGTGATTTCTTAAAACATCCACGTCTTTTCCATGCCCAATCGACTGCCAGTACCTCCCTGGAACAAACAATAGATTTATGATAGTTGTGCTAAACAATAGTTGTGCAAAACAACCCAGTAACTGGAGTTGCCAACACATACCCACAGCTACATTTAGTAGAAAAGTAGCAAAGCAATATACCAGAGTTCCTCAAAGCGGGTCCGTGAAGTCCAAGGTGGTGCCACAGAATATATCATAATATTTGAAATGTATCAATATCACTTCAGTTTAACCCTTACAGTACATTCTCTATACTTAGTAAAACAGACCTGAGTTGCAGGTTTTGTAATTGGTACAATATTGTCCAGTCTACACCAAGTATCTTCACCAAAAATGGCAGATCCACAAGCTCGAGCTGATTGGCTATTCTTTGGTGAATATTCCACCTAGAATAGAGTTGCTGGGGTTTTAAGTGGTTAAACGCCAAGCATAAAAGTTATTTTAAATCTGTCCTAATGGAAACGGATATTCTCTCAAGTTTTCCTTGTGACACATATCGTATACCTCTATCTTAACAATTTTGCTGCCATTTTAAACATAGCTGTACTAAGCAGTTGCCAAATTGTCCTTACCTTTTAACGTGGGCACGCGCACAAATCGTGCAGGATCTGTGCGCGACTCATCTAGTAGACGTGTAGACTCGGTGACAGCTTTCGAATAAAAAAAACCCCATTGGAATAGACATATCCGTTGCCACGCTGTATCCCTGCTTATCCGCCAGTGTTTACATAAAAAAACATTGGAGCCAGCTGTGCGCTATGGTAACACGTGGACACGTTCGCGCACATAGCAGACGATATGTGCGCAGATCATATGCCAGGCGGGTAAAAGAATCAAACAGCTACAAAATAAAATAAAAAAACGTTCTATGGCCATGCAGTCAGCTCACTTGTTTACAATGAAAAGCTATGCGAACGGAGCTGCGATTGGACGTCAGACCGGATATGGAAACCTAGATCCGGTCCAAACGGGAAATACAACCGGATACAGTTAGGAGGCGGGCCTAAAGTCTCCGAAGCGGCCATATACAGCGACCATACTTTTAATCGTTACATAATGATTAAAGCTAATTAAATTTCCGGGATCGACAGGCATCGCATAGTGGTACAGCGGGAAATCTCCGGTTTCGACGGGGATCGCAGGAAATGAGTTAATAGGAAAATCTTATTTATTTGACATAAATGTAAGGTGCTACTGTTAAGTAACACTGTAATTCAGGGGTGCCCTGAGCCCCCCAGAAAATTGAGAACCACTGCAATATGCACACTGAAAGGAAATGTCCTGTTCTGTCTTTCTGTCTGTGTAGGGATAACTCAGGACCGTATAGATGAATGTCTTTCTGTCTGTGTAGGGATAACTCAGGACCGTATAGATGAATGCCGGGGGGCTAAAGAGACTGAGATGTTGACCGATATCCGGGCTCAGGTTGAGAGTGGAGCGGACATAAATGCTCAGGACGATGACGGAGCATCTCTGGTGAGGCACAAGGAAATGCATTGTATTTGTAAACAACAGGTAGCATCAAATGCATCTGGTATTATCAAGTATTTTAACTCTTGATTGCATCGCAAGGATTTGTGTGTACTCATCCATGTTTGTGTGCGTGCACATGTCTTGTCCAGCTCCACATAGCGTCTGCCAACGGCTACACGTCCGTGGCGGAGCTCCTGCTGGAGCACAAGGGTGAGGTGGAGGTGAAGGATGCTGATGGCTGGACACCGCTGCACGCCGCAGCGTGCTGGGGACAGGTTAGTTTCTGACATTCAACTTGTTGTATGGTTCTCAACCTGTGGGTCGGGACCCCCAGGGGGGTCCCCAAATTATTTTTGGGTGTCCCCAGATTAACTTAATTTGCAACATTGTTTTCTCTCTCAACAGTAAACAAACCAACAAGGGATTTTTAATACCTCTAAAAGGACAAATTGAACATTGTCCAAATTGTCAAATAGAAATTGTGAAAATAGCTGATCTACATACAGTATAAGCGTATACAGGGTATCTGCACATTTCAGTGACAATTTAAAAAATTGAGAACATAGCCGATCTACTGTACATGCTCACAATGCCTCACAACGCGAGGCGTTGTTATCATTTCGATCTGCTATTTTCACAATAGAACCGTGTTATACAAAATGTAATGCCTCAACTCTTAGTGCTCGTCAGGGTAGGGGGGGGGGGGGGGGGTCCCAGTTAAAATATGATTATTTTGGGGGTCGCGGCCTGAAAAGGTTGAGAAGCAGTGCCTTAGAGTAGATGTCCCCGAAATTACCCGATGTCCCCGAAATTACCCGAGGACCCGAGAGACCCGTACCAGGTTCGGTCAGTGTTTAGTCACTCGGAGCCGGGTCGGAATGGCCGCATCTCCCTCGGAACACAGGACTATAATCATCATGTGTATTACCCGAGAGGACCCGTACTGTTTGTGTACTTTCTGCTTTTTTATGCAAACTGTAAAGCAATCAATCAATGTGTGTGTGTGTGTGTGTGTGTTTGTGCACTGGCGTGCACTGAGAGAACTACTGGAGTTCTGTTTAACATGGGTGCTGTGTTTAGGCTGATCTAGGCTCTGATCCGTTAGCCGTTAGGCAGCGAGATGAATGGCTGTTTAACTGTGAGATGATGCTGGTCTAGGATCAGTTTAACAGCAGGGGGAAAAGATCTTGGTGCATGCGTAATGCATGCGTGATTCGAAGCCTGCTGCCAGGATGATGAGAAAGCACCCGCGACCGTGTACAAGTTAAACCATGACAAACAGACCAAAAATGACTTACCTCTGTAGTTAGAAAATTGCCTAAAAGTATTCCTTTATCCCTGGCTTTTGTTTCGATCTTATTTAAGCAATATTACACGAGAGGGTGTGCATATAACAAACACGGTTATCCGGCACGACAGCCTTACCGCAGGAACGAGCCGACAGGCGAGTTCCGTAGGCAGGGCTGAAGTGCCGGATAACCGTGTTAATGCAGACCCTCGAGTGTAATATTGTGATTATACAACTGTTACCCTTAAAAAAAAAACATGTCAACTTCATTTCATTGTAATTAAGATATTCGATAGCAATTTGTAATTTTTTAATGCCACATTTAGCTACTATGTCCCTGAAGGTCACATGAAAACCGCTAGCCCAGCCGCCTAGCATAGCGTGGGGAGAGAGGAGCGCTTCCTTGCTGTGTTTCGTGACCAACGCAGCTGATTTCTTTACTTGATGAGAGACAGTGCATCTGTGCTCGTTATATGCACGGTTGGAGAGCCTGTTTTCCATTGAGAGCCCGACTACCTGTTGTATAATATAGATTCCTTGGCAGCCTTCTTCTGCCTGTCAATCAGTTAACATTAACAGCGCACGCCGCACGGCTGCAATGAGTAAGGGATCTCGGTACCTGAAAGGGGGTTTTAATAATGACTAAATTGTCGGATCTCTCGTGCGCGCGTGCGTGCGCCATTTCTATTTGAATTTCTGTCCATTCTAAAGGGTTATGTTTATTCTGTGATCACCGTTTCCAATGATGCAAGACTAAACACAATATGACCACAGTATGACCATATTGTGTATAAAGTATTGGTGCTCTCTTGCATAACCAGTCCATTGTTGTATTGTTTGTGTAGCTCCAGATGGTGGAGCTGTTGGTTGCTCACGGGGCCAGTCTCAACAGCAAGTCTGTCCTGGAGGAGACTCCTCTAGGTAAGTCTGACTCCACTGCTATATATAGTATTGAGAGACCTAAACCCACTTCCATCATTTTACCTCATCAAGTGACCACTTAAAACGTACCCTAATTTTAAGTGCGCACCTAAAGGCCCAAATACAGCTGGAGGATGACAACAGGGTTCCTGAGCACTGGGGGTCGTATACGATGAAATGTCACAAATTTGGATGTTGATAGACAGTATTTCTGTCTGTCTATCCCTCTGTCGTCACACTGATCAGCTGCTGTACAAAACTATAATAGGCCTATATTCAAGAGAAAACCCATAGGCTCGCTTATTTCCCACGAAAGAGAATAGCTATTTGATTGATTATTTTATCAATGAAATAATCATAGAAGAGAGGTCCTCTTGCACACCTACTAGGACAGGTGCGTCAGAACAGTGAACTAGATAATGAAAGGAGACCATCATGCCTGATGAAGGTCTGAAGAGACAGAAACGTTGCTGAATAAAGTTATTGTAAGTGAAGACAGTGTGCGGGACTCCTTCCCTCCTTTCATTATCAATGAAATAATCAACACTTAGGGTGCGTTCGGAAACCCGCACCGGGTGTGTGCTCGGTGTAGTGAGTGCAGTGGGCGTGTCGTATAGTGCGTTCAGTGTGGCTTATTTACGAACGACCAGTTTTAAGAGGCAGCTGTGTGCTTTTTCAGTAGCCTAAACTTTCTGAAAAGCAGTAGTTGCTAAGTATGCTAACGTAACGTTGCTATTGAAAGGAGATGTAATTCATAACATTGGCACACCTGCTGTTAGTTTACACGTTAATGTGTGTGAAACTATCAAGGCCAAACGACCAATTAAGCTGCAAATGCTGCATTTTGCGGTAATTTCCTCCATTGTTCACAGCTGAGAAGCGTTCGAGACATGGTTATGAAAACCAACCAATCAGAACACCGAACCACCGCACCACACCGCCTAACCCCATCTTCTGAGTAGGGTTGGTGAGTGCGTGCACTCAACACACCAGTGCGCCGCGCACTGGATTTCCGAACGACAACGCACCAAGTGCACCGAATAAACGAACGACAACATGGCACACCAGTGCGTTGAGTGCGCATTTCCGAACGCGCCCATTGTATCATAATGAATCCATCCAGGAGAGTTGCAGGATGTGTGTGCGTCACACACACACTGTGGTATTACGGTGTTTGTCTCATAACACTGTCTCAATATATTGAACATGCAGTGAGAGAATCAAGGTTCTAGGTTTTCAATTATCACATCGTTGCTGTCGACTGGAAAACTCATATGTCCAAAACGGTAAATTTACATGATTCAAATTCAAAAATAGCTAACATAGCCAATCATACAAGCTGTCGCATCGTGACGTGTTTTGAGCTTTCAGATCAGCTATTTTTGCTACATTTGTGTGCCACTGTACTAGTACGACAAAGTAGGGCGTTGAATAACAAAAAAAAAACGTTAAAATATGGAGACAAGATGTTTCTGCCCGACAGCGACGACATGCATTTACAATACAGCTGTGTTAACACTGCATTGAAATTCTCTCCAAGTACAAGAATTTTGCTGCCTGCGCTGTTGGCACAGCTGTAGGCTTTAAGGCTGTAAGTGCATGTGACAATTAAAAAACAACAACTTTGGCTTCAATGGACACTTTTCAAATCCCAAGCAGGAAAGAAATGTAAAGAAATGTCAGACGTTCCCCTCCACATGTCTCCCTTCTCTCTGCCCTCGGCTTACTGTTTTGCTACACTCTTATCTAAATAAAGCTAAATCAAAAAACCTGCCAAAATAACTCTTACAAACTCACACTCACACATACTGCTGACCCGTTCCGCTCGGGGCCCCTGCTGTTGTCGGTTAATTGTGTGTGGGCTTTAAACTCTTCAGCCGTAGCCTCCTAATGTTGGGCAAATATATATATATATATATATTTAATTAGGGCATTAACGACTTGTGATTTTTGCAAGTCGACTCGACTCAGTAAAAGGTTTACTTTATCGTTTGATGACGTCATCACATCACACACGACCCCCCAATTATTTTGTGGGGTCCCCAGATGATTAATTTAACACTTATGTTGCAATGATTTTTTCTCTTCAATGTCTCGCGTTGCCATGGTTACCATAGACTTCCATGTAATTGTGCAATTGTGTAAAAAGTGCACGCCCATGCCTAGATGATGCACCACGTGTGTAGATGCTGTTCACAGCTTTCAAACAAAAAAATCCGCTTGGAAATCCGTTCAGGCATTCATGATTTATCAGCCATTATGTTTTCTTCAGATGTAAACAAACATGGCTGCCATGTTTGAAAGAATGAGTTGGTATGGGGGTTAAACATGCAATTTCGCGATCGCGATCATGCCTAATACATTTCTGGAGGTACAAAATTTTTTTTTGAAAAAAAAAATTTGAAATAAAAAAAACTTTTTTTTTTTTCAAAAACGGCCCAAACTCGGGAAACTCGGGGTTGGCACAGCGGTAGTACCAATACAAACTCGGGAAACTCGGGGTTGGCACCATATGTGTTAATGTGAAACATTGTTTTCTCACTCAACTGTAAACAAACCAACATAAAGTTTAAGTGTATAGACAGGGTATCTTCACATTTCTAAAGTGCCAATTTAACTTTTTAATTCCTCTAAAATGACAAATTAAACATTGTCCAAATTATCAAATATATAGAGGCAGAAATAGTGAAAATAGCTGATCTACATCATGTAGATAAAAAAAAAGCAAAAAAAAAGAAGAAAAGAAGCAACAACAAAACAAAAGTGCATTGAGGCTCATCATTTTTGACAAGCCCTAATCTTGCTAGTAGCCTATTTTTATTTTTTTATTATAATTGATCTCACAATTTCTAGCAAAATTACATCCAAAAAGCACACCCAACACAACCCATCCTCATCCCTTACAGAATATATTCACAAAATCTTCTTCTCGTGCCATCCCATCACGCTGACACAAAACAACAGCAAACTAAAATAAACAACAACAATGTGTTATTGTGATTTGCTCATCAGATGTGTGTGCTGACGAGGAGGTGAGAGCCAGACTGATGGACCTGAAGCACAAACACGATGCCATTATGAAGAGCCAGGACCGACAGAAAGGAACCCTGCAGAGACGAGCTTCTAGTGCCGGAAGCAGAGGGTGAGGATCAGGGGGATGGTTTTTGGTAGGGATGGGACGATATGAAAATGCAACAGGTTCTCACCCCTATTGCGTCATACAACCGACGCGATCTTAAATACCGAATGCTTCTCACCATAGACGCGGACGGATTGCCTAATGTCTCAAGGGTTAGACGCATTGGGTGGTCTAAGAAGAAAGAAAAAAAAGTAGTTCCTGATGCGGGATTCGATATGCTCTGAAGGTTTCTTGGTTTACCAGCCACCCGTCGCTACCGTTCACGCCACTATAAACGACGGAGCGGCGCCGTCTCAGGCGGCGATGACCCCCGTGAGTCGCCACCGAGGCGAGCGATAGCGAGCCGAGTTGCCGCGACGAGCGGTGGGAACGCCGCATGAGCCGACTCAGCCGCGTTACCGAATTACGTGCCGTTATGGACAGAATAGTAAATCTTGACCAGGGGACTGCTTCCGCCTCCGAATGTGGCTCAAAGAAGGGACTACGTTATCATTTCACGTTTTGTCAAAGATAAAAGCACAAAAAAAAAGGTACTTCCCAGTCACTCTCGTTAGCTCAGTCGGTAGAGCATGGAGATACAAATCCAGAGACCGGGGTTCGATTCCCCGTGACGGCCGTCAGTGAAAAATCTTCCAGTAAACACATGTCGGCGCATGCGTACTAAGACTCTGTCTCGTCCAAAAACTCTCCGTATCCGTCGCACCCTAGACGCAATAGTCACTCCCAAAACTTCACAGGGGTGAAGCAAAGGAAAGAAAGACACGGCGTCGGGAGGGTGAAGCAAAGGGAGTGAGAATGGGTTGGAAAATGTCATATCACAATTATTGTGACAAAAGTCAAATCGCGATTTACGATATTATCGCGATAATCAAAATAAATTATCCTGGGGCGGAACATTTGCCAAAAAATAGCAGATCTACAAGCTCACAACACGTCGCACGCGACACGTTGTGAGCTTGTAGATCAGCTATTTTTTTGGCAAAGACATTTGATAGTGAAAAAAAAGATCAAGTACGTATATTATAAGTACCTTTTACCAATTATAGAGGGTTTAAGTGATACCGGATATGCAACTTGTCAAATAAAAGTTGAATTGATCCCAGTGTATGACAGAGGACGATATCACGATAAATTAAATCTCCACGATAAACGATAATATCGCTTATGGACCGTCCCATCCCTAGTAGACCTTATTAATCCCGCTGCAAAATTCAGTTTCAGATTCACCCAGCTGCTGGCTGCTCAGATGGTCATGATGAGTGCTCGCTCGGTGGGGGAGCAGTTTGGCGCTGTGTCCACTGAGGACGCCTTTTGAGCTGGGAAGCGCTTTGGATATCATGTCCATAGCATGGGAAGAGGAGCGCACCATCATGTCTTTACCATGGAAATACATGGAAGACTAGCGCTGTCAATTCAAAAGGAGTTTTATGTGGACACGGCACCTTAGCTTTAGGGGTTAAGGGTCTTGCTTAGGGACACTTCAGGGGGCTGAGGAGAGACGGGAGTGAGGAAATTACTTTTTATGATCAATAAAGATCAATTTTATCATTGTAAAACAAAAAAGTGGTTCCCATTTCCCAACCTTTTCTGGATCAGGGCCCACTTGAAACTCTTGAAAGCATTCGCAGCCCACTCATCTGTCCATTTAAGACGGCAGCCATTCGGCTGCCAATTATTTTGGCACCCACTTGCAGTAGCCCCCAGCCCACCAGTGGGCCCACCAGTAGCAGTTTCATCCTCATGTCTCTGATGATAACGGCATGTCTCTGATGGGTCTGCAGTAAGGTGGTGATAACGGCCTGTTTCTGATGCGTATGCAGGAAGGTGGTGCGCCGTGTGAGCGTCAACGAGCGCTCCAGTCTGTACCGGCGGGAGCATCACAAGGAGGCCATGGTGTGGAAGGAGCGTGGCCGACAGCCCGAGCCACAGGATGACGACGAGGACAGACAGACGGACAACGAGCTGCACCATCACGCCACCATGGTCAGTGTGGAGTGTGGACACCATGACACCTGAATGTTCCAACCTGTGAAACCTTCTGGTTTGGAGCTGTTGCCCTGGGAAGTGACAAAAAGTGTTAGTGAGAAGTTAGCTATTATTATTACTAGTAAGATGCCTCAGGGTGACGTGCACCTTGCCCTAAAGGGCGAGGTGGCGCCAATTCTTGGCCATCTGGCCAGTGATGTATATCGGACCAGTTACCCATATATGGAGACCCCTGGTACCCATATATGGAGTATATGGTACATCACTTTTACGTATGTCCATACATGGAGATCCCTCTCTGAACCAGCCACACAGATATGGGCTGTCTTCCTCCCTACCTGTATATGGCCATTCCCATATGAAGTCCTGTTAGATATGGGCTTAATATTAACACTTATGTTGCAATGATTTTTTCCGGCCAATGTCCCGCGTTGCCATGGTTACCATAGACTTCCATGTAATTGTGCAAGTGTGTAAAAAGTGCACGCCCATGCCTAGATGATGCACCACGTGTGTAGATGCTGTTCACAGCTTTCAAACAAAAAAATCCGCTTGGAAATCCGTGCAGGCATTCATGATTTATTAGCCATTATGTTTTCTTCAGATGTAAACAAACATGGCTGCCATGTTTGAAAGAATGGGTTGGTATGGGGGTTAAACATGCAATTTCGCGATCGCGATCATGCCTAATACATTTCTGGAGGTCCAAAGAAAATTTTTGAAAAAAAAAGAAATTTGAAAAAAAAAAGATTTTTTTTTTTCAAAAACGGCCCAAACTCGGGAAACTCGGGGTTGGCACAGCACTAGTACCAATACAAACTCGGGAAACTCGGGGTTGGCACCATATGTGTTAATGACATCAGGGATCTCCATATATGGGCATAAAAGGGATTCTGTTAGAGTGGTTCCCATGACATCATAACAACCATGACATCATAACATACAATCACTTTTATACCCATACATGGAGATCCCTATCTGAACCAGCCACACAGATATGGGTCATGTCTTGGCCAGTGATGTATATTGATGACAGGGATCTTAATATATGGGCATAAAAGGGATTCTGGGGAATACCCATATATGGACTTTTACATAGGTGATGTCACCTGTGATATCACCTGTGATGTCACAGTGATGTGTCAGGGGAACCACAGTGTCAGGCGTGACCTTCAGAGATACACGGATACGTGGACAAGATGTGCCGGTTTTCATAGTAAACTTGCCACCTACAGTCGCAATAACCCTTATTTAACCAGTGAAAATACATTGAGACAAAGTCTCTTTTACTAGATGACAGCTGCGACTACATCTCTGACTTGTACTGGGTGTGTTCTTTGTTGTTACAAGTTATGTATGTCTATCTGCTGTTTCCAGATATTTAAAATAGTGGTTCTCAAACATTTTCATGTCAAGCACCCCCAAAATGATTGATGATGATGTATTTGGCTGTGGAACCGCAACATTATTTTTGTCAAAAGAAATTGGAAGTAGATGAAAAATGCAGGGGTTTAACGGTTTCAAACTGTTCCTCCTCTCAGAGGTCTGCCTGAAACACCCTCAAGGACCACTGGGGGTCCCCAAAATCCACTTGGAGAACCACTGGTTTAAAACACATTGCCCTGCTGCTTTGACCATGTTGAATGCTCTCTCACCATCTCCAGGTTGCCAGTGCCGGAGCCATGTCTCGCCTGGAGGACGGAGGCTTATCGGAGAGGAAGATTTCCAACACCCTGGGGAACGGAGCGACGGACGTATCGCTGGCCTCCTCCGTCCCCGGGGAGCTGTGGGTGGGCGGAGGCCTGTCGGAGCGCAGCGCCTCTTACGAGCTGAGTGCTCCATCAGCGTCCGGTTCTCTCACCGGAGAGGGAGGCGGGGCGGACAACATGAGCCGGGAGAAATCCCACCACACCCTGGCCGACCTGAAACGCCAGCGGGCGGCCGCCAAGCTCAACAAGTACCCGGCGCCGCCTCCGCCCTTAGCCCCTCCCGCGGAGGAGGAGCCTTCCGCTCCGCAGGGCGAGGGGGTGACGCCGCCGCCTCAGACGCCACAGGACATCCAAAGCACAGCCAGCACTGAGCAGGTGGCCACCCCCAGCGTGGTGTACTTCACTCCAGCCAGTGGAGACCCTCCACTGTTGAAACTGCGAGCCCCTGAGGAGGACGCCCCCAACACCAAGGAGCCCTGCTGTGGACTCATGTAGAAACACCATAACAAACTCACCCCTTACACACAAACACATAGGGGCCTTTTCCAGCGGCAAGGAACCGGTTCGGGTTCGGCCTATGGGATGAACCAGAGGTGAGCTTTTCCACCGAGAACCGAGTTGGTTCCGAACTGTAAGTTGGTTCGTGGCCATTTCGCAAGAACGAACCAAGGTTCCTAGAAAGTTGCCATCCCATAGGCGGGAGAAAGAACCCAAACCGGTTCTTTGCCGGTAGAAAAGGCCCGATAGAGAACCCATGTTGACAGATGCAGTGATCCTCAAACTTTTTTTCATTTCAAGGACCCCTAAATTAATATGTATTTGGCCATGGACCCCCATCTGAAAATATGTTGTGCCAGGTACCTCCATACAAGACTTGTGTTCTTAAAATGGTTCAAAAATATTCCACATTCCAAAAATGTACAAGCTACAATGTACAATGCTCACAACGTGTCATGTGGCAATATGTTGTAAGCTTGTAGTATATCAGCTATTTTCAATTAGCCAATGTACATAAGGTTAAGGTGGTTAAACTGTATTTAATGCTAAAATAACATATTTTGCTGGGGACCCCCTGGAACCCCTTCAAGGACCTCTGGGGGTCTCCGGACTCCACTTTGAGAACCACTGCTCTAAAGTGGCAAAACAATTTAGAAAACGACACGCTTTTCTTAATTATTTTGCGTTTCATTTCTCTTTGAGAGAATTGCCACATTTCTTATCACATGCTACTGAAAGTTTGGCCTGTGCTGCATTTCAGAAAATATTAAGTTTGTTCTTTGACCATTTTGATGATCATTTTCACTGGCATTGGCATCATTTTCATTTTAAGTGTCAAGAGTCAAGTTGTTTGGCTTTTTTTTTCTTTTTTGAGTTGACAATCAGACCAAATGAACGAGGTTGCAGTTTATGATTGACTGAATGTAATTAGAGGGATGTGTATATACACTGTAAACTCAAGGTCCAGAAAATGAAGTTAATTAAAGCAGAGATTAAGGTTGGTTATTTTTGTAAATGGCTGATACAAAAGGTACCTGATCTTAATGTATTTATCGTATTTATTACAGAAATGGGTTGGGTGGTTGAGAGGTTCCTGAGAGATGATAGTTTCAATTTCTAGTTGGCCTGCATTTGCATCACATTTACACACAGATATAAAGTAGTAGCTTTAACTTGCTTGAGCTGCCTGATATTAAATGTAGTTGGATTTAGTTTTGATTTTGTTCGTTTAAATAATGAACTGATTCGGGACTAAGAAAAGTCTACATTTTGATAGCTAATGGTGCAACTTAGAAATGAAGGGTTCATCTCTAAATGATTTTTGACAGATTCTATATTGAAATGTTTGTTCAGTGTTCAAACCGTCTCGATAAGCTCTGTTGGCATTTCTTTTGATATGTTTATTTCCTTATTTGTGAATCAAATGATTTACCTGGTCTGCCGAAGGTTGGCGTTTCTGGTAACCTACGGCACATAACATTTCAAGTGTGACAGAATGTTATCAAAGATTCACAACGTTATACGTACATGTCTCTGTCAAACCAAGTAGACATAATGACAAGCTTGTCAAGTATTGGTGCCTTAGGTCTGGCAGAATTTGCACAAAGTTCCACATATGAGGGTGAGGAGTCAGCAAAAGGCAGAGAACATATTACAAAAAGATGCCCCCAGCTGCTAAATTGCACCCTGGCTGTCTGAAATGGCCCTCGGTCTTAATCTATACCAATGTTTCTCAATGTACAAGCCGGGGGTCCCGTCCAAAACAAACCCTTACAGGTCCGTAATAAATGGAGCCATTCTTTAACCCATTTAGAACGGGTACACATTTTGTGTATCATTATTTTATGCTTTAACTATTGAAAAATAGCAGATATACAAGCTCACAGCGCGGCACCGAGTGCCGCGCTGCAAGCTTGTAGATCTGCCATTTTTGAAAAATCGTGAAAATTAGAATTTTGACGCGATTCTATAAGTGTCTTTTGAATCCTTCTAATTCTAGGCCTAAATGGGTTAATCTTTGGGAACCCCAATTTACTCAGTACAATTCTCACTGTTCATTTAACTGGGATAGCGTAGGAATAGAACCAAATGGACCTGTTCTAGTTGTACCCCCCTCTGAGTTGCAGACCTGTTCTAGTTGTACCCCCCTCTGAGTTGCAGACCTGTTCTAGTTGTACCCCCCTCTGAGTTGCAGACCTGTTCTAGTTGTACCCCCCTCTGAGTTGCAGACCTGTTCTAGTTGTACCCCCCTCTGAGTTGCAGACCTGTAAGGGTTTGTTTTGGACCCCCTGGTGGTCCCCAGACCTGACATTGAGAACCAGTGATCTATACTTCATCGCTTGAACCTTTCGACAAAAATGAAAGAAATGTATTTTCAAATGATGGAGTTCGATCAGGGTCATCATGCGACAAAGTTCAAATTAAGCCCTTTGCACACAGGCGCGTTTAACCGCACGGATAAAACGGACAATATAATTTTTTTTAAAGAAAACAATGATTCTCTATGACCTCATGCACACCGGCTCCGAATTAGCCGTGCGACGAGTGGCTGCCGCCGTGCGTTTTTTTCTCGATCGAACCGAGTTCGATTCGTGCGTCTTGTCGCATGCGCTAAAAAACTCATCACTCCTTTTATGACTCCTTTTTGGATCCGCAGCGCCGATTCCGCACAGCCTTGCACACCAAATCCAATGCGTTTTATTCATGCCGCAAACGGAAAAAACGCAACTGTTCGTGTGCAAAGGGCTTTATCCCCTGATCTTTACTTGGTTGTGCATCGTGCATGCACTGAACATAGATTTACAAGTTTAATGCATGTGTTGTGAGACACTTTAAGTGTGCAGCTAAACATAAATCAGAAATGAACTCCATATGGATTCCCAACTGACACACTGATGATGATGCACTCCTTTTCCTTCCCGTCACATTCCACATTTTGACTGTTTGTGATTTGTATTTGATGTCTGTACAAAAGAAATGAAAAATGTTTGTCATGTTTTGTGTTCATGATTTTTGTATTGATTCTTGTTTCTTTCTTTTTTTTGTAATGTAAAATGATGTTATATTACCTGGTCTTAAAGTGTGATATTATAACTTATTACTTGTACTCTGGCTATTTTTTGGAAAGATTGTGGTATTAAGATCAGTAGTGAGCTTGTGACATGTCATGTGTGTGAGGTAAATAAATAACCTCCACCCCCTTTTTGGGGTCTTACAGTAATTTTTGGTCGGGCTGGCAACTAATAATCGGGGGATATCTTTAGAAAATAGTGTCAAATCCTGGAATAAATTCCTTACCAAAAAAAATCTTCACCAATGTGTTTGTAAAGGTGTCTAGTAACACATCTCACAAAGACTGAAATTCAGTTTCCCTAGGAAAATCTTTGACAGCTAGGGTAATTCTGGGTCTCATTCACTCACTATACACTATACTATAGGGGAAAAAAATCACTCCCAAAAAATATGCTTTAAGTGGGATGTGAGGGGTCTAACTAGGTGTTTTTAATTATTCTGAATCCATTGCAAGCATTTGTTTTGCACCAAAAACATTCCTTGGGCTAGAAATGGACCCCCATACTGCTGTGAAAAGTGATGACTCATCTTTGTGAGATGTGTTACTAGACACCTTTACAAACACATTGGTGAAGAAATGTTTTGGTAAGGAATTTATTCCAGGACTTTTTAAGATATCCCCCGATTATAAGTGGAGAGGGCCAGTCCTTCAGTAGCACCGGTCCACAGAGCAGAGAGACATCACATGATTGGCCCACTGGCTTGTCTATCATCTGAATACCGGCCTAGAACCCAATCACAGGCTACTGTGGCACAGGAGTCCCACCCACCCAAACATATAACAGCTGTTACAAGCCCACAAAGCGTCTGGGCAGCAACGCTGTTGTGGGCTTGTAGATCTTTGTGTGTTTCGAGGCGGTTGTGGTGGGCCAGTCTGGGCCAAGAGATATCGGGGCCGAATGATATGTCCCAGTCCAGCCCAGCATAAGAATGTGTGGGTTTATCACTTTTAAACACTCTAGTCTCAATGAAACAGACCTGAGTTACAAGTACAACTGTTTTGGACCACTTTTGTCCATCTACAACAAATCTCTTCAACAAAAATAACCTACAAGCTATTTTTTACAGGATAAATTCTACAAGCTGAAAAGCTATTTTTGGCTAATGTTCCTTCCAGAACATGCTGGGGTTCAATGGGTTAAATAGGATTTCCGTTTTTACTTTAAACAGCGAATCATTGAATTAAATAAATGTAAGGATAAAAAAACAACATATTCTATTTTTGACAGGCTACGTTCACACTTCACAGGATTCAGGCCACACAAGTAACACTTTTTTCTGTCTGACTGTACAGAAAGACAAGTTGCTCAACTGTCTTTCAACAGTTTTTCACACCCGTTTCTGTTTTCCTTTTTCTTTCATTTTTCTAGAGTGCACAGCTGCCCAAATGTGGCTGAAGTATTCTACAGAGAATGCATGAAGGGAAGTGGCTTCACTAGAAAACAATTCAAGTTTGAGCCACTATGGTGCTGCTAATAGTGTCTCAGAGGAGTAAAATGACTGTTGTAGATTTTGTATCACCTCAGCATGAATCTGAAGCATCTGCAAATATTTTCAAAAAATATATCATAAACAATTAATTATGTAAAATAGGGGGGAAGGTGGTTTCTCAAAAGGATTTGGGGAACAGAAATTGATTGCACATGAACATGGAAGAAAAATACACCAACTGATGTTGGGAATGTCTACCCCTTGTGGGTAAACCCTAACTTTGCACATTACACTTTCCAAGCATCTTGGCAGTCTATCCAGAAAATCACCTGTGCTTGTTTCTGTTTTTGGATGCATGTGTGCATCTGGAGGTGAACATTTTATGGGTGTAACTGTTATGTATACAATCCTAACTGTACAATAAGCACATCAAGGGTGTCTGTAAATCCTTCTATAATTCAGGAATTCTCTGAGGGAGGGAGAGAGGGAACGAAAACATGAGCCTGATGATCATTTACAACCTGCTGTATTTGCTGAACTGTGGACTGTATGTTTGTCTTGGTGTGTCAGTATTTCCTCAGAATTGCTCACAGCAAACATCCCTGCCTTCAGTGCCTTGCCATCCCACCCAACCTCTCTCTTACTAAAGGGAGATTCTACCTTTTTTTTTGGAGCTGTGTGGAACACAAGCTCCCTATACGTGGCCGTGTGTGTGGGTCTGTCTGTCTGTCTGTCTCCGTCCGTGTCTGTATGTAGCCTAAACTTCGGCGCGTAACTAGTGCCGCACCATTTACGCCACTCGCGCAATATATACATCAAAATGTGCGGCTCGGCCGGGAATGGTGTTCTATTACCTTTCGTTCCGATCCGCCTTACCATGCCGACGTAATCGGCAAAAAACGACGCTTAATTGTCCCCATTGACTTATAATGGGACAATGCAAGAAATCACTTTCAAGTGTTTTTCTCTCGTAAACCATAGGAGCTACAGTTTCAAACCTCCGAGAGGAGATTCATAATGATTTTAAGAATGAATCGAAAAATAATTACATCACTCGGCCTCATGGTGGCGCTATAACGGCCCACTTTACGTTTTGCCCCGTAACTCTTGAACCGTAGATCGGAAAATTTAAATTCTTTTTTCCCTGGATTCCTTGGGTCAAGACGCATCTCCCCATATAGGCCACGCCCATTTGCGCCAGGATAGATTTTCCGCCATCTTGAATTTTCTCCAAAACACTTTTTGCTCCTTTTCCTACATATTTTCTTCAAATGTCACAAAAATCGGTACACATGATCCTGGGTGACCAGAGAGGTGCTGTTGAGTCACACACACACACACACACACACACACACACACACACACACACACACACACACAGCTCCACTTCGAACAGAGGTTCGATTTTTTAACCTCATTTCGGTGCTCACTGACAGGTATCATTTCTGTCATCTCACACTGCATGTCAGAGGTGGGCTGCTGTGCTAGCTCAGGATAGCTTGAAGGTTCACCTGCCGATGGCCTAATTGGGAGGGATTTCAAGCTAACAGCCTCCCTAGAACAGCCTTTCTCTTTCTAGAATGTTAACGTGTAAAAAGTAAACAAATAAAATCTCCTGCAATCTCCCTATTTCTCCCATGCAGGAAACAACCTAATTTCCCAAATTGACTGTTTGCCGCTTCACCTCCCAATGTCATTGGTGTAAAGTAACTTAGTAATTTTGAGGCATTTGTACTTTACTTTTTTACTTCTAGTCCACTACATCTTGTATCCAAATATTGTACTTTTACTCCACTTAATTTGAAAACTTTACAAAACATGCATAAACTACTTTAGCCCTATTGTATACCTCAGCCATTTGAAAATAGCCGATCTACAAGCTCACAACACGTCGCATGTAGATCTGCTATTTTCAAACATTTTGCACTTTTACTTTTGGTAAGTATAGTTTGATGCCAATACTTTCATACTTTTACTCAAGTACATTTTGAATTCTGGACTTTTACTTGTAACAGAGTATTTCTATATTACTACTTTTTCCACCACTGTCCAATGTACAGTATGAATGAATGGAACATTGTAAAGCGCTTTGAGTGCTTAGAAAGGCGCTATAAAAATGCAATCCAAATCCATTAAAACCTTCTTCAACTACGACTTGAAATTTCATCAAGTTCATTAGGTGCAAGGACCAAATTCCTGTGGCGTGGAGAGCCATAGATATTGTTAGTGCCTCCTTTGTTTTTTGTTAATTCTATTGTGGTGTGGCAGGGAAACAAGGGTCAATTATGTCAACCAGTCCAACACAAATCAGAATCTCCCTTATTTAAAAAAAAATCACACCCGTGTGAACTGAGCGGTGGTCGTGGAGGCTGCGCAACAGCAAAACAAATATATATATACCTGTATATATATATAATAAAAAATATTAAAACAATATTAAACAAAATATTAATAATAAAATGCATGTCACTCAGGCCGCCACTGGTATCCATCCATCATCCATCCGTGTGTGAGTGTGTGTGTGTGTGTGTGTGTGTGTGTGTGTGTGTGTGTGTGTGTGTGTGTGTGGTCTGGCCTGAACAACAGCGCCCCTCCCTTAACATGTGTGGTCAAAAAAGGTACTGTAGGCTACATACAGACAGACAGACAGACAGACAGACATACCCACACACACGGCCACGTATAGGAGCGTTGTGACCACCGCTCAAAAAAAAAAGAAAATAGAAAAAAACCTTAGTTGTCAGGTGTGCATGATGCATGGGGGAATAAGGTAAAAAAAAAAGTTGAAATATTTCTTTCCTGTTTTGTGCCATTCCAGGATATATTGGATGTGGCCATGGAAACACTTGTCTTAGAAGGCTTATGTATTCAAATTGAGCTAAAGTCTAGACAAGAGGTTTGTGCCTCTTTGAATTCACCTGACTTTATATGTTTAAGTTCTTTTGAAAGGCTGTCTGTTACCAGTGATGGAAGAAGTACATTTTCTACCTAAGTAAAAGTAGCAATACCACAATGTTGAAATACTTAAACGTATGTTAAGTAAAAGTCCTGTATTCAAAGATTTACTTAAAAGTACAAAAGTATTGGCATCAAAATATACTTAATTACCAAAGGTAAGTACCTCAAAATTATAGTACAGTAGGCTACTTGAGAAAAAATACTTTACACCACTAGATATTAGTCTGTGATTTAAACGACCTTGACGATGTGGTGTGGTGTGGTGTGATGGCCCTCCCCCTTGTGCACACTGTGTAACGTCACGGGAGGCATCACATGTTTGTACCCCGTTTGAGATGGGATCAAATGTCTTCTCCGGACTCTGTCCAAGACATCACGCGATTACTTAATGTCTCTGTGAGAACTGACTCTGAGTCTATATGGATTCTGCCTAAGTCGGCAGAATATGAATATAGCCTACAAATGTAAGTATATGTTACGGAGGCACCTTGGAACAGATTTGTTTTGAAATACAGCCCACTTCCCTCACTCTCGGTCCATGATCGGTCCTCTGTGTACTTACACTGACAGGTGGCCGAGTTCAAAATAGATTCCTTTCTTAATTCTCACTTCTCCATTTAACAACCCAGTCTAGTCAAATCTTGAGTGTAACTCTGAGAGTGCGCACTCTCTGACTTAAATGAACACTGAAGATTTTACTTTGTTGACAAGGCAAGCAGGACAGTGAGCGGATGTTGTTAGTGGGATCTGACACTAAACTCTGTCATCAGAGAGAGAGAGAGAGAGAGAGAGAGAGAGAGAGAGAGAGAGAGAGAGAGAGAGAGAGAGAGAGAGAGAGAGAGAGAGAGAATCACTTGCACTTATTTCATAGGATTTAACTCTGCTTCCTTTCAGAATATTAAAGGAGCTATAGTCAACTTTTTCATTGTAGGGCCGGCACTTTGTTTACATCCTAGTCTATAGACTAGAATGTAAACAAAGTGTCGGTCTGACAATGGCCAAAATTATTATTTTATCATTATTTTACACTTTTTGTGGTCATTTTTGAATAGAAACACATATATGAAGCTTATTTGTTTATAAAATATTTTCGAAACATTATTTTTATTTTAGCATCCGTTTTTCAAGAAAAAGTTCACTATAGCTCCTTCAAGGTGCTGTAAGTGGTATTTTTGTTAAACAGCTCTATATTCTGACTGAAATCATAGACTACAGTGTTCAGTAACGGGGGACTCCCCATCTCTCCACCTCTTTAGTAAACAGAAAATACATTTTCAGGTTGTGATACCAATTTCATGCATACTGGATGTATGCAACTGATAGTGGAAGTGGTATTTATTACTCCACTTGTACAGATACAGTAACACTTGTATGTTTTGAGCGCGTGTGTGTGTGTGTGTGTGTGTGTGTGTGTGTGTGTGTGTGTGTGTGTGTGTGTGTGTGTGACTGTGTGTGTGTGTGTGTGTGTGTGTGTGTGTGTGTGTGTGTGTGTGTGTTAAAAAGGGACAACAGGATATGGTGATGATGATGGGGTTTCCACAGTTATGAGAGGACCCACAGTAATTACACGGCACGCACGTTGTTGTCACAACACATTTACTCCCATTTTAAAGAGTGACAGTAAAAGTGCACATTGCTGCCCTTGTGTCTATTCGATGCCAACCACAAAGTTTAATTTAATTTAAAACGTAAAGAATATTTGAGTCCGGATCCAGAAAACCACCCCCTCCCAGCCCCTTCTACAAACCCTATATATGAATGCATGCTGCTTATGCTTCTTGGAAGCTAGGTTGGCTACTGTAGGTTGTGGTGGCACGAGTGGCATATCTTCTGGAAGTGGGCCATGGCCATGACCCTTGTGTAACAACTTTGGCTGGTATAGTGTTACAATACCAGTTCGAGGGGAGGAAAATATGGTGTCCAGCTAGGCTGTACAGTCAAGTCACAGAACGGTTTTAGACTGTTTGGGCACATGAGTAGCTAATTCATAATCACACATCAACAGCTGAGCCCAAGTCAAAAGTGCCATGTTTTTTTATTGATTTGGTGACATAAGAATTCCATCCAGAGTAGCGTGATTATTGTGTATTATGTTAATGTAATATAATAATAATAATATTTTTCAGACCTTTCATGGTCAGCATTTTACAGAACATTGTTGAGGCTTTACATGTAGAAATAACAAATTCATGATTTCACAGTTTGCTAAGCTAAATATGAAAAAGTAACCTGGCAACATGTTGTTGTTGATTGATGTTGTTTCAGGTTGCACTGTACTAAAAATGGTGACAGTGACACTCAGGTCAGGTAAGGAAAATATATAGGCCTAACTTAAGTGAAGATTTAAATTAATACATTTTCCTTAGTAGGCTACTAAAAGCAGTACACATTTTGCCCAAGAGATGTATTAATAATACTACCTTAGTAGTAGTAGGCCTAGTAGTAGACAGTAGCCTTCTACGTATGATTGGGAGATTGCAGTTGCCTTTCGCTATCATGCCATGCGCCTTCAGCCTTCTACAGTTACAGACTTACAGTTGTCTACAGTTGTGTTCCCCGCAGCGATTTCTGCTGTCATAGAATTCGATAGGTCACCAATGTGTATGTAACATCATCAAAGCAGAATGCGCGCATGGATTGCAACCAGCTGGCGACGTGTCCTTGGAAAGTAACCACGCTGTCAACTGACGCGGTACAGGAGAAATCGAGGCAGTTCCCCCAAGTAGTGACATAGTGACCAAGCACTGAAGGCGTGGTAACTTGTTTGTCAATGTGTCGGGGGAGTTTCAAAGTTGGGTAACGACGCGTTCTGAGCAGTGAGTGAGGAGAGACTCTGTGCCTGTGGCCACACTGACTGCTCTGGTGACACAAACTTCTGGAGACACGCTGTACACACAGCAGCACCCTGGGAACTAGTAGCAGTTTACTGAACGGGTAAGAAAGAAGATAAGAGAGCACTCGCCTACTTGAACTTGTTGTCATATGTGCATTGCTGTGTGACTTTTGGCGACAGGAATAAATGCCTGACTCAAATATTTCAGATATTATTATTACTATTACAGTCAGTCAGTCTATCGTGGAGCGGCTGCAGAAAGCGGCCACGTCTTGAAAGGAAGTATGTCCTCGTCTTCTGGAGTGAATGGAGTCTCCCCGCAACGCGGGAGGGTGCTGACAGTTGACAACATGAACCCCAACGTCAAGCGGGTGGAGTATGCGGTCCGTGGTCCCATCGTGCAGCGGGCTGTGCAACTGGAAAAGGAACTGAAAGAGGTATTAAAAAAAAGGAAAACACAATGTCTGGTCTGTGAATCCAACCTGCTCATCCACAACTGTCACCCATAATTGCACGTGTTTTTGTTAGTTTACCATAATTACTTGGTTGAACAGTCGAGATGCTCCGATCTAGATTTTTCACTTTCCGATTACCGATATGGCAGAATCGATACCGATCCGACACAGATAGCCTACCGATAACTGATATAGCAAATGTTTGATATATTTAGGCCGATATATGAAATATGATATATAAATAACAATTACAATAAATTAAATAAATGCACATATTAATGATTGGGCATTTTCGCTGCGATCCGATTACGTTTTTTGGCTGATATCGGGGCGATATCCGATCTGAAGATCGGATCCGTAGCATCCCTAGAATACAACCTTCTCATCCACATTATTTGTCACCCATAATTGCACGTGTTTTTTTTTTTTTTTTTTCTCGATGTAATTTACCATAATTATTTTGTTGTGAGACAGCGCGCAACCAAGTATAAAACTCTTTAATTTGTCATCATCCGATCTGTGGGTGTGAGATGGACAATGCCGCTTGGCGGACTAAAAAAAGTAGCCTACAACCTGCTGAGTTGTTTGAGTCAGCTGTTGACAGTAGGCATAAGGCTGGTCTGCTATCTTGCATGCCACATGCTGGACGACCAATGCATGACATGACACAAAATGATGGGCATGCAGCCATGCACATGGGTTGCTCCTTTGAAATAAACAACCCCACTTACATGTCATGATAAAGAGTTCATACTGTGAGTGTGAGCTTGCGTTGTAGATTGCAACAACAACAAAAAAGTAAATTATATATATATTATTAGATTATATATTTTTTTGTGGTTAAGTGGTTCCCCCAATCTGTGTGTGGTTGACAAATAGTAGGCTACATGCTGATTTGTTGTTTACTCGGGTTGGTTTACTATCTTCTCATGCCACATGTATATCTTGCATGCCACATGTTAAATAGTTAAATGCATGACGTAACGCCAAAACATGGGCGTACACTTGGTGACTGAACTTGCCTTGACAGTTACTTTTTTTTTTTTTTTAAACAATATGTTTATTTCGTTTTTCTTTTTTTGGACATACAATACAATCCTTGACAGTTACTTGTCTTGAATAAAACGTGCATAAGTGATTGATGGCGAGGTGCAGACAATGCATCATTTATGTTCAGTTAGGGAACGCACAAGCATTGCAGGGATGGCTCGGGTGCCTCCGCAAGGCTGCACAGTCAGCACCACCGATCGATTATATCCACCATGTTTTCCCCTAGAGCCAAGCCAAGCACGAGATGCACACGCTGAGATGCACACGCTGTCTCATTGGAGAGCTGTGATGCAACCTTTGGATAACCCTCCTTTCAGAGGGGCAGGCAAAGTGTCCTGAAAAACAAATTAGATCAAGTAAGGGGACAAGCGGTCGTGTACCGAATACGATTTCATTGTGGCTGTGCCTGCAGGGTAATCAACTGGCAAGAATCTACAGTGCATAGCTGGTGTGCATGTTACTCACACTGCTGTAGCCTGAGGTCTCTGTAGAAGAGAGTAGAGACCATGACTTAAAAGCATGCGACTCGAGTCTCAACAAGTAATCTCTTTTACTGGGTGCACGGCTCAAGTGGAAGATCACCAGTCCAGCACTCACGGAAATGTCCTTTAAGTCAGTCAGTTACAAACCTGCATGTGTCCAAATGGTTCATAACTATGAACATTTAGCTTGGGGGACCCCCTCAAGGACCCCTTGGGGGGGGACCCGGACCCCTCTTTGAGAACCAGTGCTTTAAGGTTCTTTTTATTATTATTATTTTAATCTTGTCTGTGTCTATCAAAATAAAAAGTACCTAAAAGGACATTTTCATGAGTGCTGGTGAATGTTCTGCTCTGTAGAAACAGTCCAGAGTACATAGGCCTACAGATTTTCTGCCCTGGGAAAGTGAGAAACCAGTCTAGAGTAGATAGCAGGCCTACATTGTTGAGAGGTTGTTATGTAAGTGATGAAGCATTCCCTCTTTTGTGTGCTCCCTCCTCTCTCCCTCCCTCCGGCCCTCTGTGGAGACGAGTCCATTGAAGTGAGCCAGAGTCCAGACTCTTTCTTTGTAGGAGGGGATCATTAAGCAGCCCCTTTTCTGCAGAAAGATCCTGAAATTCTTGGTAGTCGCACCTGTTTTTCACTCCCTCCTATAACAATAAACGGAGGACAAACTGTGCCTCTCTCTCTCAGCGTTTAGAATTTAATGAGCTGCCGTAAGCGTGAATCTACTTTATGGGGGCGTTGTGATAAAAGTTTAATGAGGAAATGCTATACAGATTTATGCCAGAAAGACAAAAAGAAGAAAAGAAAATTTTAATCCTTTTGAAAACATCTCCGTAACATCCAGGTGGAACCATAAAATAGCCTCCTGTGTGTACTCAGAAGAGACATATGCGTTCAATGACACAGTGTCACAGGACTTATTTGCAGTCAGTTGGCAGTGCCTTGTATACTTTTATAGCAAATCCTGTCTGTTGGCATCATGCAGAGGTCAAAATGTTGCCCGTGAAAACAACCCACGCAAGCAAAACTCCAGAGTGTTAATTTAACTCTGAAAATGTGAAAATTGATCCAATAAGGGTGACAGTGTTGCTGTGCAGAACGTGACGTGGATCCCTTTAGTCTCTTATTAGGCCTGGAGGTGCTCCATTTGCCTTGTCAGCTATAGGAGGCTGCTCGCCTGCTTCCTGTCAGGTCTGTGACTGCAACACGTTTACTGAGGGATCAGCACATTTCGTGTATGTGTGTGCTTGTATCACTATACTTGTGAGGGCCAGATATCCTCACTAGAACTGTAGTAGAATTTGAGAAATTGACATTGTTAGAGGACCGTTTTCCTGTTCCTCCCAAGATAATTGGTTGTTTTATGGTTATAAAACGAGTGTTAGGATTACAATTAGGAAAAGATTCAGGTTGGGATTAGGTTTGAGCATTTAAAGGTATGGTTTAGATGTTGGATTGAAATGATGCCTTATTTATCCAAAAATAGCCTATCTGCAAGCTCACAACACAGCGCATTGTGCCCTTGCAGATCTGTTATTTTCAGCTTTAGGGCTAGGATTAAAAATGTAAAAAACAAATTGGCAGAAAATGTTGATGTCCTCACAAGTAAACTTAAGCGATACAAACGCGTGTGTATGTGCGTGTGTGCATCTGTGTGTGTGCTTGGCCCTCTGAACATTATCTCAGTCATCAGGAATGACAGGGGACTGCACTGCTGCTGCAAGATAAATCGGCCTTGGACAGACCTGCACGGACCTTAGAAATAGACCATGACAGACTTGGCGGACAAATAAAACAAAGACTCATTGTGTGAAGCGTGTACGTGTGCGTCTCCGTTTTATCAGATGATGGAGCCATGTGTTGTTAGTCTAGCAATCTCTTCTGCAACAGTTAAGTGTGTGATGTGTGTACATAGCCTCAGTCTAGGGTGCATACAGCAACAAACCAAGCATGATTATGTTAGGCTAGGAGGTCTTATGTGTGGACTGGTGAACAGGATGTCCTGGGTCCAGGTTGGTTGGTTTGCGTCATGTAGGGTTGTCATGGTTTCACATTTTTAACACCGAAAATATAGTCTGCGTCAGCACCGGTATTATCGGTAATACCGAAACTTCCAGTAGTTATTAGTAATAATATATCATGGTGTTACTGTGCTTTTTTTTTTCTTTCTTTTTTTTCTTTTTTTTTTGCAAACTGTTCATAAAGTTATCAATCAAAAGGCCTCTCTACATAGGATCAAGATATCTAGGCAGCCAGGCAGGCATATTAATAAGTCACCCTCCACGTGAATACTATCACATCGCATACTTATAATATTAACAGGCTTACATAACACAACGTCTTGTTGATGTGTTGAAGCATGGGTTTAAAACCAAAATACGGATCCCATCGTTTATTTAAAAGAGACGTTCAATTGAGCCGATTCGTTTGTGACTGTCACATCTCTACTGCACTGCCTGCCTGCCGGCTGCACTCGGGGCAGAGCTGAGCAGCGGAGAAGTTTTCTTTTTTTTAACAGTGTTATCGATGTGTAGGTAACATACTCAGTGCTCGCGCACCGATAACACCGTGTATCGTGACAACCCTAGCGTCATGTAATCGTTGCTTGCTGCTGAATTGAGTAGGACAACACAGGGCCAGTAAGCAGGGCAGGGGACAGGGCTGGCTGCTCTGTCCCCCAGAAAACAGACACCTCTTTGTTGGATCAGAACAAGGATGTGAATGAGGGGCGGGGAGATGTGGTTGCATCGGTGACTAGGACCTTTTTTGTACAAATACAACTAACGTTAATGCAAAACAACAACGACCCTGCAGTTCTTTATCCGGGGTTTATGTAACGACATACCCACAGAAATGCAAATATTGACTTGGGCCTGAACTCTAAAATGGTATGTGCACACATTTAGAGTTGGCTGGCCTGACGTGTTGTCCTGCAAGAACATGCTGACTCCACATACGCACAAGATACAGGTACAGTAAACTGACCCTGCTGGACTGTTTGCATGTTGGAGCGTACTATACGTACATTACATAAACACTGTAGGGACAAAGGGAGCTCCTTCTGTGGTCATCATCATGCGCATATGCATGTAGGCACAGATCAGTGGCGTCAGTTCAGAAAAAGCTAAGGTATGGCAACATGCGCCTTCGCGACACCAGTCATGTTAGCAACAGACATGATACATTTTTTAAGAAGTACATTCTATTTCATTTTTATTTTTTCGGTTGTTCAAGTGCAGCTAAACTTGGCATGTTAGTAAACGTGCCACAATTAACAATAATGCATTGCACCTGTGCAGCTGACCTGCGGAACCTGGGAATATACCATTCTGTCAAGATGAGGAGAATAAAAGTGTGGAGAATATAATTATAATACCTTGTTAAAGTGACAATTTTGTTAAATTTAGCATTTGTAGTTATTTTAATGTAATTTAACAACATAATAACCAGCAGAGTAGACAAAGAGACATTCATGAATTTATATTTAAAAGTAACTTTTATTTCCCCCCCCTGGACCCAGGGTATGGCAGCTGCATACCCCTGCCATACCCAATTGACGCCCCTGGCACAGATGCCTGCCAGTGCCCTTGAGCCTGGCACTGGCCTTAGACCTTGAGCTGGCCCACTGCTTCTGATAGTTAGGAATCAGGATGAGTCAAAATGCAGACTGCAAATTATCCAGTGTGGATCACATGGATCATTAAAGTATGAGTAACTCATTTGTGGAAAGTGGCCAGATGAATATTGCTCATATGTTTTTGTGACACTGAATTGTCAGCATAGCTCGAGCTCGAGCCTAGCTTGAACCTGACTAGAGATGTAATCAGCAAGGGTAACTGAAAACACCTTTTTATGAATGTTCTGGGCCTTTGATGACATATTTTAAATATGTTTGTATATATACTTTTAGTATAGACCAGTGGTTCTCAACCTTTTCAGGCCACGACCCACAAAATAATCATATTTTAACTGGGGACCCCCCCACCCTGACAAACTAAGAGTTGAGGCAATTCCATTTTGTTTAACACAATTATATTGTGAAAATAGCCGATCTACATGCTCTGTTGTAGATCGGCTATTTTCACAATAATTTCTACCTCTATTATTTGACAGTTTGGCCAATGTTTAATTTGTCACTTTAGAGGTATTAAAAAGTCCTTAAATTGTCACTTTAGAGTGCAGATGCCCTCTTATACACTTAGACTTTATGTTGGTTTGTTTACTGTTGAGTGAGAAAACATTGCTGCACATTAAGTTAATCACTTGGGGACCCCCAAATATAATGTGGGGACCCCCCTGGGGGTCCTAACCCACAAGTTGAGAATCACTCGTATAGCCGTGGAAGAGCAACAGTAAAGCAAGGTCCCAGAGGTGATCCCGGGATGCTGTGACCTTGTGGTCGATGCACTTGCCGTATGCTCAGCCACGTGCACACCCCAATGACCTTATATCTGATTGGCTATAGTCTGTCTCCCCGCTTGACATTAGTTAATAGCTACCCAATGGTAAATGCTAGGCATCAATACAATATAATCCAATCATGGATTAAAGTGAACAATTTCACTTAACTCGGCTGATCTCTAAAAATCAACTTGTTTTTCTTTGCACATATGAGGATAGGAAAGTTAAAGGGTTAATCAATAATGGAAGTTACGGTATCTCTCTCAGACAGCTGCAGCAGTACAAACATAAAAAATGACCTTTCAGAGGAACACAGGCTACAAGTCTAAACATTGTCTGATAAGGCTCATAAAAAGTAATATTTTCAGAGGCGTCCCCATCTGACCTGAAAATAAAACATAGAAACATACCACTGATGCTCTGATGCCTGACACCGTGTCGCGGGTTCGAATCCCGATCCCGACGACCTTTGCTGCATGTCACTCCCCATCTCATTTCCTGTCAGTCTACATAAAAGCCCCAAAACAAATCTTTAAAAAAATATAAATAAAACACATTTGATGTGTCAGGCACTCTGCAACGTATGACTCCTGCCGCCTTAAGCCAAATCCATACTTTGTTGCCAATTTATACTTTGTCACATCGTTGCTTGACAAATATAAATGTAAACAAGAAAAAGAAAACTATGGTTTGGTGTGGCCCGTAGGAGGCAAGCCGTATAGACACCACAGCTAATCTCACAGTTGCTCCGAGAGATTTTCAGTTGAAATATCGTTGTTGAGTGCACAGTTATGTGTGGTGAGGTATAAAGTGGCCACATAATGACAGAAAATGAAGCCAATGAATGGAGGCTATGCGAGCCACCAAATGTCACATTTGCGTTTTGAATCCAATATAAGGAATATAGGAGATTGGTCTATCAGCCAGCAGACCCAGAGGCTCCAAACCAAACCTTGTAGGAGCCAGTGAGATGAATCCACAAAGACTAATAGTTGACACAGATACCAGTATAGTATGACTAGGGCTGTCACGATATGACATTTTACATGACGATTAATTGTCACTCAAATAATTGGCGATTAACGATTTAATTGTGTTTTTGTCGTTGATAATTACATTTCTGTTTGGCTTTTAGGCTTTGAAGTTGTACATGGTAGATATGACACATAACCTAAATATACAAAGAAATTACTGACATATTTGACAACTTACTACTTAAAAAATAACTTTGATAGTGGAAATAGCCGATCTACAAGCTCACAACTTGTGAGCTTGTAGATCTGCTATTTCCACTATTTTTGACATGGAAACGATTATGACGATTATGAAAAATAATCACGATTATGTCAAATAATCACGATTAGACGATTATGTAATAATTGTGACAGCCCTAAGTATGACACGTGCCTGAAAAGAATTTGGTTTTAATTTTGGGTAGAGGAAAAGCATCCATTTGCTTACTGTGTGGAGTACCATTTATTGGTTATGGGGAGTACACAGCATATGCGTCTTTTGCTTGCATGAAAACAGAAGAGTCTGTGTCCCTCGCTGTGGTACTTTCAAACAAACCCTGCCCCCACTTCATGTGTGGTCACTGCCTGTTCCATTGCTGTGCCAAGCTCACCCTGTGCTCGTTTCAATTTCAAAGACCCCCAGTTTGGCATGGATTTACGTTACGGACTGAAGGTCCATTTGGTTCCTAACTAACTACACTGTCAGTCATTTAGCTGGGAAGCCCTGGAACCCTCTCAAGGATCCCTGACTGAGGGACCCCTGAGGGACTAGTTTTAAGAACCACTGTACTCTGTTTGCCGGATAACTGACACAGGGAAGAGGGAGCTAGTTTTTGGTCCTTTCTCTCAAAAACAGTTTAAAGGGATATTCCACTTTCAAAAAAACTTTTGGTCATTGTATGGTCTAATCAGGCTTGTATGAACACCCTGAACAGTTTTTAATTTGCTTCATTCAGTATTTAGATACGGTATTTGATGTAAATGTTACCAGCTCCAACACGCCCAGGCCCTCTCCACATACACACCCATTGTAACTTCAAACTCCATTTTAACCATGATAGATTCATCAAAAACACCCATTATTTTTTCTGGTGACTCATAATACCCTCCTAATACGTGAGCAGACCGTGTTTTTTCAATAACTTTTTTCATTTATTTTCAATAAAATATTATTGTATTTAATGTTTTCCATTTTCCCAAAGAATTATTAAAAATAAAAGAAAAAGGTTATTGAAAAAACACGGTCTGCTCACGTATTAGGAAGGTAAAATGAGTCACCAGAAAAAATAATGTGTGTTTTTAATGAATCTATCATGGTTAAAATGGAGTTTGAAGTTACAATGGGTGTGTATGTGGAGAGGGCCTGGGCGTGTTGGAGCTGGTAACATTTACATCAAATACCGTATCTAAATACTGAATGAAGCAAATTAAAAACTGTTCAGGGTGTTCATACAAGCCTGATTAGACCATACAATGACCAAAAGTTTTTTTGAAAGTGGAATATCCCTTTAAGTTGCAAAGTTCAAAGAGCCTCCTTATGTATGTGGCATATGGTAATGGCTTTGTCCTACAGTAGGACAATCAGACATGGTTTCATTGGATCTTTTCAAATATTTTATTTCTATCACCACAGCTGCAGATTCCTGGATTGTGGTTGCATTTCCACTGATGGAAAACAATGTTTGATTGCAATTGGCGAGTGTGGCAACAGTTCCCCCATGAAACTCCTAAAGTAATAACACTTGAGAGTTGGAGGAATTTCTGTGGTCTTCGCGACTCTTCAGCCATAAGGGTTTCTTTTGGAACCTGGCTCACAGATTAGCCGATGTGAAGTTTGTACTCTTTGCTTAGTACGTAATACTCTCCAGTATTCTTCTGTCTGTCTCTGTTTCTCACCCTCTCTCTGTCTTAATCTACCTCTGTGTCTCGCTTATTTCACCTCTAGTATTGCTTACGATAACTTAGTTTAACTTTAAAGAAGCTCTCTGGTAAGAGTAGGTTTCAGACTGGGCAGCTGGCCTGTCCAGCTGTAACAACCAGAGGAGCAAGTCATTCAGCCTTGGACATGCTTATCGTTGCTGTCGGGTGGAAACCTTGTATGTCCAAAACTGTTACTTTTCAGGAAATACCCTGTGTTCCAACGGATCCAGTGTAGTTATTACTTAGTCACAAGCTCTTGTTGATACTTTTCTTTTGTTACATATTTATAAACCCCACAGACACACTTTATCACGTTCACTTTGACTTAAAAAAAAAAAACAAGCCCCCAACGTGTCGCAATGCAAACATGTTTTGAGCTTGTAGATTGACCATTTCTGCTACTTTTGCGCGACACACTTTCCAACTAAATAGGGCATTCATTTATGAAAAGACATAAAAGGTTGAAATATGGAGATACAGGGTTTCTGCCTGACCAGGACGATTCTGCATGTTACTTCACTTGTACGTTATGTTCTAGATGGGTATGTTCGGCCCGACAATACAGACCTACACTAAGTTATGAAATAAGACCTACTGTAAAAGAAACCACAACCACATCATAGTTGACCAAGACATGCTTAGACTCACAGTTGAACCAAGGACAAAACACTGGAAGGCCAGAGTGCACACCGATGGAAGTAGTATAATTGCTGTTGAAAACTATGCGATTGTATTTATTTATTCATTTTATTTATTGTTTTGTTTTTTTACAAATCTTTTTATTGAAAAGAGTAAATCAGTGACATTTTACGGAAAGCAAGACACAACATGCATAACAATAAAATATAATAAAAATCAGTAGACACAATAATTGCGACCGTAGGTCGCATTTACTACCAAAACCTCCACAGGCTGTCTGTCTGTGAGTGAGTCCGTCACACTTTTGCCCTGCTCATATCTCCACAACCGTTGCCCCCATCCATGCCAAATTTTGCACACACACTCCTTGACTGCCAAACTACAACCTCAAAGGACCCCCGGAGCCCCAGGGACCCCCAGGTCCCTGGGGGACCCCCAGATGTAAAAAATGACCAAATGTGCTCACACGTCACACGTCACACTTTTTCCCTGCTTATATCTCCGCACCCGTTGACCCGATCCATGCCAGATTTTACACACACACTCCTTGCCTGCCAAACTACAACCTCCAAGGACCCCCGGAGCCCCAGGGACCCCCAGGTCCCTGGGGGACCCCCAGATGTAAAAAATGACCAAATGTGCAAAAATGACCAAATGACCACCCCAACGGGGCTGCTCACGGGGAATTCCCGGGGACCACCGACTCCTGGTGCTCCAGAACGGATGCAAAAGTGGTGGCGCCCCCAGTGGCGGACCCCCTGCCACTGCAGCGCACATAAAATGCCATAACTCGGGCTAGGAGCGTCCGGGAGAGCCGGGGCCGGTACCTATTCGTCCGCCAAGGCAACGCGGAGACCCCACCCCTCATTTCTCACATGGCCCTATTCTAGCGCCACCTTCAGGCCGATTTTTAAAACACATTTTTGGACACTGCTCCTACAGTTTTTGCCCTAAAATCACGAATATCACTACACAGCATGTCTACACTCATGTCATCAACATGGATCAGGAAGATTTTGGAAAAACAAATTTTTGCCCTATTTGTGGAGATAAGCCACCTACGGTCGCTTATCTCCCGATTAGGGAGTCTTACTGGTACAAATAGTGTTTTTATTGATTTCATTGTGTTTAATTTCTTTCTATGAGTAGGCAGAGATGAAAGCAAGGAAGACACTGAAAGTGAGATTAGATGTAAACGGGAAACACAAGTGTGTGCAAAGTGCAAACATACTTTTGTGTGTGTGTTTGTTTTTGCCTCAAGTCTGACAGTTTAAGCCATTTCAGATGGAAGCAGCTGTGTCCTGACTTGTGCGTCGCTCTCTCTTTTCTTGTACTGGCACGAATCCAATCTTCACACACATGCTTTTTTTCTGCAATAAACACCATCACTGAGCAGTTTGGAGATTACATAACCTTATTTTCTCTGTCTCTCTGTGATTCTCTCTCTCTCTCTCTCTCTCTCTCTCTCTCTCTCTCTCATTTTCACTCTATCCCTGCCTCCTTCTCCAGGGAGTCAAGAAGCCTTTCACGGAAGTCATCAAGGCAAACATTGGTGACGCTCACGCTATGGGCCAGAAGCCTATCACATTTCTCAGACAGGTTGGTACGCAGTTTCCTTTCACGTCACACAGTGCAATTAAATCCATATTAGAGTTTATGCTTAATAAAGCTGCAATGTGGCATGTTATTATTACTTGCATGAGCTGTGTGTGTGTGTGTGTGTGTGTGTGTGTGTGTGTGTGTGTGTGTGTGTGTGTGTGTGTGTGTGTGTGTGTGTGTGTGTGTGTGTGTGTGTGTGTGTGTGTGATATTCTTGTTCTGGATCTCAGGTCTTAGCTCTGTGCTCCTACCCTGATCTTCTCGAAGACAACAGGTTTCCAGAGGACGCTAAGCAAAGAGCACGGCGAATCCTTCAGTCATGTGGCGGAAACAGCTTAGGTCAGAGAACTCTCCTTCTGCACTTCCATTCCCCCGCCTCCCCCTTGATTTTCCCATCTATTCCAGGAATTCTAACAGCTGCTCACAGCATCACTCTGACTCTATCATTCACTACATCAGTGGTTCCTAACTTTGGCGCTGTACTGGTGGTTGTCTATGCTACATTGGTTCATGTGGTGTCTATCAATCTAGTGCTCTTTAATTAGGGACTGTTTGGTACAAGAGTGCCATCTGAGTGGAAGGATAAATAATCAGCAGCACTGTATAGAAGTTGGAGCCACTCTTACTACCTAACTAGTCTCGCGTGGCCAGACTGTTGACTCTGCGATTTGCAAATGCTCCCGTCATATAGGGCTGTCACAATTATTACATAATCGTCTAATCGTGATTATTTGACATTATCGCAATTATTTTGTCATAATCGTCATAAACGTGAATGTTGAAAAATGTCAGAAATAGTGGAAATAGCAGATCTACAAGCTCACAACGCGTCGCATCGCGACGCGTTGTGAGCTTGTAGATCGGCTATTTCCACTATCAAAGTTATTTTTTAAGTAGTAAGTTGTCAAATATGTCAGTAATTTCTTTGTATATTTAGGTTGTGTCATATCTACCATGTACAACTTCAAAGCCTAAAAGCCAAACAGAAATGTAATTATCAACGACAAAAAACACAATTAAATCGTTAATCGCCAATTATTTGAGTGACAATTAATCGTCATGTAAAATGTCATATCGTGACAGCCCTAGTACCCGGTTAAAGCGGAAGTGAAGCCTCCTCCCGACTTCCGTTTAGTTTTTAACATTGGGCACATTTATCCTAATATGAATAAAAATCATTTAAGCATATTTAGCTGGCTGCTTAGCAGAAATGACATTTTAAAATATATTTTCATGAACGGAAATGCCAGCTTCCATTCCTCGCCGTTCAGGAGTGTTCCTCTACATAGCATTCAGATATGTGGAATAGTGGAATAATGGAATAGTTGTCTGGCTACGCGAGACTACTACCTAACTAAACGTAATACTTTAGTTACTCTTCCTGTTTAGTATCTTTATTATCTACTAGGCTGACCAGCGTCATATTACTTGTGTACGTTGACAGGAGGCCATGGACCTGTCATATTGGTCAACAACAACTGTAATTTAGTTATTTTTAAAATAATTGTTGAGCAATCATCCCCCCAGGCTATGGGATACGCATGCCACCAGGTTGGCCAATCACAATGCTCCTGTCACTCTGACTTATGGGATCTACCAGTCTGGAACTAGCCAATCTCGGACATACACTAGGTTCCTGACACAAGCCAACATAACACAAAAATATATATTTATAAACGTGAAAACGAAATCTTAATGTTTGCACACATTCAACTCAGTCTGAATTGTCATAAGTCAGCCCCCCTTTTACAGAGTGGGGGGTGCTGCTGATTTAATTTAACGACCCCAAACAGGACTGACTGGTATGTCAGTGAGGCATGAAGCATGCATGAGAAACTAATTTCTCTTATTGTATCTCTCCATCTAGTGAGGAATGTCACACACGCACACTCATGTTCCATTTCATTTACAACTGTCAATTTATGTGAAAATGTGGGGCAGCAAACACTCAACATTAAATAAAAAAACGTTTGATCGACTGGTGACACAAACATAAATTGATACAAGGCATTAACAATCAGGCTTTGCAGGTTATGGAAAGGTTGAATGACAGAAATATGAGAGAAACGTGAAGAAAGTTAGTGTGAGAGGAAGGAAGTCAGTACCGTTGATGTACAACTGGTAATCACATCCTGAGCTACTCTTTTAGGTTGTAATTTCACTGCAAACATCGTGACTACTAATTGAAGCCGAGGCCGAATTGCACGAAAGAGCCCTGACAGCACATGGTTGGTTCTACAGACTCCAAATTTTGCACGCAGATAGCTCAGACCTTTGCCTACGTTCTTAGCTATGCCTCGACCCGACCCGATATGTGGTTTTCCGGAACCAACGCGAAAGGTTCGGAATCTCCATATGCGGAGTCCTGACTACTAATTGAAGTCAATGGACGCGAATCCGAATTGGCCCGAATCGCATTAAAGAGCCCTGACAGCACATGGTTGGTGCTACAGACTCCAAATTTCGCACGCAGATAGCTCAGACCTTTGCCTACGTTCTTAGCTAGGCCTCGACCCGACCCGATACACAGTTTTTTGGATCCGGCACGAAAGGTTTGGAATCTCCGTATGCGGAGATGACTGACATCGCGCCGTTCCGGAGCAAGCGCTGACTCATTGTGACATCACTTCATAAAAGGCTCTGACATCACATACGCCACATGAGTCAACAAAAAATCTCTGTGAGTGTGTATGTATGTATGTATATATATATATGTATGTATGTATGTAATCCGCGTATCTTGAGAACCGTTCGTCCCACCAGCTTCAAATTCAGCGCGCGTGTTCCCTGCCGCAGCAGGTAGTGCAGTGGCCGGCCTCGACCCGACCCGATACGCGATTTTTCGGAACCCAGCGCAAAAAGTTTGGATTCTCCATATGCAGAGCTGTTGTCTGACATCAGGGTCTTCCGGAATCGGCACAGTGTCTGCAGAGATCTCCATATATGGGCATAAAATGGACGCAGACAGACAAACAGATATATCCATATATGGGCATAAATGGACTCAGGCAAACAGATGGTCAAAATGGATCCTATGACAACAGGTATAATGGGGTTTGCATTACACAGAATTCGGCACACGCGTTCCCCACCGCAGCAGGGAGTGCAGTGCCCGGCCTCGACCTGACCTGATATGCGGTTATCCGGAACCACCGCGAAAGGTCCGGAATCTCCGTATGCGGAGCTAATGTCTGACATTAGTGTTTTCCAGAACCGGCACTGTGTCTGCAGAGATCCCCATATGGGCATAAATGGACGCAGGCAGACAGATACAGATATCTACATATATGGGCATAAATGGACACAGGCAAACAGATGGTCAAAACAGGTTATGACAACAGGTATAATGGAGTTTGCATTAAAGGGTGGGGCATTCATTCCGTATTTACATCGTTCCCGAGTAGGTCGGTCCTCGACTAGACGCTCGGCCGACTGTCAGGCAGATACAGAGATCTCCATATATGGGCATAACTTGGACGCAGTCAGACAGATATCTCCATATATGGGCATACATGGACACAGTCAAACAGATGGTCAACACGGGTCCTATGACAACAGGTATAATGGGTAGTGTTGCCCGATCACGTGATCGGATCGGCCGCCGATATGGTCATTTTTATAAGATCGGAGATCGGGAAAAAAATATTGATTTTTTTTAATTATTATTATTATTATTTTTTTCAAAAAAATATTTTCTGGGAGTACTGAAAGTTACAGGTAAGGTGAATGCGATATGAAATGTAAGCTTACCATAATCACAGTAATCCTTAATCATTTTCAATCATATTCAAGAGCTTTTGGAGAAATGAGCACAGAGCCCTGCAGAGGGGAGGTGATTGTGTCAGACTCTGTGTCCAGCTGGCAGCTGATGCCAATAAGTAGTAATTGGCCCCTTGTTAATGGATCAAAGGAAGGCAATTATGTCTCTCTGCACTGTCAACTAGCTGCTACTGAATAGTTTTCAAGCAGACTGGTTAATTGGTTCTTAACTTATTTTGTTTCAACTTTAAAAATGGCCAATGTTTTACCAGTTTTTATATAGTTTGTTGATTATTTTTTATGCTGTAATGGTCTATTTTATTTTATTTTTTGAGGTATTAAACAGGTTTTAAAAGTCCTTAAATCGTGACTTCACTGCCAAATTTCAAAGGCCACACCAAAGGTCCGCTGCACAATGCTTGAGAAACACTGCACTAGTAGGCCTATACCACTATACACTACTCATAAGCTTTGTTTTTAATTTGTTGATTCAGTGCTGCACTAAGTGATAAGAATGAATAGAATTTTTTTTTCTTAATGCCTTGCCAAAAGATCGGATCGGGAAAGATCGGGATCGAATCGGAAGCAATAATATTTGATCTGTATCGGATCGGAGGCAAAAAAAACCTGATCGGGGCATCCCTAATAATGGGGATTGCATTAAAGGGCGGGGCATTCATTCTCTATTTACATCGTTCACGTGTTGGCCAGGTCACCGACTAGACGCTCGAGCTTCTAGTCACTATAATTATAGGGCATACCTCCTGGTGGTGGTTTGTGCTCTACAATATGTATTTTCGTTTTCACTTGAGAACTGAGTCAACTTGCTTACTTACTTCACTAGAGTTAATTTAGCGAGGACAGTGTAGATTATATTTTTTCCTTTTATATGTAAATGGACTGGTGCTCAACTCCAGTCCAACATTTTTACTGATGAAGAATATGAATCCAATAGTTCCAAGTGAGGAGAAACATGGACAAGGAGTTTGTGAACTGTGTAGATAGGAGGTATTTGATTTTCATGAGTGAGAACCACTTGACATCTTACATCTTACTTATCCTACATTTAGTTTTTAATTATTATTATTTCAAAACTATTTTCACTAGTTTGGGTCCCCGGCAAAAAAAAGTTTGGGAACCACTGCTCTACATGCCTGGATTGGTGAATGGTTCAGCACCACCACCAACGGACAGCGCCAAAACAGCGTACAGAGCAGCCACTGTCTCCCACAGAGGCAATAGTATGTGTAGTTCAGCCAGCAATATTATGTCAGGATTAGAATGCACCTTGTGTTTTGAAAGGTCCACTGCAGTTTGGGGTCGTTGATGATAAATTAAAACTTTCCATTCTGCTGCTAGTGGCATCAAAAGTTAAAGCTCCAAACAGCCCAGAACAAACTGATTAGGGTCGTGCTTGGTCTTCCTCCTCGGGCCCACCTTACCGTTTATCACCACATAAACTTGGGGTGGCTCAAAGTAGCTGACAGAGTACAGCAGCTTGCAGTGGGCCTGGTGTAAAAGGTACACTACACCTCCAAGATACCCATGTACCTGACAAACTACTTCCTAATGGTCAAGGATGTCCACGATCACAACACCAGAGGCAGCTCCACTAATCATGTTCAACCTAGATTTAACACTATAAAAGACTCTAATTCGTTTTCCAGCTATACCACCAACATGTGGAACGCAAGCCTTAAAGAGGGTGGTGCCATAGTTTTGTACTTTTTCTGGTTTTCATGTGTCTAGGAGGTTGAAAATATTTCATTAGACCCCCTGGTGTGGTTGTTATGAGCAATTATGTATTACCTTTGTATTTTGGGTTTCTTCCTCAAGGCTGCCACCTTGTGGGTCGATCCAAAAACACAGAGTGACATCATATAATCATCCCCTCCCCTTTTACCATTCACCCAACACTGTGGGTGTGGCTAACTTCAGCTGGGTCACCACCCACCATGACAACCAGCCATACTTAATGAACTGGTGGGTGTGGCCACATAAAAACCTAATTTAACTTTCTGTCATGGCACCCCATGTTTAACACTTTGCCGTCCGAAATAGAATGGTGGTTGGTAGATTAGCCGTGAAATTTCTATTATTGTATTGTGATCTGAGACATAATATTATGTTTATAAACATGAGCCCGCCGCCCCTCCTTCTTGGACAGCGCCGTTGTTTTTTCTTTTTTCTTTTCCCCCCAGGTCATTAGCTCACCGTGATTGATTTTCTCGATCTCCGTTGGGATAGAATGGGGGTTTTGGCCGATCATCGATCTCCCCGTGCGTTTCACGTGTGCGATCCGTTCACGTAAATGTCCCCGCAAATAATCCATGTGTGACTCACTCAAGAACAGAACTGAAAATTTTCGCTAGCATAGCCCCAAGCATGGCTGCAGTAGGAGCACTAGTGTACAGACAGCAAACGGATGGCTGGGAGTAGCCTTGGAGAAGGAAAGGAGCTGACGTCACCTCTGCTTCATGTCAGACCGTGCATGAGCTATCAATGCACGAGTGGTGACTAGGGAAGGTTAGACGATCGCCGATTTTCGGATGAAAATCATTTATTTCGGTAAATACGGGAAAGTACGGGAAAAGACGATTGGCTGCCCCTCCCCCCCTTGGAAGTCCGATATAGTACGATTTTAACATTAAGGGGCTCCCCGTGGCTTACAAAGGGTTAAAGGAGTCACTAGCCTCCTTCAAAATTGGTCTGAAAGTCCCCTTCAGACGGCTGCTACTCAAGACTTGTAAATAGACTAAGCCCCCATGTTTCCACCCGCCCCCTCTTTCCCCCCCATTTTTCTGCTTTTGTAATTGATGTTATCCTATGCAAAGTACTCTGTTCTATCCGTCTGTCTTTCAATGTTATATGAGATACATAAAGTGGTTCCTGTGTAAATAAGCCGTAAAGCTGTCATGAAACTGTACTTTTTCCTATTGCAAACTGCTAATACATTCATCAATCAATCAAACACCCTCTGTAACTGCTAGGTCCTCTGTGCTGCTAGCTGCTTGTTCTGCTGTACTTTTAGCATGAACTTGTTTTAGTCCACTTGGGCTGTTTTATCAGGTGGTGGTTTGACAGATATCTGTATGTTTATGTTCCCGGAGTGGCTCTGCAGGAGGCTAAACTTGTCTATAGAGGGTGGGTGGGTGGGTGTATCTGGAGCTAAATCTTGCAAACTGCTGGACCAATCGGCACCATATGTCTTGTGCACTTCCAGTAGTAGGCCACAGAAGTACACACTATGTCTTTTTTTATATTTAATTAAAATGTTGTAAATGGATGATTGACTGATGATCTGATTGGGCTGTGTGTGCGTGTGCGTGTGTGTGTGTGTGTGTGTGTGTGTGTGTGTGTGTGTGTGTGTGTGTGTGTGTGTGTGTGTGTGTGTGTGTGTGTGTGTGTGTGTGTGTGTGTGTGTGTGTGTGTGTGTGTGTGTGTGTGTGTGTGTGTGTGTGTGTGTGTGTGTGTGTGTGTGTGTGTGTGTGTGTGCGTACAATGCTGTACTAATATTATGCTCACATTGCTGCACCAGAAAATATGTGTATTTATTGTTTTCCAATAAATGTATAAAAGATCCTAAAATGTAAACGGTAGCTACATTTACATTGCTGGTTCCTAGTGTTTTGCATACCAGTCAGTCCTGTGTGTGAGTCAGCCTCTGAGCGTGTGTTGTCATGTGCTTTTCAGGAGCTTACAGTGCTAGCCAGGGAATAGAGTGCATCCGCCAGGACGTTGCTCGTTACATCCAGAAGAGGGACGGTGGAATTCCCTCCCACCCAGACAACATCTACCTCTCGACAGGAGCCAGCGACGCTATAGTGGTATGACTGACTGTACGCCTCCTTCTGTCCACGTTTGAACTCAAATCATTCACTAATCAGGCCAGCTTTTTTCCAGTTATTTATTTACACTGGTGGTTCTCAAACCTTTTTGATTTCAAGTAAACTCTCACAGTCAAGCCAGATTTCAACTGCAGCTTTAGCACCACACAAACTAAACCACGTCACACCACCCCAGAGCATACGAGCGGAGTGGAGCGCGAGCGGTGCGGGGAGCGGAGCGGGAAGTTTTTTTTTAGTTGCGCGTGAGCGAGCGACTTTTATAATGGGTCTGAGCGCCGACCCTCCTCCGCTCCGAGCCGATCCTGTTGGGGCCGCGCGCCGCATGTTTCCAACAAAACAGTGGCGAGTGGAAAGCACTCCAAGTCTCCATCAAAGCCGAGGCTCACGTTAGCGCAGCCATTTGTGTTGGGAACACACTGGCAAAGGAGAAAGTGTTTCGGACATGGTAGCAAACTACTTTTTTTTACTCTGATTGACGGCCCTGAGCGGAGCGTGGAGCGAGCGCAGAGCGAGAGATGCGAAAATCAAGTTGAGCGACGGAGCGGCGGGGAGCAGTGCGACGAGCGAGTGAGACAAGAGCCCTCTGGAGCGCGGAGCGGCTTTTGTCATCGCTCCATTCCGCTCGTGTGCTCTGCAAATATCGACATTTTATCGACATTTTCCATCACACAAAAGCACCCCCTCTCAAATCTATAGGTTAAGAGTTCCAGACTCCGGTCATTGACACTCCTTCATAGGTGGAGGTCATTGCATCGATGTAATGTAGATGAGTGACTACCTGTCCTGTATTCAAATGTTGCACATGCGGGTGTACCCCAGCTATCTGTAAGAAACAAATTGACCCTTTTAGCTGTGATTATAATACAAAAAATGGGGGGGGGGGATTTGCCACCCGCACTGAACGGACACACACTTGTTGTGCTTTTGTGTAACTTGGTCCTACGAAACAAAACTCGACACACATGACATACACACATGTTCTCTGCTCTGCCTCCCAGACCATGCTGAAGTTGTTGGTGGCCGGCGAGGGCCGCGAGCGCACCGGCGTGATGATCTCCATCCCGCAGTACCCGCTGTACTCCGCTGCCCTGGCCGACCTGGGCGCCGTGCAGGTCAACTACTACCTGGACGAGGACAAGTGCTGGGGCCTGGACGCCGCCGAACTCAGGAGATCCCTCGCCGCCGCAAGGCAACACTGCAATCCCCGCGCCCTCTGCATCATCAATCCTGGAAACCCGACTGGTATGTGTGGTGTTTTGATTGACACGCACGCACGCACGCACACACACACACACACACACACGCATACAATGCAGCAGGTAGCAACATTGCATGCAGTGAAAATCTTTTACAGAGAGCTTCTTCAACAGTGAGGATAAAAATAAAATAAGGTAAAAATATGACCACAAAGAAATAGGAATATATTTTTCGATAATATATTCATATTCATATGCATGAACAATGCAGTGTAACAGTATGTGGGTGTAAGTGTGTGGGTGTAAGTGTGTGCAAGTACTGTAAGTGCACCAAGCAACAAAATCCTTTAAAAAATATATTTTTAGTCTTTAGAAGATCAATTCAACGGTTAAAAACGACTCCATAGTTTACACTTCAGGTCTGACTTTATTTGTACTGATTTGTTTTCAGTAAATACATATCCATTATTCTAATCTATAAACCTGTGGTTGTCCTGTGTGATAGGTCAGGTCCAGAGCAGACAGTGCATTGAAGATGTGATCCGATTCGCTAAAGAAGAGCATCTTTTCCTCATGGCTGATGAAGTAACTTCATTAATCTTCACTTCTTCATGTACTATATTAGAGGTTTTATGTCACTGAAATCTAGAACATATGCCTCATTGAAATATGCATGTTAGACATTCAGTTGTATTGGAATGGGATGGGAGTCGTGGGAAAGTGAATGAGGAATCATTTCTCTTCATAATATTAAACACATCCCACTCAGTCAGTTTAACAACATAGGAGTAGTAATAATAATATACGAGGATACGGAATGAATACATTCCGTATCATTCCAATGTGTTTGGTACATATATGGCTTCCCCTACCTTTTTCTTTTAGAAATTAAACACCCTTTGCTGTGCCTTACGTCTCTCCATAATATCTCTGCTGCAATATTTCACATTCTCGTAAATCCTAATAACAGAAATAAAATTATAAAACTGCAGAGATTTTAAAAAGGTGCAAAATAATGCTTTCCACCACAAAACAAATAATCGTTTTAATAATGTTGTCAGGTTCAAAGTTATTGCTTTGTTTATTCAGTATATGGCAGCCATTATCCATGCTGTTTCGGTTTTTGTTGGGGGATGTATCTTTTTCCCATAACAGATGCTTGGAGGCAGGCGCCAAAACTGCATGAGTGCTGCCTTACATTATGCAGGGAAATAAGGTGCAGTGTAGTATTGCAGTGACATCTAGTGGCTGAATGTTGTCTATAGCAGTGGTTCTCTAACATTTTCATGTCAAGGACCCCAAATTGATATACAGTATTTGGCTGGTGCCATGGCATTGTTCCGAAGGTTCATTGTTCCGAAGGTTCATTAGTCCGAATTTGTTAAGAATACTATGCCTAACTCTAACCCTAACCCTAACCTTAACCTCAGTAACCCTAACTAAATTCGGACTAATGAACCTTCGGACTAATGAACCTTCTGAATTATGGGCAGGGTGCGGGATGGGGACCTTACATGTAGTGAATCCTCATGACTGTATATTACCTCTCCATGCCAGGTGTACCAGGATAACATCTACGCAGAGGGCTGTGCCTTCCACTCCTTTAAGAAGGTGCTCTTTGAGATGGGACCAGAGTATTCGGACGCTGTGGAACTGGCCTCCTTCCACTCCACCTCCAAATGCTACATGGGAGAGTGAGTCTCTGCGACTAAAGTCGCACAGGAAAATGAGAGCATACACAGTCAATAAATAAAAACCCCAGGACAAAGATCCACTAGTCCTAGACAATTTGCCCTCCTGGCCCCCAAACTGTAGAATAAACTCCCTGTCGCACAGAACTACAGACTCACTCCCTAGCTTCAGCCGTGGACTGAAGACTCACCTCTTCAGACTCCACCTAAACCCTGTAAAGCCTCTATCAGAGTCCAGGGTGAAGAGCTATTCACCGCAAATTTTAGGTGATAAGCTATCCACCTAAAGTGAGAAAACAAGTGGAGGCCATCATAGTCAGTCACGGTGAAGTCCTATCACTGTGACTGACTGGTCTAGATCGACCAATCAGTGAACGGGGTGATGGGCCGATCTGTCTGATAGTAAAAATCAAACCTCGGTTCGAAGTGGAGCGGTGAATTTGAGCAGCTGTACCCTATGTGAGTGAGTGAGTGAGTGTAAACTGTGCCTGTGAGTGAGTGGTGAGTGTGCCTGGCCTGCACAAAACAGCGCCCCTCCTTTAACTAGTGTGTTGTGTGTGGCCACTCAAGGTATTGCCCAGGCTACGGACAGGGCCAGCCAGCCAGCCAGCCAGCCAGCCACATACCCACGGATATACCTGTTCATTGGGAGCGCTTTCACCGCTCCAAAAACAGAGAGATGTCGGGGTTCGCAGTGGATAGCTCTTCACTGCGAGTAATGACGTAATGCTGTAGTTTTATGACTTAAAAAGACTACACCGCGGTGGATAGCTTATCACCGCGGTTCCTACTATGATAGGGGCTTAACACTCCCCTTCCCTCAATGACCATACATGCCTATGTTATTGTTTTTCTAGATTGATATTCCTATGCATTTGTTGTATTGCTGTTGATGTACTGACATATTATCTTGCTGATGCTAATGACCTGCTTATTGTACGTCACTTTGGATTAAAAGTTTCTGCTAAATGCCTAAATTGTAAATTGTAATGGTACATACAGTACAATAGCATTCTGTCTCTTTTGTGCGTGTGTTTAGGTGTGGTTTCCGAGGGGGCTACATGGAGGTGATCAACCTGGATCCTGAGGTGAAGTTGCAGCTCACCAAGCTGGTGTCGGTGCGTCTGTGCCCCCCTGTCCCGGGACAGGCTCTGCTGGACCTGGTGGTGAACCCGCCCCAGCCTGGAGAGCCCTCCTATGAATCATTTATGAAGGTCTGGACATGCACACTATGCTATGCACACTATGCTACTGTGTGTGTGTGTGTGTGTGTGTGTGTGTGTGTGTGTGTGTGCGTGTGCGTGCGCGTGTGCGTGCGCGTGCACGCACACACACACACACCCCCAAATGTGGGAGCTAGCAAAATTAGAAGCTCGCAAACATGATGCGGTGGAAGGGAGCTTGTAGATCGGCTATTCACTGGCAAAGACGATGTAGAGAAAAATACTTGCAGACCTACTAGAGCAGTGGTTTTCAACCTTTACAGGCCGCGACCCCCAAAATAATCACATTTTAACTGGGGACCCCCCACCCTGACAAGCACTAAGAGCTGAGGCATTACATTTTGTATAGCAAGGTTCTATTGTGAAAATAGCAGATCTACATGCTCACAACGCCTCGCAAGCAACGCGAGGTGTTGTGAGCATGTAGATCGGCTATTTTCAAAATCTCTGCCTCTTATATTTGACAATTTGGCCAATGTTTCATTTGTCATTTTAGTGGTATTAAAAAGTCCTTAAATTGTCACTTTAGAAATGTGCAGATACCTTCTATATACACTTAAACTTTATGTTGGTTTGTTTACTGTTGAGTGAGTAGACAATGTTGCACATTAACACTTTCCCAGCCTCCTAGAATGGCTGTCGGTGGTTTAGCCGGGAATTTCTATTATTTCAGGAATATACATTATGATCTGAGACAGCATTCATTTTACAAGACCACCACCAGATAGCCCCAACGACATGTCTATTGTTTCACTTAAAAGGCGTCGGTGATTCACTACTCACCCTGTTTGAGCCGCAGCTATCCATTGCCTGCAATAGGGGATTTTAGCGAAAACATCCTTCCCACGAGGCGCTCCGCGTGCATGATCCGTGCACATCAATATAAGCGCACGACATGCTCTCTATATGCACACTCCATGTCAACTTGATTCTGGGTGAAATTGGGGCGTACGGAGGCTAGGCTAACGCTCCTGTGTATAATGCGTGGGGATGCTAAAAACAGCTATCATGACCAGGAAGCGATCAAAAGCATCTTTGAGACCTGATTGATTGATTGATTATTTTATTGGCACAATGAATTTACACACATGTACAGTGGACACAAAAAAAAACATGCAGCACGGCCTTGGTACAGCAAAAAGCATTCTGACCAATAGGAACATCCCAATAAGTCCTTTTACAGTCTTGATTCCATTGGAAGTCCTTGGCACTGAATTTACAGAACATGGCAATATTCGTTGCATTTGATAAAAATAAATAATTCACATATATGTTCGGTGCAGGAGGAAAAAAAGAGGGGGTGATGGGGACTCACTTTTCACCTGTCTTCGGGGAGAAATGATGACTACCTACCCCTCTGACCTCCTGAAAGATGAATTTTCAGGGCCGTTTTAAAGGAGGCCAGCGAGTTACTTGTTTTAAGGGAAATAGTCAAGGAATTCCACACTTCAGTGGCTGTATTGTAAAAGGAGAATTTCCCCATGTTTGTACTATGGGTTTGTATTATTAAATTGTTATTTGCGCTCCATCTGGTGTTGTAGTTGTGGGTGTAGCTTACTTTTTGGAGGTGTTTGGTCAAATATGTGGGGGTTGATGATATATTTGGATTGACTATTTTGAAAGTCGGACCCATTTTCAATTGTTTAACCCTGTCTTCTACATTGAGCCATCCTAGGCCCGCAAAATGAGTGGGGGAAATATGGGTCATTGGCCCCATACCAGGTAGAGAAGTAGGCGAATCAATTTGTTTTGGGAAGTTTGGAGCTTTGTCTTAAGTGGCATTTTGATGTTGGAGTACCAGGAGGTGCAGGCATAGTCGTAATGGGGCTGAATGATGGCCCCAGCAAGGCCCTTTTGTTGACAAAAGAGGACATATAGGTAATCTCTTCCTTGCTAGTGATTTCTGTGTCATCAACTTTGATCTTGAAATCGTTTATATTTATCTCCTTTAAAAGAATAGATTCCGTTTTACCGAGATGTAGTGACAGTTTGTCGGTAAGCCAAGTACGAATTTTGGTGACTTCTGAGCTAAGAGCTTCCTCAACCTGCAATTTGTTCTCACCCGAAATCAGGAGAGCTGAGTCGTCAGCGAAAAGGAACAGTTTACAGTTACGGGCCGTATTCATGTCGTTAATGTAAAGTAGAAACAGTAACGGCCCTAGAATGCTCCCTTGGGACTGGGAGCTGCGTCCCTTTGTTTTTAATTACTAAGTCTGGCTAATTGAAGTACTAAAGAAGTACGGGCGAGTATGGTTGCAATAGAAAGTGGCTGGGAAAGTGTTAAGTTAATCATCTGGGGACCCCCCCAAAATAATTTGGGAACCACTGTACTAGAGGGCCCAGGGAGACCCTGATCAACTAAGTATATAGGGTTCAGTGGTTACGTGACATGATCCTGACATCATACTCACCAATGTCACCATGATACTAATAAAGATTTATTTGATTTATGAAATTCTTTGGAAACATTCTAACTAACACGTTTACGTCGCCGCCTCGCCAGGAACGGAATGCTGTGTTGGCCGACTTGAAAGCAAAGGCCAAGCTGACTGAGCAGACCTTCAACACGGTGCCTGGCTTCACCTGTAACCCTGTCCAGGGTGCAATGTACACCTTCCCCCGTGTCACTCTACCCCAGAAGGCCATTGAGCAGGCCAAGGTCTGTACTATGTGTGTGCACCCTGTTTCTTTTGGCTTCGTTTATTAGCTCTGGGTGTTTTTATTGTTTGTTTCTTTAAACCCAAACAACCCAAGCACTGACTGGCCTGCTTGCTTACCAGAATCCACATCTGTGTTTACGTTGAACCTTTATTTTTGTCACAGGTGTAGGAAAGGTACAGAGTACGAGAACCGAACCATAATTACATAAGAACCAGTAACACGTCTAAGGGGCGACAAGCGACCCTAAAGGGCGAGGTCACGCCATGTCGGACCAGTTACCCATATATGGAGACCCCTGGTACTCATATATGGAGATATGCTGAGCCTGTGATACCCCAAACATGCTTACTCAGTTATTCGTTATGTGAAAGTCCTATGTCTATGACATCTGACATCATACATACAGTACAATCCCTTTTATGCCCATATATGGAGATCCCTGTTTGTAGAACCAGCCACACAGTCATGGGCTGTCTTCCTCCATATATGTGAATTCCCATATGAAGTCCTGTTAGATATGGGCTTAATATTGATTGCATCAGGGATCTCCATATAAGGGCATAAAAGGGATTATGTTAGTGTGGTTCCCCTGACATCACAGTGATGTCAAAGCGTCAACCCATAGACCGTAAAAAAGCGTACACGGACGGAGACATGATGTGCTGTTTCTCATACTAAACTGCGAGCTACAGTCGCAAATAAATGTAACAGTGAGTTTGTGTGTTTTATAAATCCATGCTGTGTGTGTGTGTGTGTGTGTGTGTGTGTGTGTGTGTGTGTGTGTGTGTGTGTGTGTGTGTGTGTGTGTGTGTGTGTGTGTGTGTGTGTGTGTGTGTGTGTGTGTGTGTGTGTGTGTGTGTGTGTGTGTGTGTGTGTGTGTGTGTGTGTGTGTGTGTGTGTGTGTGTGTGTACAGAATGAAGGCAAGGCTCCAGACATGTTCTACTGCATGAGGCTGTTGGAAGAGACTGGTATCTGCCTGGTTCCAGGCAGTGGCTTTGGACAGAGAGAGGGAACCTATCACTTCAGGTAAGCCTTAAATCAGCCCTCTGTCCTGGCCCAAAGTACCATTCAAAACCGCTTGGTGGTGCGATTATGTTCTCATTTCATTGTAGCCAATGAAAGTAATATATCATCGTTGTCGGGTGGAAACCTTGTATGTCCAAAAGTGTTTGTTTTGTATTTATCATTTTTAAAATGATTTAAACTAATGAAAACAGCCGATCTACAAGCAGACAACGCCTCGCACATGCTTGTAGATCAGCTGTTTTCACTACTTTTGTGCGACGGCCTTGTGTGATGAAGCAGTGCTTTTACTTTGCGAAATAAAATTACAAATTTGAAACTTGGAGATACAAGGTTTCTACCCAACAGTGATGATATAATGGTGGTGACTTAACTGTAAGGGTGAGGGCAGATTCTGAAATCTTTTTTTTTTTTTTTTCTATTTGAAATAACCAACGTCTGTTAACAATAAAAAAAAAAAAGAAAAGTGATTATAGTAGCCCTACTACCCTAGCTAGCAAGGGCCCAATGCAATTACCGTATTTTCCGGACTATAAGGCACACTTAAAAGCCTTTAATTTTCTCAAAATACTACAGTGCTACAGTACTCCATTGCGCCTTATATATGGATCATTCATTGACATTGAAATTCCCTTTAGCACAGATGCATAACACAACGGTAGCGTCTATTATGTGCGCCTTATAGTCCGGTGCGCCTTATATATGAAAACAGTTCGAAAATAGACCATTTATTGACAGTGCGCCTTATAGTCCGGTGCGCCTTATAGTCCAGAAAATATGGGGTATGTTGTTTTTTGGACTGTTTCATCCGACTATTTTATAGATATTATACTGTATATAGTTAAAGCTATACTGTGTAAGTTGCTCAACTAGTGGTCAGTAGCGGTATTGCTTTTTTCGGCCGTTTTTCGTCCGGAGTCGTCGCGGACCACCGCCGCGGACCACCGGAGCGGCGCCAGCAAACCACCGCGACCGATAGTAATCCGTGGAGGGGTAGAACGCATGGTAGAACGTAATTTTCTGGCCAGGATTTGTGGATTAAGAGGTTAAAATCCTTCACCATGGTAAACACTGTAGCCAAGCGGAGGCGCTTCCTGGAGACCAGAACAGATAAGCTGTGATTGGCCGGTAGTGTACCATGTGTGCATGATCGGCGATGTGATTGGGCAACGTATACACAACGTATACAGATGATGCAGATTACGTCATTTTGGCGCGAAATCCCGCCCCTGTCACTGCTAAGAAGAAAACATATAAAGAGAAGGCTTCAGAAGCTGAAAATAACGGAGTGGGTGTTCTAAAACTTTAGCGATTTAACAGTTAGGACAATTTTAAGATTTGTTTTATAAAAAAAGTTACATGGTACAACTTTAAGTTCCTAAGTTATTATTTCACACTTTTCTCTTACCTATCTACTTCTTTCCTTTGTGTCACTCTGTCTAGAATGACCATCTTACCTCCAGCCGAGAAACTGAAAGTTGTATTGGAGAAAATCGGGAAGTTCCACCAGCAGTTCACCCAGGAGTTCTCATAACAACTTTTCTCTGGTTTTCATCAGCCTCAGAATATCTATGGCAGAGACTGAAATGTATTTCAGTGTACAGTATTTCAGGTGCCTTTCTTTCTGTGACTGAAGCAGGCCAGTGGAACAACACCAATACCAGTATGAGCGTTCTCTCTCTCTCTCCAGTGCCCTAGAAAACAAACTCTTTAGTGCTCTTTTGTCATGGAGGTTTAAAAAAAAAACTTTATTTGTGTATACCTGTGATTTGTATGTGTGAAATCTAATTAAAAGGAAAATTATATATGTTTTAATTCTTCTTAACTTGGTCTTGGTGTGGATGTAGTACTGTATGTAATATAGAATATATGGAATGATGTGGATATATCAGGATGGACAGGAGCAGCGTGGCTCCAGTTTGGATCTTGGACAAACTCGGGGGTTAAAGCTCTCAGTCCTGGGGACTGATTTCAGTCTTGAGGATTCCATAGGGGCCATTTCTGAGATTGCTCCTACAATTTTTGCCCTAAAATCACGCAAATCGGTACACAGTATGTCTACACTCATCTCATCAACATGGATCTGTCCCATATAGCGCCACCATCAGGCCGATTTTTTCAAACACATTTTTGGACACTGCTCCTACACATTTTGGCCTAAAATCACGCTGGGACCTGACCGTCGCTTATCTCCCGATTAGGGAGTCTTACTGGTGGTAGAACATAGGATTTTCTGCATTAAATAATGACACAATTTTTATGTATGTTTTCGTCATATGGGGTGCCAACTTCACAGAGGTCCAATCAATGGTGTCAAGGCATGACATTAGGGCTTGTCCTGTTGTCCGGGACAACTAATACATCTTTAAATGTAGCCTACTGGCTCATGGTTTCACCTTTTCTGTGATGCTCCTATAGCAGCTTTGTGCTGTATGCAGACTGGACTGTGGAGTGGAGAGGGGCAAGGGGGTCTTATTTATTTGTTAAAAAAAGGACAAGTGATGCACTTGTCCAGAGTGCTTCAAAAAGTTGATCTGATAGGGTAGCGATCTAATTATCGGCTGTTCTCGTGCAGTTCAATGTTGGAGTATTTTTCAAGGCTAAAAAGAAAAGAACGCTTCTACTAAGAGTAAGAGCGCCCAATGCATTGTCAATGACAATGGCCATTTTTTTAGAGGAGAGTAAAATTGAAATGAGCCATCAGTGTTAAAATACAAAATAATTACTCAAAAGCATCTGAAGAGTTCTATAGTGGGAGATGGTCCAGTAGTCTAAAGATCAGACTCAGTGCTGAGGTTCCATGTTCAAATCTTAGTCCTCATACATTTTTGTTGTAGCCTACTTTGACATTTTCAAGGTTAAAATACAAAAGAAGAACTCAAAAGCATATGGTGTAGTGGACTGATGATTGGTCTCTCAGTTCAGAGCTTCCATGTTCAAATCCAAGTCTTCCCACAGATCATTGCTGTATCACTTGGACCTTTTCAAGGTCCTAGTCAGGGGCGTCAATTGGGTATGGCAGGGGTATGCAGCTGCCATACCCTGGGTGGGGGGGGGGGGAAATAAAAGTTACTTTTAAATAAAAAAACATGAATGTCTCTGTGTCTATCTGCGCTGGTTATTATGTTGTTAAATTATAGTAAAATAACTACAAATGCAAAATTTAACAAAATGGCCACTTTAACAAGGTATTATAATTATATTCTCCACACTTGTATTCTCCCCATCTTGACAGAATGGTATATTCCCAGGTTCTGCAGGTCAGCTGCACAGGTGCAATGTTAATTGTGGCACATTTACTAACATGCCAAGTTTAGCTGCACTTGAACAACCATTCCAGGCTGCCATATCCAGCCCAAGAAACCGTAGAAACCTGTGTAAAAAACTGACAAAACTCGTTTTTTTTCAGACATTGTGAAAATAGCCGCTCTACATGCTCACAACGCCTCGCAACGCGAGGCGTTGTGAGCATGTAGATCTTCTATTTTCACAATAGAACCGTGTTATACAAAATGTAATGCCTCTTTTCCATGAGGACTCCCATCTTTGCCATACCCTAGCTTTTGCTGAACTGACGCCACTGGTCCTAGTGATACAAGATGGCACTTCATCTTTGGTGCCTTGGCTCAGTGTGGTTGCTTGAGTGGCTGTCCTTGTCCCTGCTACCGGCATTGGTTCAAGTCCCATGCCCAAGGTACAGTTTTTAAAGTGTGATTTTACTTTGGAATGTTTTGTAGTTTGATTTGGGAGGTATTTAACTTTTAAAACGTCGCCTCGCTCGGTAGATTCCTAACGGTGCTTTTGAGTAATTCTTTTGTATTTTAACCTTGAAAAGGTCCAAGTACAGGGCTGCCAACATTGGACTGTGAGAATTAAATCCAGGAGATTAGAATTGTAACTTTACTGACGGCCAAGATAAAAGGACACATTTGCAAAATGTTGTAGTGATGGTGTGGTGGTCTAATCATCAGACTCTATGCACAGAGATTCCATGTACAAATCCCAGTCTTCCTGGAGTTCCCTGCTGGAGTCTTTCAACTTAAGTTTAGATTAGTTTAGTTTTTTTGCACATTTAAAAAAAAACATATGGATAAACAAAATAGAAAAAGACAAAACAATACATCATAAAGAAATAAACAAGACAAAATAAAAAATAATGTGCCGTAAAGGCCCAAAAAAAACCCATGAAGGGCTTGTCGAGTGGCCTTCCTAAAAGCTATTATTCAAGCTTAGAATCATCTTTACAAGAATATGAAAAATAGTTATTACTAATAATACAATTATGAAATACTGTAAGTATTCATTTTTTCAGTATGTATATAATGACCTTCCGTGAAGGCAGAAATGATCCATAACATAGTTCATATAAGAAATGGATAATTAGAAATATATACCTACTCATACACTGAATATAAACCCACACACAACATACCAGTATCACATGCAAACAACCATATCCATATAACTAACCCACTAATGGCTAGCTATGTATGTTTTCTAACAAAAACATCATTAGTTGTCTCTTGAAAGAGCTGAGGGTTGTACAGTCTCTTATTTGATGTGGCAAACAATTCAAAAAATGAGTTTAATAATTGAAGGGTAACATACAAAAGAACTCTTCAACACCAAACCACACCAGTGCTTTGTCATGCAACCCGACATGAGGAAAGAGTGACCGAGGTATAGTATGGAAGCCTAATCGTTAGACTCAGCCATGAGGCCTGAGTTGAAGTCCCAGTTGATCTGTGGTTCAATGCTGGGGTGTTTAACTTTACCAACTAAGAGCTAACATACTAAAGAACACTTCAACATTACTAAGAGATGTTGTGTGTGACTGAATGGTGTAGTAGTCTAATTATCACACTCACAGCACATAGATTCCATTTTCAAATCAGCAGTTTAATTTAATTTTAATAATTGAAGATTAACATACAATTGGACTAAAATAAGGCTGAAGAATGTGTCTGAGAGGTGGTGTGATGGTTTAAGCACCTGTTTTTATGTGCAACCAGTCCTTGTTCAAATCCCACGCCTCCTGTTATTCCAAGAGTTTCAACTTAACTTTACTAACTGAAGGCAATCATATAAAATAACTCTTGAATAGTAAGAGACAACTGCATTAAACAAACTGAGTTCAAGTGTAGATGTCTAATGTTCTCAGAGATTCCATGATCAAATCCCAGGCATCATGGTAATTAATTGCTATATTTTTGGCATAACATAGAGAAGACAGAATATCACTGGTTTTCATGAGTTACTTGGGCTACAGCCATCTAAACACATCAATTTCAATCCAAAAGGCAAAAGCCATAATTCAATGTTGCACAAAGACGTTGTTATGATGTATTTTCTACAATAGCATTCCTCTCTGTCCACTGGGGGGCGCACACAATCAGCGTACGGATACCGTCCATACGACGTCTGATCAGGACGTCCATACGACGTGGAAGTCTCTGCGCACACAACCAGCGGGGGGACGGTCGTCCTACCAGGACGTCCATACGACGTCTCTGCGACGTCATCCCAACACGCATTTTTCGCTGCTTGGTCAGGGAAAACATGCACAAAAATGACAAAATTCAACAGAACACAAGAAAATATATATCATTATCTGTTAAGAAGTTTTGGGGGGAAGACCCCCAGACCCCGGTTGAGGAGTTCCACGCACCCCCCAAAAAAGAAATCTCCTGGATTCTGACAGTCCAATATTTGGCAACCCTGCGTGGGACATATAGGCCTATAGCGGTCATGGTGGCTTGCAGTGTAAAGACATGAGTATACATGTTCCCACGGTCGTAGGTTCAAATCCTGCATTGTGAAGACTGATGTCCATGTTAGTCTTCAAAAGAACCCAGGATCTGTGGACCAGAGAGAAATAGTGTCTCTTGATGTTACATTACATCACAGGTTTATTTACGGAGTACGTTTTTGAAGGATTATATTTCAACCTTCTATGCTTCAGAGAGAATGTCCTTAGGAGGATTTGAACCCACAACCTCTTGCTCACATACACAGTGTCTTAACTCAGGGACAGGGAGTCACCAGGCAGTCACCATGCTCTCGGTTTGAACTCACAACCTCTGGCTCACATAGGGGCCTTTTCTTATTTTAGTTTTGACATTGAGTTGTGAGTTTTGAACATAGATTCTTCAGCTAATAAACCACTCTCATATCGCTTGCGCCACAAGGGCATGGAAGCTACACAGAACACGAGAACCAAATAGTTGACCTATCACCTATGGGGATGCACCCATAGGGAAATTCTTGGCCGATACAGATATTTAAAATAACAATTTAGCCGATACCAATGGTGCATGCGGTTTCAGATTTCGGTTGCACCATTATTGACATTTTTGCAATCAGACCTCCAAATCTTCAACTCAAGAAATGTTTTACTTGTTTATTTTCATATTGTCCCTTTTAAATTCAACTCAATCATATAAAGAAATGAGCCATCACATCAATGGCCCTCATTGGTTGGTCCAAACCAACATAAGGTTTAAGTGTATAGAGGGTATCATTTATTCTAAAGTAAAATATTCTAAAATGACAATTGAAGGACTTTTTAAACACCTCTAAAATGACAAATTAAACTTTGGCCAGCAGAAATTGTGAAAATAGCAGATCTACATGCTCACAACGCGCTGCGAGGCGTTACATGCTCACAACGCGGTGCGAGGCGTTGTGAGCATGTAGATCTGCCATTTTCCCAATAGAACGGTGTTATACAAAATGTAATGCCTCAACTCTTAGTGCTCGTCAGGGTGGGTGGGGGGTGGGGTCCCCCGTTATGATTATTTTGGGGGTCGCGGCCTGAAAAGGTACTTCTACATTCCTGAAAGGAGGATTTTGAATGTTGAATTCTTGACTTTTTACCAGACCCATGGGTTTCATAACAACTGCAAATGTACAGCAGGAATGAGAGTTCAACAGACAACCTGTTACCTGAGGCCTACAGTCTACAGAGCCAAAGAATCCAGATCAACTTGTTTTCTGGGAGTTTCCCATGGTTTCCTCATTCCTCCTTTTGGAAATGTAAGACTTTAAATGAAGAGGGCTCGAGTCCAAACCTTTCTTCAGGTATACTGAGATAAGATCCTCTCTGTAAACGTTACACAAAAAATGGTTACCCAAAATACCACGGAGGTTACTATAACTGTCACCCATATAAAAAAATATGTTTTTATTCTTAACCAAAGGGGGGGTGGAGACTCCAATATATATTTGTAATGTATGTCTGGAATATCCTTAAAGGAGTAGTTCACCCCAAAAATGATTTTTTTCTTTTGATTACTCATGCCATGGAGACTTGAATTCAATTATATTTTTTAGTTTTTTGTCACATTCCTAAGACAATAATATGATTCCAATAGATTTACCTCCATTGATTCCGGATGGGGACCCAAATGCATTTGGGTCCCCATCCGGAATCAGTGGGGGTAAATTTACTATTATCACATTTGTGTCTTAGCAATGATACAAATACAAAAAGATATTATTGAACTCAAGTCTCCATGGGGTGAGTAATCAATAGAAAGAAAGTCATTTTGGGGGTGAACTACTCCTTTAAGATTCAATCTTTAGTTGTACACATTACAATTAGGTTAAAATCTAAATGTGGTCAAAACCCCTTTAAAAACAGCCTGATAAAAAAAAAATAAGAGTCCGAGGAGAGGCAAGCATAGAGAAACCTTTACTTTTTAATTATCACACATTTAGAAAATGAACCACACTGTACAAATGTTGTCCACCTTGCAGCAATAATACAGGTGACATACTGTACGCGCATGATCCCAACTGACCTCAAGCCCTTACAGACCCGCCCGCAAAACAGAAAACGAGACGATCGATTTTTCTCAACTTCAACCGACAACGGAGTTAAAGCTAGTAGGGGGCAAGGTCTCTTGACTCGCTCCGTTGTCAGATGTCTGGTCAGGTCTGTTCAAGTGCCCAGGGTTGGGGGGAAACGAGGGGTGGGCTTGGGGATGTGGGGAGGAGGGGGTTATGGGGCAGTTTGGGATCAGGCAGCAGCAAGTCTATGGAGGGGTAGAAGGGTCATCATCATAGCTCTCCCCTTAAACACCCAAACAAGCACTCACCACGAGTCCTGCATGGTTCAGTCACATACATAAATTACATTTGAAACAGAGTACAGTCTTATGCCTTTCATCTCATTCCAGTGGGTTGTCTAATATTGTAGGACTGCGTCTCTCTGCTGGCAGTCGGGAGCTCCGCGCGGTCAGCTTTTTGTTTTCCTGATTTTCCACGCCGTTGCCATGATGCAGGTAGGCTGTAGCATGCAGTAACACCCACCCCCACCCACCCCCATTTTTTAATAAGATGCAGTACCTCCTCATTGGCTGTAGGCTAAATTCATTAAGGTTTGCGCTATGCAACAAAGGATGGGAGGAAGTTAAGTCTTTCTCTTTTTGCTTTCTTACAAGTGTCTGGTTCATATATACATTATGAAAACACAGCAGGAGGTGTTGGTTGGTGTCTTGTTTGAGTCCTATAGATCCACTTTAAGTTTTGCCTCAAAAGGACGGGTGAGTTTATGTCGTTTCTCCTGAACTTCCCGGGTCGGACAGGGGAGGTCTCCATGGCCGGGGGGATCATCATAGTTCATCCCTGCGCCCCTGTCACTTCCATGGCTGTCATTCTGATTGGGTTACATCCTCGCACACACAACCACCCCCCCCCCCAATAAGCTGCAAGCAACATGTCCGTCATCACGTCAGAGGGATTCACACTTTATTACTCAGACATTAAAAAAAAGAAAAACTAATAAAAATAAAATAAAAAGTAGGGGAAGGGCTGATGTTTAGGCCAGGTAGCTGTATGTGTCTTTCTCTCCATCCACTCGCTCCAGGTATTCCTTCTCAATCAGGATGTCGATGCATTTCTGACCAATGGAGGGAAAACGAGAGACAAGATATCAGAGGATATTTGAATAATATATATTATTTTCTTAGGAATGCGACAAACACAACAAAATATGATTAACTCAAGTCTCCATGGCGTGAATAATCAATAGAAAACGTCATTTTGGGGGTGAACTACTACTACGATACACGCATTCGCCCACGTTAAAAGGTAAGAAAATCGCGGCATATAAAACACGAAAATCTTATCTCAGTCAACGAGTTGAAACGTACGTTTTTCAGAAAACCATTAGAATTTAGAAGATATTTTTAGAAAAATAATTTAATTAATGGGTTAAAATATTACTTGACAGGCTCTGGGTTAAATGTAGGGCTGTCACGATATGACATTTTACATGACGATTAATTGTCACTCAAATAATTGGTCGATTAACGATTTAATTGTGTTTTTGTCGTTGACAATTACATTTCTGTTTAGCTTTTAGGCTTTGAAGTTGCACATGGCAGATATGACACATAACCTAAATATACAAAGAAATTACTGACATATTTGACAACCTTATACTTAAAAAAGAACATTGATAGTGGAAATAGCCGATCTACAAGTTCACAACGCGTCGCGATGCGACGCGTTGTGAGCTTGTAGATCTGCTATTTCCACTATTTTTGTCTTTAAAAACATGGAAACGATTATGACTACAGGTATTATGAAAAATAATCGCGATTAGACAATTATGTAATAATTGTGACAGCCCTAGTTAAATGCTGTATAAGGTGTGTGTGTGTGTGTGATTTTACCTTGATAACAGGGACTCTGGGTTTGAAACGGGAGGACAGCTGGTTCAGGACTTCAGCCAGAAGCTGCTGATGTTTCAGCATCTTCCTCATCTTCATGATCCTTACAATAGCAGCCTGAACGCACGCACGCACGCGCACGCACACGCACACACACACACACACGCACGCACACACACACACACACACAGAACATAAGACAACATTTTAACCTCTGAACCTGACTTTGTGAGTTACGAGATACATTTTCAGGGTTCCCACACATCTTTACCAATTCATTTCCAAAACTTTTCCCAAACTTTTCCAGAATATTTAACCCGATTTCCAGGACTATATAACAATAATTCAGCTCAATAACGAGTCGCTTACTCCTATGCGCAATGCCTAAAGACAGGTAGTGTATGCCAGTGGTTCTCAACCTTTTCAGGCCGTGACCCCCAAAATAATCATATTTTAACTGGGGACCCCAGCACCCTGACGAGCACTAAGAGTAGAGGAATTTTGTATAACACGGTTTTATTGTGAAAATAGCCGATCTACATGCTATTTTCACAATTTCTGCCTCTAATATTTGACAATTTGGCCAATGTTTAATTTGTCATTTCAGAGGTATTAACAAAATCAATAACCAAAGACAATGCACAGCTATTTTTCCAGGACCTTCCAGGACCCTTGATCAATTCCAAAACTTTTCCAGTACTGGAAAAATATGTTTCTAATTTCAAAATATTTCCAGGAATTTCATGACCGTGGGAACCCTGCATTCTAATAAAACAGAATCACAGACAGACAGACAGACAGACTGAAGGACACACCTGTATGAGCAGCTTGCGGTCCTCCTCTATGTTCTTGTGTGTCGTCTCCTGTTCCTGTTTCTGTTCAGTCTTCATGGGGACATTGATGTTCACCCTTAATTTCTTACTGCATTCGGACAAAAACACTAATTACTATAAATACTGAAAACACGCTGTTTCGGTGTGTATCAGTTCAGTTTTTATATACTCTATATTTTCAGTTTGGAAAATAACATCAACAAGAACAAGGAAAGAAAAAAATAGTAGATCTACATGCTCACAACGCCCCGCATTGCGAGGCGTTGCGAGCTTGTAGATCTGCTATTTTCAAAATTTCTGCCTCTAATATTTGTTCTAAGACAGGAAATAAAATGATAATAATAATAAGTGATATGACAGTCAGCTTAGGTGGTTCGGGCATCTAGTACGGATGCCCCCCGAGCGCCTTCCTAGGAAGGTCCTCGATGAGCGTCCCACTGGGAGGAGACCCCGTGGCAGACCAAAGACCAGATGGAGGGATTATATCTCCAAACTGGCTTGGGAACGCCTCGGTATACTCCCTGAGGGAGTGGAGGAAGTTGCTCAGGATAAGGAAATCTGGAGGTCTCAGTTGGAACTGTTACCCCCGCGACCCGATTCCGGATAAGCGGTTGAAGATGGATGGATGGATGGATGACAGTAATAGTAATTATAGTAATAAACAAGACTTGCTAGTGGTAGCGCTGCGCCTGCTCTACAACCAACCGGACTAGAGTGTTTGGAACTGACATTGGCATCCTTCGAGGCCCACACTCTAACTAGTAAATAAGTGGATATTTTGGCCAAAGGGTAGCGTTTATCCTGCAATCTGTCTATTCAATTATGCGATATCTTGTGTGCAAAATAAAGCAATAAGCTTCTATTATGAGGGGCTGGAAGAGGCAAGAGGCACTGGATTCTCGGCTGCAAGGCTAAGTAGCTGGGCTAGTGATTTATATAAGCTGTTCTAAGGAGTAGATTATAGTGTCTTTTATCATGTCTACTAAATGGAAACCAGCCAATCAGAACCAAGAATTGGGACTATCGGGGTGGCGCAAAAGTAAAGACCATTGGGTCATTCAAAATGGTTATTGTTCATTGACCGTGTGAATTAAGCTAATTAGCTAATTACATGGGAAGCCGCACATTAGAGTGAAATATCTTAAGTGGACATTTTGGCTAAAGGGTGGGACTAGAGGAAGGGGTAGAAGAATCAGCAGGGTTCATCCTCAATGGAATATGAAGGTGCACAGTGAAGTCCAAACAGACAGTCCTTAGAGCTCCATTGCTAGTGCAGCTAAAACATTTCACCTGAATGTCATTCTAAAGTGGCAAGGTGAAAGGTTTGGTGTCAAATGGAATGGGGAGTCGGCGAGAGAAAAAGAGTAAAAACAAGTAAAAGAAAAGAATATGTACAGTACAGAGAAAGTGATAATATGTAAGTAGAGAAACAAGTACAAATTGTTAAATCTCACTTCTTGTATCCGAGGAAGAGTTTGATGAGTGTTTCTGGTTTAAAGTCCACTTCATCTACGTTAGCGTTCTCATCCTCCAGGACCTGGTGGGAGAAATGAGAACATAATGCTGTATATAGCCATCTATAAATTGTGTCTGTAGTGCAGGGGTGGGCAACTTTGATGGTGAGGGCCACTATATTTCCATCTTTACTCCAGAGGGCCACATTGCATATTGCTATGGCCTACTTTGTCATTCTAGTATCTCATACAAAACGAAGCAAAAATAGCAGATCTACAAGCTCAAAAACGCATCGCGCTGCGATGCGTTTTGAGCTTGTAGATCGGCTATTTTAGCTTATTTTGAATTGGAATCTCTGAATATTTTTTTGTTATTTTTTAATTGGAATCCTGAAATGTAACATTTTGATTTAATTTCAATCGCATTTAGTTATATACTCATGTTAACTTTATGAACCTAAATACAAATACATTGGACATAAAAAAATACATTTTAATACTACTATACTAGTCATTAAGCTACTAATATAGACATACAGATTTAAAACAGGTCATATTTGGAACTGTAACAGCTGAGATAAATATCAGTATTCCCGTATTAACCTGGGGGCCGCATAAAGTGAAGGTGGGGGCCGCATGTGGCCCCCGGGCCGCCAGTTGCCCATGTATGCTGTAGTGTATTCGGGCACCGCCCAACCGCTCAAACTTGGCAAGAGTGTCTCATGACCTGGAGGTGTGCAATGGTAAGTGGGATGTCTGTATGTGTCTGCAGGTCTGTGCAGTCATTACTGTACACGTGCCACCACACACAAATAAAAAACTGTAAAATCGCTAAAATGATATAAAGCAGTAAATGAAAAAAATTACGCTCTAAGTACTATCTATTCTAAAACATAAACATTATTGTAAAAACAGCTTAGAAAATCAAACATTTGGATCAGATTTTCATTTTTGGGTAGAAAATTCTTCAGTCCTTGACCATATTCTCCACATTGTCTGGTTTATAGATTAGAACTGAATGAGACTAAGGTAGTGTTTACATAAAGCACTGTGCAGGGTTCAGTAACGTAAAAGCGGACGTCATTCTATGCTGCACTAAGAGACAACAAATATTTATAAAAAAAAAAAAATACAATCACACTCACCAGCAGCTTGGATTTCAACAATATCTGCAACACCTGTGTAAGAATGTCCTGAAATACAAATGAAAAGCAGTTTAAACAATAAATGTAAAGTTGACGGGCAATTGATTTTGGCTAGAAGTACAGTAAATTGTGAGAGAAATCGCTACATCACATTGGGCAAGCAACGGTACAAGTAGAATCTTTTTTTCTTCTTCTATTCAAATATGTGACCTCCATTATTATTTCTCTTTTCTAAAGAATTATTAAAAATAAAAGAAAAAGGTTATTGAAAAAACACGGTCTGCTCACGTATTAGGAGGGTATTATGAGTCACCAGAAAAAATAATGTGTGTTTTTAATGAATCTATCATGGTTAAAATGGAGTTTGAAGTTACAATAATACAGTATCTGGCTTAAAGTCCTGTTCGCAATTTGGTGTTAGGGGAGTTTCTCACCTGAACTGAGTCAGTGGGTCCCTAGACATGATAAATCACCGAGGTGCTCGTCCGCCATAGTGCCACGAATGGCGCAATGGCCATATCAAATATGGCTGCCATCGGCTATGATGAAAATCCAACTTTTCTGTTTTTGGGTGTATATGCACATGTAATATCTCTATTTGGACTAATTGTGGTGTGGGGAATTCATTTCTGATATTGTTTTGACCATTTTGGGTGATTTGGACCTCAAAAGGTCATGGTCAAGGTCATTTTGCTATTCCGAAGACCGTGGGCCATAACTTGGCCATTGTTAGGAGTAAAAACAGGTGCAGTAGGTCTAAATCAACTAATGCTGACATGTATAATTCATTTCTGACATTGTTTTGACCATTAAGGACCATCTTGTCTTTGAAATATCAAGGTCAATGCCATTTTTCAAAAACGATTTTGTTCATTACTTGCACTTTTATAGTATTTTTTGTAAGTTTGTTACTATTTTATAGTAAGTTTGTTTTGTTTATAACAAAAGACATACTAGTGAGAAATACAACAAGTAAACATCCACATTTAACTTTAAAGGGGGGTTTAAAATGGGTGTTTAAATGAGCAAATAAGACTATTTACGAATAAAAGTGACAAATAAAATTACACAACGAAATCAAACACAAAATTAAATAACAATTTCCCTCAAAGTGCACCATATTGTGATTGTGTGCATACAAGTTAGTATGAGGTGTTTTTACAGGATGGATTTGTCATTGTTCCATGGCAAAATATGATGCACAGAACTCCATCAGTGTCGAGTGTCTTGCTTCAGACATGGCAGGAGTGTACTAAAGTCAAAGTGCTCCTTCCATCCATCAGAGCTTGACATTGACTTTTTGAGGCAGTTGTCCTTTGGACAAGTATATTTCCCATTCACTTGTCCGGGGACAAAAGTCACTTGTCCGGATAAAAATGTCATACATTGAAATAATAACAAAAGGACGGCTAATGACCCCCCTTGCTCCCTCCACTCCATAGTATGGGCACTTGTCCCGGAAAACAGGACAAGCCTTTATGTGATTCCCTGTTCCATTGGTTCTAGTCTTTCCTCAGGTTACTTGGCTGTTGCAAGCAGGTGGCAAGAAATGCGCTAGAAAGGTGCCTTGTTGGTCTCAGCAGTTGTACTTCTCTGCTACCAATACTGTGTTCTGTCAAGGTCTTTGCCTCTCCAAAGTTTGTTAGATATTGTACGCGGTCAGAAGCCATAACTACATGTTTAATCCTCACCTGGCCCATGCAGTCATCTCCTGTCTCCAAGGCATATGTGCCTTGATCACTGTCTTGGCTAGTGGTGCTCCAAGATGAGACTGCTTGATGCAGTGGAAGTGAGTCTCACCAGTGCCATACTGCTGCCAGATCTCCTTCATCCCCAGTGCTTGGAAATATGGGGTGTAGTATAGCAGTAATGTGAAGGAGACAACAACTGTCTGCGGTCTGCTCATAGTTCCGACATCCCATTATTCTGACCATTAGGTTAGTGAAGGTTAGGGATAGGCTTAGTTATAATGGAGGCTGTACATGCACCAGGTGTCAGCCTCCTCAATCCTATTCAAGATGTCTGCGATCTCTTCTCCACTAGCGACATCATCAACAGAGACAACAGAGCTGATAATGGTAAATGGACTGCATTTACAGTATATAGCGCTCTTCTCCAAAGCGCTGTACAATGTATTTCACATTCGCCCATTAACACACACATTCACACATACATTCTCACCATGAAACCATGCAAGGTGCTCATCGGGAGCAGTTAGAGGTTCAGTGTCTTGCTTAAAGGGGAAGACCACCAATTTTCAATATTGAACTATGTCATTAATATACCTTAGAGGAGTTTGTGTGGAAATAAAAAAAAGTTCCCCCTATTCTGTGTTGCCTAGAACTGGAGGATTGATTTTGGGGTTTGTATTGCAAATTACAACTTGATGACATCACACATTGTACTTTAGCAGGATAAGCAGGAGGCAGCCGTTCTACCTACATCGCCACAAGCTTGAATGGACACCATATTCCGAACACACAGCTGGAGAGCTGTTTGTTCTCCTCAGACACCCAGAATTTGTAAAGTTGATGAGGGATGGGTGCGTCTGTCGACTCTGTTATCTCTGATGATGAGTGGCTCCCTGCAAAAGGGACTGGAGGTGAAGAGATCCCAAAGATTGAACTAGATTGAGGAGGCTGTCACCAAGCTGCTGGTACATGTGGAGTCAACTGGCCCCATTATAACTAAACCTACCCATAACCCTAACCTAATGGAGGGAATAATGGGTCGCCAGGATTATGAGTGGACCCCAGAGAGTTGTCGTAGTGATACTTCCAAGCACTGGGGATGAAGTAGATCTGGTAGCAGTATGGCACTAGGTGTGCAGCGGCACATGCTTCTACAGCATCAAGCAGTCTCTCATCTTGGAGCACCACAAGACAGTGATCAGGGGACATATTATGCCTTGGAAACTGGAGATGACTGCATGGGCCAGGTGGGGACTAAGCATGCAGCTATGGCTTCTGACCGAATACAATATCTAACAAACTTTGGAGAGGCAAAGACCTTGACAGAACAAGACACAGCATTGGTAGCAGAAAAGTACAACTGCTGAGACCAACAAGGCACCTTTCTAGTGCATGTCTTGCCACCTGCTTGCAACAGCCAAGGAACCTGAGGAAAGACTAGAACCAATGGAACATGGATGGATGCAAGGAACACTTCGACACTCGAGGATATGGCTGCCTTGCTGATGGATATCGGTGCATCATATTTTGCCATGGAACAATGGCAAATACATCCTGTAAAAACACATCATACTGACTTGGATGCACACAATCACAATATGGTGCACTTTGAGGGAAATTGTTATTTAATTTTGTGTGTGCTTTAGTTGTGTGATTTTATTTGTCACTTTTATTCGTAAATAGTCTTATTTGCTCATTTAAACACCCATTTTAAACCCCCCTTTAAAGTTAAATGTGGATGTTTACTTGTTGTATTTCTCACTAGTATGTATTTTGTTATAAACAAAACAAACTTACTATAAAATAGTAACAAACTTATAAAAATACTATAAAAGTGCAAGTAATGAACAAAATCGTTTTTGAACAATGGCATTGACCTTGATATTTCAAAGACAAGATGGTCCTTAATGGTCAAAACAATTTCAGAAATGAATTATACATGTCAGCATTAGTTGATTTAGACCTACTGCACCTGTTTTTACTCCTAACAATGGCCAAGTTATGGCCCACGGTCTTCGGAATAGCAAAATGACCTTGACCATGACCTTTTGAGGTCCAAATCACCCAAAATGGTCAAAACAATATCAGAAATGAATTCCCCACACCACAATTAGTCCAAATAGAGGTATTACATGTGCATATACACCCAGAAACAGAAATGTTGGATTTTCATCATAGCCGATGGCAGCCATATTTGATATGGCCATTGCGCCATTCGTGGCACTATGGCGGACGAGCACCTCGGTGATTTTTCATGTCTAGGGACCCACTGACTCAGTTCAGGTGAGAAACTCCCCTAACACCAAATTGCGAACAGGACTTTAAGCCAGATACTGTATTACAATGGGTGTGTATGTGGAGAGGGCCTGGGCGTGTTGGAGCTGGTAACATTTACATCAAATATCTAAATACTGAATGAAGCAAATTAAAAACTGTTCAGGGTGTTCATACAAGCCTGATTAGACCTAAAAGTTTTTTTGAAAGTGGAATATCCCTTTAAAGGCGGACTAGACAGCATTTGACCACTAGATGTCGCACCTTTACAACATGTGACCTCCATTATTAGTGATACTTTAATTTATCTTTTCTAAATTATATATCTTAGATAAAAGAACACGTAATAATAAAATACAGAACATATCTTTTTACCCCCCCCCCCCCCTCCCCCCAAAGCAATATATTTTCTTCCTGAAACATCCAAATTGTGTTTTGATCTGATAGATAAGGTTAGCGGTAGATAAATAGATAGTCTTACTGTTTTGATCTGTGTGCTGTCAGTGAGCTGCTGGACGGTGTACATGTCCTCTGTGTTGAACTGGAGCAGGATGGCCATCTGGAATGTAGAGGCCTGCAGAGTGTACCTGCAAACACACACACCCCGTTATTGTGGCATTTTGATATTTACCAATGCCACAATGTTTTACCTCAAATGTTGCATGGCGGACTAGACAACATTTGACCACCAGTAAGACTCCCTAATCCCGAGATAAGCGACCGTCAGGTCACAGTATACACAAAGAGGCCTGTAAGTGGCATTGGTTCCACCCACCAAATAAAGTTTCGGCCAATCAGAGGAGGGGGCGGGGCAAAGTTAAACCAATTAAGGTGAAGGACTCTTAATCAAGTCAATTGACACCACCCACAAGTTTGTACGACAAACGGCTGATGAGTAAAGCCAAATAAAGTTTTGGCCAATGAGGGGAGGGGGTGGGGCAAAGTGAAACCAATGTGTGAAGGACTGTTGGAGCAGCAGGAGTCGGTGGTCTCCGGGAATTCCCTGTGAGTAGCCCAGTTGGGGTGTTGATTTGGTCATTTTTGCACTATTTGGTGGCGGTGAAGGGGGTCCCTGGGGGTCCGTGGAGGTCCGGGGGTCCTGAAGGTTGTAGCTTGGCAGGCAAGGAGTGTGTGTGGAAAAATTCACATGGATAGGGGCAACGATGGCGGAGATATGAGTAGGGCAAAAGTGTGACGTGACAGACAGACAGACTGACTGACTGACTGACGGACAGACAGCCGGTGGAGGTTTTGGTAGTAAATGCGACCTAACGGTCGCAACTAGATGTCGCACTTTTACAACACTGCTGATACAGAAGTGTATTTGTTTTAAATAAAACATAATACAGTACATACACAATACAATACAATTCCGGTGGTTCTCAAACCTTTTCATTTCAAGGACAACCATGAGGGCCGATTCATACTCCACTTTTAGAGACAAATTTATTTCGGTTCGGCTCTGTCTAAACTACATTGTGATTAGGGGCGGCATAGCTGAATTGTTAGGGAGCCCGCCTGGGGAACCAGAGAGCCTGGTTGTCCCTGGTTCGATTCCAGGCCAGGGTAGCAATGTCGATGTGTGTCCCTGAACAAGACTCTTCTTAACCCCTAATTGCTCACACACTCCTTGTGGGCAGCGAATCGGCTGGGTTGGGCTGAAAATACTTAATTTCGAGGGGTCATTAATTCGGCCGTTCGGTGCCACCGAGATTTTGTGACTCCCCGAACCGAACCGAAATAAATTAGTCTCTAAAAGTGGAGTATGAATTGGCCCTAACTCTGAGAGTGTACAAATGGAACCATTTGGAACCCCCTCAAGTAACCCAGAGGGAGCCTGGACCCAACTTTGAGAACTAGCACACATGTATTATACTGTATGTATAATTGAATAAAAAATAAATAATGAAGGCAAAAATGACCGTAGAAATCGTTAAAGGGAACCGCTAAGGAATCGTAACGTTAAGAGGGAATCATTAAGAAACCGGAATCGTTAAAATCCTAAAGGATGCCAACCAATGTGGCATTGCATCATAACAGTACGTACCTGTTCTTAAAGCAGTTGGTGACCAACTCTCCTTTAGACAGGTGGTAGAGCCAGGTGAGTTTACGGCCACTGTGTCTGCTGGCGTAGAACGCTGTGAACCGCTGGTAGCTCCGCTCCAACTACACACGCACAGGGATCAAAGCAAAAACAATTACTTAAAACGCGTGTCTTAGACTAGACCGCTCCAACCTGTGATTTGTGAAAATACCATGAAAGGAACAATTAGCACAATATGTAGAAGTTACTGATATTTAGGTATTGATCTATCTTGAAAGCAACCTACAGCCGTCAACCAAACAGATGAAGAAATTACAGGTTGAGGCTTCAACTTTGTTTTTTTTACAACAAGGGTTCATATTTTAGATTGTAATTAGAGAAAAGAAAAGATGAGTGTTCAAATATTTTCATTTACTGCTTTCTATTATTTTAGCGATTTTAGTCTTTTGATTTCAGTGGGCATGCGTATAAGTGGTTAAATATGTCTTTTTAGACACAATAAGCCGGCAATTTCTTTTTACTAATTATAACAGCCCCCATAAGTCACATCTGCCCATGAAAGATTGCGGTGCATCTTGGGAATGGGCTTATTTTGTCTAAAAAGACATATTTAGCCACTTGCCCCAACCTGGGGGCATGCACAACAATCGAAATAGTTAAAATCACTAACACAATAGAAAGAAGTAAATGAAAACATTTTAACATTCATCTTTTCTTTTTTCTACTCTAAAATATGAACCCTTGTTGTAAGAAAACAAAGTTGTCCTTTAATCTTTTTTTTTGTGGAGTTTTATGGAAGATGCGTAATCTGAACATGTATTTCATTGCTAGTTTGACACATTCGAATACTCTTCTTATAAGAATGACTGAAATCATGGCGACAGAGGAGAAAGAGAGATGAGGATTGATAGAAGGCAGGCAGACTAATATCAGAGGATGAATTCATATCTCTAATTCATTCTCCTCAGAATAATAAAAAAAGACTAGTTCTTAACTCATTTCCTGCTATCCCCGTCGAAACCGGAGATTTCCCGCTGTACATATGCCCATAGATCCCGGAAATGTAATTAGCTTTAATCATTATGAAACAATTAAAAGTATGATCGCTGTATATAGCCGATTCTGACTCTTTAGGCCCGCGTCCTAATTGTATCCGTATTTCCTGTTTTGACTGGATCTAGGTTTCCATATCCGGTCTGAGGCATTGTAAACAAAGGAGCTGCACGGCCATAACATGGTATTTTTTCACGCTGATTTTTTTTATTTGGAAGCTGTTTGATTCTTTTACCCGCCTGGCATATGATCTGCGTACATATCGTCTGCTATGTGCGCGGCGTGCCCTCGCAGGAACATAGTGCACAGCTCTGCGTTTTACATGAGTTGTTCTGTAAACAGCGGCAGATACAGCCTGACAATGGACATTTCTTTTTCCAATGGGATTGTTTTTTTTTCGAAAGCTGCGGTCCGGTCTGCAACGCTGGCACATGTTACATGCACAGATCGTGCGCAATGCGTGCACATGCCCACGTTAAAGGGTAAGGACAATTTGGCAGTTGCTGAGTTCAGGCTATGTTTAAAATGGCAGAGAAAAAGTTAATAGCGATGTCATTAGAATTATTGAATGCTTTAACCAGTGAAAAATAGCAGATATACAAGCTCACAGCGCGGCACCGAGTGCCGCGCTGCGAGCTTGTAGATCTGCTATTTTTTTTTATCATTTTGGGGGTCCTTCACATGAAAAGGTTTGAGCACCACTGACATAGTAGTCTCTCAAGAACAGACTAACTGAGCTCCAGTTAAGTGAAAAGGACCTTTTCTTTGACGATGGCTGGCCAGATTGCCGACATAGAAACCTAGGTTTTTTTCCAAAAATCTTAGAAGGATTCAAAAGACACTTATAGAATCGGGTCAAAATTCAAATGTTCACGATTTTTCAAAAATAGCAGATCTACAAGCTCGCAGCGCGGCACTCGGTGCCGCGCTGTGAGCTTGTATATCTGCTATTTTTTTTATATTTAAAGCATAAAATATTGCGTCATAATGTGTTCAGGCCGGAACAACACTAAACAAAACAGTCTGTATGCAGGCTCATACTGTGCATGCGTGACAGCAGCATTATTGATCATTTGTGTGCTTGTGTGTGGGTGTTGGGTTTCACCTCGGAGGGCAGGGCGAAGGTACAGGACTGCTGGAAGGGCCAGGATCCAGAGCTCAGGACCTGGATGCTGAAGTCCACTGAAAACAAACAATGCACGCGCACACACACAAATAGGGCTGTCACAATTATTACATAATCGTCTAATCGTGATTATTTGACATTATCGCAATTATTTTGTCATAAATCGTCATAATCGTGAATGTTGAAAAATGTCTGAAATAGTGGAAATAGCAGATCTACAAGCTCACAACGCGTCGCATCGCGACGCGTTGTGAGCTTGTAGATCGGCTATTTCCACTATCAAAGTTATTTTTTAAGTAGTAAGTTGTCAAATATGTCAGTCATTTCTTTGTATATTTAGGTTATGTGTCATATCTACCATGTACAACTTCAAAGCCTAAAAGCCAAACAGAAATGTAATTATCAACGACAAAAACACAATTAAATCGTTAATCGCCAATTATTTGAGTGACAATTAATCGTCATGTAAAATGTCATATCGTGACAGCCCTACACACAAAATACATCAGCAGCTCATCAACCATTGTTCAGAGGTCTTATAATCTATCCAACTAGTTCAGGGGTCTTCAACGTTTTCAGGCCAAAGACCCCTTAGTTGAGAAATGGATGAAGCAGGGACCCACACAACCTGTTTCCAAATAGTTTCATTGTTTGACAGCACAATTATTAGTGTATGTTGGATCCATGTCAATTTGTGTTTTCAGATATTTAACCACTTGAACCCATCAATACTTAATAAACTTGACCTTTCACTCTGTACAAAGTCTACTCTTTTTCCCCACTACACCAAAGCTCTTTGCCAAAAATAGAAGATCTACAAGCTCAACGCCTTGCAGATCTTCTATTTTTGGCTACATTTCTCAGAAGGGTTCAATATGAAAATTATGAAAAAATAAAATATATTTATATATATATCACTCAAAGATTTGGAGGACCCCCTATAGTAACTGAGGACCCCCTAGGGGTCCCTGACCCCATGTTGAAGACCCTTGAACTAGTTGGCTACAGCTGGCTTTTAGGATGTGCGTGTGCGCACGAGCGAGTGGACCATTATAGGCCAATGATTGGGACAAAAATTGGGACATTTCACTGCAGTCTCATAAACTAAAGCCCAAACCACACCAATGATTCACCTTTCAACATGAAACTACATGCAACTACTTGCAACCATTATCCCCAATGGCAGTTGCAAGGAGCCGCATTGGTGGGGTTGACCTTAAAACTGTTTTGTTGCAAGGAGTTACATGGCGAATCATTGGTGTGCCATTTATCCATTAGGTTTAGGGATAGGGTAAAAGTTAGGCATGTATCTGTTATTAATGTGATGAAAGTTGTGTTTGTTTGAGAGTGTTTGAGTACATACAGTCCAGTGGCTCTGAGTTGGACAGGTGTTTCTTGAACTGTTCGTTGAGGTCTTTGCTGACGCCTATATCTTGGAACATCCTCTGCAGTTTGGACGTGTACTCAAAGCCACACGCTTGCTGAAAAAGGACCAACACATACAGAAACGTTTGGGAAAATTAGACAACATCCCTGATGGTGACTTTTTCCAATTGCCTCCCCCATCATTGGCAATTCCCTCCATGTGTTACTGTGGTCCATGAGGTTCCCAACCTCCACAATTGGCTTGTGGAGGTTGTAGACAACCATGTGCGTCTTCTGATACACATAGAGTCACCAGACGCTCTTTTTTCATGAGTTTCACCAGGAGAGCATGAAGGTGTATTCACACTAGACGCGATAAAAGAAATGTGTTGCTCGTGGGAGCTGTCGCTCTATTCAACTGACATTTTGTGAATTTGGTCACGGCAGCATCAGCGATGCGTATTGTTACCAGTGTGTTTGTCAACCGAAGTAAAACAAGCACATGTGCGTAGCAGAGATGGTCAATTCTCTTAAGACAGATTTTCACAGTTTTCAATGAAAATCTATCAGCCGGATCGCTGTTCTGTGGAATAGAAGCTCTGCGAGGAGGCGGGCCCTTTTGCAGGAAGCAAGCAAATTAGCCTAAAAAGGGCACGGCCAAGCCTGATTTCCTGTTATTCAGACATTGAAATGAGCTTGCCTCCAGAGGTAAATTAAAATAAATATATATTTATAACCAAATGGGTTCCCAAATTGCCCTCTCAGTAGCCTAATGACCAGTGTTGTATCATTCATAATAGCTCTGTAAATCCACACAGAGCAACAACAACGTCCTTCCCAACTAGGTCTATAATCTATATTGGATGTTGCTCTGTACTGCTTAACCTCTGCGATTCCCACGTATTGCTCTATTCACGTCGATTCAGGGGTTAGACGTGAAATATTGCTTGATGTTGCTGACTTGATATTAAATGGTGTCGCGTCCGGTGTGAATGCACCTTAACGCACGTGGAGATTCATCATGAGGTTTCACACCATCTCCCCCGATCCCCCCCCTGCTGAACAGGTGCCCCGACCAGCCAGTAGGGGCCGCTAGTGCAGCGACAGGGACATGATCCTTCACCATCATCATCCCATCTGTGAACACTGAGGTGTGTTCCATTGTAGAGCGGTTGCGACCGGGGCGGGGGCCAGACAGTCTTGTATCGTATTAATTATCAACCAACAATATGGAATTTTACTCTTTATACTTGCACAATGACATGAAATGGGATATTTGATATTGTTGTCCTGTTATCTGACTTTTCCCTATGCGTATAACTACTTCATTTGTAACTGCAAATCGTTAAAAATAATTGAACTGGTTTGTTCCTTTTTCATTTTAAAATTCCTCCATGATGAATCAGACCATGCATATGATAATTTGTTTTTTCTGTGGAGGCTCCATGCTAAACTTAACCACTAGTAATCCTCCATTCATCTGTAGGATGCATAAGCGCTGGTAGGCTACTACTGGCCATATGCTTTGTACCATTGTTTTTTTTTCTTCTTCTTTTTGAATGGTTCAGCCATGATGAAGCAATTATTCCATGCATATGATAATTGCACTTTCAGTATGCTAAATCTGCCCACACCTGAAACGTACTGTCCAGTGTGTTTGTATTGTTTTTGAATGGCTCGGCCATCGTGAACGATAATGCCGGTCGATCTTCTCCCTCAGCGGACAAGGGCGATTCACCTGGCGCACTCACAAATGGATAGCGGATGCATTCCCTTGCACTTCGTGGGTCATTGGTGGTCGGGGAGCAACGCTCCATCTCCACTGACAGCGAGGCTAGGTGATCACGCAAAAGCTGGGAGAAGGAAGGCACAGTTCTCAGTCTCATCTACAAGCCCTGCTCATGTTTGGGACATGTCACAATGAGCCCTCGTTCACTTGACTTCCCCACAGTTCCAGTGGAACTGCAGCCATTTAATCTGTCAACTTGAAAGAGTCGCCCCTCTACACTGAAGTGACGGAGTGAGTTCATTGAGAAGGTTGCATAGATCTCACCGGTGAGTTTTGCGAACCATTCCACCACCCTCATTGAAAATGTGTGGCCACCGCAGGTTTTCTCAAACCCCCCCCGGCCAGGGATCTCCCCCTGGGTCGCCATCTGACATCAGCTTGTAAGAGAAGGCGTTTGTGCTCGGCATCCATTTGCTCACAAATCTACTCGGATGAAAGCATGGGCTTTGATGTGGTTGAACATTTTTATCATTTTGATAACACAGTCAATAATACGCTGTTATTTTGCCACTAGTATTTCTTTGGAGGACACAGTACGTAATCTCACATTCATGTTCACCCGTTTAGTCTGGTGGTGAAACCAGAAACCATTCTGCACAACATCCAGAACTGGTCTGCACGTACCAGTTGTAAATGGGTCATGGTGGTCAGGGATTACAGCTCTACGCCACCTGGATGAATTTCCAGTGTAAAATAGATTTACTTGGTTAATACTGAGGGTTAAATCACAGTATCTCACACTGGTTTACTTGCTCCCAAGGTGAATTTAACTGTAGAATGTTTGGACCTTAATGGTCTTTGTCAGGTATATCCTGAGTATGCACATACACATTTAGTGCCCTTTACACTTTGAAGGAATGAATGGCCGCATAGTGCCCGGACTTCCTCCCTATAGGCGTCCGCTCTTATTTTGAAAAGCCGGGATGAAAATGCGCAGATTTTTGGTCACCTTTTTTTTCCAACCTTAACCCAGATGTAGTTTAGAATGCCACCGTAATGGCCACCGTCATCAGAAAGCCATCATTGGAGCGCCATTTTACCATGAAAAATGCCAGCCTTGGGATCAAAATATATTTTTTCTAGATAATGAGGCTTCTTTGTTGCAAGATCAATAGGTTTCAATGGAGGATTTTCACTTTGCGTGCACGTCAACGTCTTTTGTAAACAAACCGCCACCATTACCGATCATCAATCGACAGCCCAGACCTTAAGGTAAGGCAAAACAACGTTACTGTATTTACAGTATATATCCCGGGGATACTCGGGATAGGCACTTTATGCAGCCTCTTGTTTTGCCCGAGTATACCCAGGATGGGCACTGCATGTGTTAAAAAGATTCTCATGTACTATTTTTCATGAAACATTTTCAGATATGCGTGCATAAAATGGTTATTGAATGGATTAAAAGTTGTCGTCTTTTGGAGTAACATTTTGTCTTGACTTGAGATGGTGTTCTCATGTCAGTGTGTGTATAGTATTCTATGAGTGTGTATGCATGCGAGTGTGTGTGTGTGTGTGTCCTGACCTTTAGTTTGGAGATCATGCTAGCCTCAGCGTCGTCGCTAGCACTGTTCTGGTGGACCAGGCGCTTAGCTAGCATCTTAGCATAGAACTTCTGGAATACGTCCTTGTCCTCGATGTACTTAAAAACCACCATCTGAAAGTGAAAACACACACACACACACACACACACACACACACACACACACACACACACACACACACACACACAGTTTTAAAATGTGCGTAACATATTAGTGTTCATCGCAGCATTTTACCTTTCCATTAAATATGAAATCCGTTTTTTTTTTGTTTTTTTTTGTTGGTAGGGCATCCACAAGTTAGTGTATCGCTTTTATAGAAAATTATGACTGACCAAAAGTGGTTTGGCGCTTTGCTACCCTGCGGCTCCCGTTGTGGTGACTATCTAACATATAATTTTCCGAATGTCTGTCTGTCTGTCTGTCTGTCTGAGTGTCTGTCTGAAACCGCGTTTCTCCTCAGTGGCTGGAGCAATTGATCTGAAATCGCATCACCATCAGCATATGAACACACCTGACATAACTGTGAAGCCCGTTTGTCACTTTCACAAATCGTATGCTGTATAATTGCATTTTTATGGTGTATCTATATCTATTTAGCCTACAGTACCTTTTGTGACCACACATGTTAAGGGAGGGCGCTGTTGTTCAGGCCATGCACAATCACACACAAACCCACACACACACACACACACACACACACACGGGGGGGGGTTGGGGGAGTGTGTGTGTGTGCAGGCGGGCAGGCGGGCGGGCGGGGGGGGGGGGGGTGTGGGTGGGGGGGGGGGGGGTGGTTCTGGCCCTGTTACAGATGTTGTCCAAAATCATGCAGATCGGTACACAGTATCTCTGTAGCCGTTAAATGGAACGGGTATTTCTTACATTGATGCTCCTACATATTAGCATGCAAGCACCAGTTAAAGTTACTTTCCATCCCTCATATACTGTGTGCACAGTGCACATCCCATAATCCACACACTGCACATCATTTCGGAGCTCATATCTTTGAACGGGTAAGGGCTAGTTAGTGCTTATTTGACAAAGGACAAGCACTGAGTACAGCTGTGGCGAGATCAAAGCATCCCTATGTATTTATTTTCCTAAAGATGACGTACTGTTTTGTATCAATAGAGGACAGAGTGTCTCACCACTTGGTTGAGTGTGTCCTCCAGTTCTGCCTCCTCTGGGTTCTTGGAACTAGAATGGACACACACGCACACGCACACACACACACACACACACACACACACACACACACACACACACACACACACAGTACATCCATTAGTTTCTGCCTACCTAAACCAGTGGTTCTCAACCTTTTCAGGCCACGACCCCCCCAAATAATCATATTTTAACTGGGGACCCCCCCTCCCTGACGAGCGTAATTGAGGAATGAAATTTTTATAGCATGGTTCTATTGTGAAAATAGCAGATCTACATGCTCACAACGCCTTGCAATGCGAGGCGTTGTGAGAATGTTGATCTGCTAATTTCACAAATTCTGCCTCTAATATTTGACAATTTGTTATTAAAAGAGATATTAAAAAGTCCTTAAATTGTCACTTTAGAAATGTTGAGAGAGAAAACAATGTTGCACATTAAGTTAATCATCTGGGGACCCGCCGAAATCATCTGGGGACCCCTCTGGGTGTCCCGACCCACAGGTTGACCACTGGCACTGACCTAAACAAATGCAATTATAAATGCATTTGGAAAACATGAATGCTTTCAATCAGTCATTAAAGTTTTCAATCCATATTTTCTTTCCCATCTTCTGTGTCCCATTATCACATTTGCAATGAAGTATGGACTTTAAATCTGAATGATTGAATACAACTGTTATTTAACAATAATAATAATGGATTGCACCGAAAGTATAAGGTCTCGGGTGTATAAGGTCTCGGGTACAAGCGGCCGAAATGAGTTTTCTCAGAAGGGTGGCTGGTATCTCCCTTAGAGATAGGGTGAGAAGTTCAATCACCCGAGAGAGACTTGGAGTAGAACTGCTGCTGAGGAAGGTCCTCGATGCACGTCCCACTGGGAGGAGACCCCGTGGCAGACCTAAGACCAGATGGAAGGATTATATCTCCAGACTGGCCTGGGAACACCTCGGTATACTCCCAGAGGGAGTGGAGGAAGTTGCGCAGGATAAGGAAATCTGGAAGTCTCAGTTGGAACTGTTACCCCCCCCGACCCGATTCCGGATAAGCGGTTGAAGATGGATGGATGGATGGATGGCATTTTTAAAGCACTTTTCTAAGCAAGTTGCGAACTCAAAGCGCTTTACAATGGTCCATTCATTCATACATTGGGACGTTATTTTAGCCAATCTGAAAGGTAGAGCATTTAGATCTGTTGTAACCTGTACAACTGGTCATATGATGCATCTTGCTAGCCTGGCATAGCCAGCCTATATTCTAATGCAGCTAGCTAACTGCAGTATGCCCTTCTTGTTTTAACATGGGTGGATGTTCTAGCTGAGCTAGGCTAGCATTTTGCATCATATGATGCAATAGATAATGCAATATCATGCTACAAACACAAAAGATAACTCAGGATTGTGTTGATCTTGTCCCAAACAAGAATAAAATAAGATCTGGTTGTCCTTTAAGGGCTTGGTATGATTTTTTTAAATTCGTTTTTATCGATTGACTGATTTGACACGTATCGCAACAATAGTAAGAGAAAAGATTAAGAAACAAACTTGCAATGCTGTTTAGCTAACACTGACTTGATTATTGGAGTAATTTTGGTACCGTTTTATTTGACTATGCAGTAAAAGGATAATGAGTCAACAGGAGGCTTATGTACATACAGTATACTGTATATGGCTGATAAGGCGAATGACATGTACTGACATCCTGACCTTAAACCATCCAACAAGTGTCTGGGCCTTTGTCATATTTTAGACTAGGGGTGGGCGATATGGTGATAAATATCGTTGAGACGATACTATGTCTCCACGATATGCCTTTTCAGAGATCTCGTATATATCGTGATACAATGAGGGAGACTTGTAAAAAATCCTATTGAATTCATTGCAGAATTCAATTTAAACCTTCATTTTGGTCTAAATCAGTAGTTCTCAAACTTTAAAATGTCAAGGTCTCCCCTTAACTCACAGTATTCAAATGAAACAATTTGGGTCAATTTAGAACTCCCAAAAGGAACCCAGAAAGTCCCTGGACCTCACTTCGAGGACCACTGGTCTAAATGGTCTGTTACTCCTTTTTCTTTTTCTTTGTTACCTTGTAGGTGGTTGTACTGTTAACACATTGACTGCTAAATTTAGCCTAAAACGTCTACAGGAGTCTTAAAAGGTAAGCTGGGAAGCTCGCCAACTCACCTCGTCTGGGGACGTCTTACCTGGTTACCATGGTTACCAGGTAAGCAGAACCTACTGTAGCGGCTGGTGAACAAAAACACTACATGTCCCATCATGCAACTCGGCCGCCTGCATCACTCAGCCTCCATTTTCCATTGACTCCTATTCTAAGCTGAAACATAAAAACGGCTTTATCTGTGAATAAGGTGCAAATAACGCCGAGGAGGCCGAGATCCGCTCGTTTTCACGGCGACACTATGCCGGGATGATCGGCCGCGGTTAGGATTTTAGTTTTGCGACCGTTTGCAAACAAACAGACGTCCATCTTAGAATCGTCAGATCACACACACGTGCGGAGCTTCCGGGGCTCTTCAGAATAAAGCGCCAGTTAGTGGTGGCACTCCACATCCTAACCACTAGATGGGGCTGGCGTCCTATGTGTCAAGTAACTTGAAAAGTTACCATAAAAAACAACATGAAAAATAATCATGATAAGATTGTGTATCGTGATACAGCTTGGAAAAATATTGTGATATTGTATTTTTCCATATCGCCCACCCCTATTTTAGACTTTGGTAAATCTATAAGACTCACCTCTTTTTAAGCAGCGAGTCACAGTATCTGGCCAGTAGTTCAGGAGACTTGCTGGAGGACTGAGCCATCTTGGTCACTGCATTGTTGTTAATGAAACGACCACAAGCCTGTAGAGACACAAACCACAAACAAAACATCACGTCATGTGAGGTTCATACATACAGGGAATTAACTAGCTGCTTCACTTTCATAACAAACTGATTACTCTGTCGATCACTTTTGTTTTAATTAATGTAACTGATACATCTCAATCATAAAATGTTGATAGAACATGGTACAAAAGTATGGCAAACAAATACCCATCATATATTATCCAAACCCAAACATCTTGAAATAGCTTTACATGTTTAGCCAGCAGTCAAAAACATATCATTTCATAAAGGAACAAAGCCACGCATTTACATTTTGGTGAAGTATATAAATAGCACATATTTATAAATGACACGGCAGTAAACTAATAACTTGATTACAAAAAGCTGACAAAAAGAGGAATACAGTGTGCCACTGACCTTGTCCAGGGCAGCCACAAAGCCAGCGTCGTTGTTGAAGGCAGACATGACCAGAGCGTTGTACTTCTTATGAACGTCCAACGTGGTCTGGACATAAACCTTAGGGTCCTGGGAGACACCGTCACAACATCGGATACCATTATACACTAAGTTACTTTTCCATTTTTGCTGTTTAAAGGACAACTTTGTTTTTTTACAACAAGGGTTCATATTTTAGATTGTAATTAGAGAAAAGTAAAAGTGAGTGTTAAAATGTTTTCATTTGCTTCGTTCAATTGTTTTATAGCGTTTACCGTGCTAAAATGTGGGGCATGCGTACAAGTGGCTAAATATGTCTTTTTAGACACAATAAGCCAGCAGTTTCTTTATTGCTATTTACACTTCTAGACCCCATAAGTCACATCCAACCATGAAAGGTTGCGTTGTATCTTGGGAATGGGCTTATTCTGTGTAAAATGACATATTTAGCCACTTGTACGCATGCCCCCAACCACTGAAATAAGAATCTCTAAAACAATAGAAAGTAAATGAAATCATTTTAACACTCATCTTTTATATTATTTAATTACAATCTAAAATATGATATGAACCCTTGTTGTAAAAAACTAAAGTTGTCCTTTAAGTCATTCCTATACAAATACAGTTTTTCATCTTCACTACATGCTAAAAAAAAAGAAAAAAAAGCAATTTCAATTTCTTTTACGACAAGTTGTGTCATCGTTGTTGAGCGACACCATCGTGTGATGACTTGTAAATTAGTTTTAACATAGTTTTTGTTGTTTTCTCAGTGGTGTCCATACGTTGAGAGCAGCTTCTCCACACTTCTCAATGGCAGCCAGGCCCTGGTTGTGGATGTGAGTCTCCAGAAGCTTCTTCAGCTCTCCCAGGCCGTCCGTAATGCGCGACACCAGGTTGTACATCCTGCCCAGGTCTGACAAGAGAGGAACAACATACACATCATGACATGCTTCATTTGGTGCCAAAAATAGGCTGGCAGATTTACAAGCTCACACTAAAAAAAAATCACGAAATGAAAACACAGTCTAATTGGAGCCGTCATTATTGCGTCTGAGCATCATCACTACATCTTGATCCACCACAGTTTCCCATTGGAAGTCTGACCTGCATCAGTTTGATTACACTGTAGCGATTCACTCTCACCTTACTTGATAATATACGGTATACTTTACATGATATATTATTGATGCCACGAGCGTTACCTTACCGTACTCTATGCCCAATGATACTGGATGCAACGGTTCAAGTACAATAAATCTGCCTTGCAAAATCATGTGTTCTTTACAGGAGAGTATTGTGCTGCCACTGTCGCCAAGTGGCTTGATGATGGGGGGACTTCTTTATAAATAAAAGTGATTGAAATTGATGCATGAATGCAGGAGCCTACCTTCATTCTTGTCAGCGTCCAGAAGGTTCTGGAACTCGGTGTGGAAGATCTCCAGATGTTTCTCTATGAGCACCTGTTCACACTTCCTGGCCAGTTCATCCTGAGTGGACTCGTGGAGGTATACCTGAACACGACGCTGTTCCTCTAGCAGGCGAGCCTCAGCCTACACACACACACAATACAGAGCCACACAAAAAAACAGACGCACAAACAGAAAAATAAATACACATACACAGACAGACAAATAAGCATGCATACACACACCCCCATACATAAATAGCATTAGGGTCAGTACTAACAGTAATAGTGGAAGAGGTCATAACAGTTCTAATCTGCTAGAACAAGGGTCTTCAACAGGGAGCCCGGGACCCCTAAGGCAGTGTTGTACCCAAACGCGTTCAATGAACGATCGTTCGTGAACACGTTCATATTTTGGGCGAACGTGAACTGAATGCTCTTTGTTTCCGCTTGATGAACGTTATCGTCGAACGCGTTCATTCTGACGTCCGTGAACGGAGGTCGACGGCCCGTTCAGCCCGCTCGTGCGGCGGTCCGCGGTCGCCTGTCCTCTCGTCTTTCTTTGCATTCACATGCTCCAATATCACCCGGCTGCAGGCTCGCAGACCTCGCGGACGGGACGTTGATATGTGAGCGCCTGCCTGAGCGGTGCTGTCTGCAGCTGTGTGCTTCTCTACATGAAGCGGAGTCTCCTCCTCGTTACGTTGTCTCCCACCCAAGTAAAGCGTCACTACACTTCGTTGTGTGACGTGTGTTGCATGCCAAAATAGCTGATCTGCAAGCTCACAACGCATCGCATCCATGAGACAACGTGAGCTTAGCTTGTAGATTATTTTAACCAACGTGGACGGTTAGAAACGTCTGCCTTCACAATAAGGGTGAGGAAAACTGGGCACTGGGCACCTAAATATTGTGGGCACCTCAATGTTAAGTTGGATGAAATAATTTAGGCGAGTCAATCTATGAAAAAATACCACCTAACCCCAAAAAAATTGTCACAAATGATTTGTCAATGGATTCTGGTAGTATTGGGCAAGCTAAATAACATACTAAAAGTCTACCAAAATCAACCTCCCAGAAAGCCGTCATTTTCAAGATGGCGTCCGAGATGGCGGCGGGGAGCTTAAAATGGCTATATCTCCTCTAAAAAAATTGTCACAAATGATTTTTCAGTGGGTTCTGGTAGTATTGGGCAGGCTAAATAACATACTAAAAGTCTACCAAAATCAACTTTCCGGAAAGCCTCCATTTTCAAGATGGCATAGCTGGCGTCCATGATGGCTGCCGGGAGCTCAAAATGCCTTTAAACTGGGATTTAATGTGTACAAAATCACAACAATTGTGCACTTGGTTACAGATTTTTGAATTTTGGCATGGTGTTAGGTATGGCCATAAGGTTTTCAAAAAACATCACAAACAAGTTGGGCTTGACCCATAGTGGTCTGTTGCAATTAATCCAATATTAAATAGGTCAGTATATGGTTGAAACCTAATTGATGGAAGAGATTTTACAATGGATTCTGTTACTATTGGGTATGCTAAATAACATCCTAAAAGCTTAGGAAAAACAAATGACTGGAAAGGCATCATTTTCACGATGGCATCCATGGGAGCTTAAAATCTATATTAATTGGGAGGGAATATGTGCCATCTTAAAAATGATGCCTTTCCAGTAGTTTGTTTTTACTTAGCTTTTAGTATGTTATTTAGCATTCCCAATAGTAACAGAATCCATTGTAAAATCTCTTCCATCAATTATTTGGGGTTTCAACCATATACGACCTATTTAATATTGGATTAATTGCAACACAGACCACTATGGGTCAAGCCCAACTTGTTTGTGATGTTTTTTGAAAACCTTATGGCCATACCTAACACCAAGTCAAAATTCTAAAAGCTGTAACCAAGTGCACAATTGGTATGATTTTTTACACATTAAATCCCAGTTTAAAGGCATTTTGAGCTCCCGGCAGCCATCATGGACGCCAGCTATGCCATCTTGAAAATGAAGCCTTTCCGGAAGGTTGATTTTGGTAGACTTTTAGTATGTTATTTAGCTTGCCCAATACTACCAGAACCCACTGAAAAATCATTTGTGACAATTTTTTTGGAGGAGATATAGCCATTTTAAGCTCCCCGCCACCATCTCGGACGCCATCTTGAAAATGACGGCTTTCTGGGAGGTTGATTTTGGTAGACTTTTAGTATGTTATTTAGCTTGCCCAATACTACCAGAATCCATTGACAAATCATTTGTGACAATTTTTTGGGGGTTAGGTGGTATTTTTTTCATAGATTGACTCGCCTAATTGCTGTGTGTGGTTCTATATATGGCGGGCTGTGTAAAAAAAAAAAAAAAAAAAAAGAAAAAAAAAAACGTTTGAATAGCCTAAAGTATAAAAATATTATGGTTAAAAAAAAGAACGAAAAAGAACTAAGTTAGTTCGTTTTGAGGAACCATGAACTTTAGTTCAAAATGTAGAATTATAAACTATGAAATGAACTAGTTCATTTTAGAAGTTTTGAACTTGAACTTGAACTAGTTTGTTTTGAAAGTGAACTTTCCCAACACTGCCCTAGGGGGTCCTCAGAGTTACTACAGGGGGGCCACCAAATGCTTGTGTGATAGGATCATTATTTTAAATGAACAATTGAACCCTCGCATCCCTATACTCTGAGGAGAACTTCAGAAAAAAATAGTAGATCTACAGCTCTCTTGTAGATCAGCTATTTTTGGCAAATAGGTTTGGTGTAGTGGTAAAAAACAGACCAAGTACAGAGTGAAAGTATTTTAAGTGGTTAAGTGTCAAACAAGTCTATGAATCTATCTATGAAATCGATGAGAATCTCCATCACACATTTATACAATATGTAGAGGGGTCCCTGCTTCATCTCTCTCTGCTAAGGTTTCCTTGGCCTGAAAATGTTGAAGGCCTAGAACTAATAGTAATATTCATATTAGGCGTGCGTACCTTCTTCATGTACTCTGTGACAGGGTTCTGTAGTAGGAACTAGAACTAATAGTAATATTCATATTAGGCGTGCGTACCTTCTTCATGTACTCTGTGACAGGGTTCTGTAGTAGGAACTAACCTTCTTCATGTACTCTGTGACAGGGTTCTGTAGTAGGAACTAACCTTCTTCATGTACTCTGTGACAGGGTTCTGTAGTAGGAACTAACCTTCTTCATGTACTCTGTGACAGGGTTCTGTAGTAGGAACTAACCTTCTTCATGTACTCTGTGACAGGGTTCTGTAGTAGGAACTAACCTTCTTCATGTACTCTGTGACAGGGTTCTGTAGTAGGAACTAACCTTCTTCATGTACTCTGTGACAGGGTTCTGTAGTAGGAACTAACCTTCTTCATGTACTCTGTGACAGGGTTCTGTAGTAGGAACTAACCTTCTTCATGTACTCTGTGACAGGGTTCTGTAGTAGGAACTAACCTTCTTCATGTACTCTGTGACAGGGTTCTGTAGTAGGAACTAACCTTCTTCATGTACTCTGTGACAGGGTTCTGTAGTAGGAACTAACCTTCTTCATGTACTCTGTGACAGGGTTCTGTAGTAGGAACTAACCTTCTTCATGTACTCTGTGACAGGGTTCTGTAGTAGGAACTCTGTGCTCTCTCGTGTGTAGAAGCGCTCCGTGTCGGTAAGGAACTGACACTCAAAATACTCCTTGTACACAGACAGCGTCGGGCCTTTGGCAAAGGCGTCTTCTTCATTCAGACCCAGCTCAACTGGAGTGAGAAAGAGAGAGGTCAGTAGCATAATGAATCACACACGCTTTCCACTTTCATTGACTTCATCTATCTATCTACAGTATAAATTAGCCAAATCTGTGTGTGTGTCTGTCTGTCTGTCTGTGTGTGTGTGTTTAACACATTCAAAGCCCAAGAATTGTTGTTTTTTCCCTTACCTTTGAGAAAATCGCCAAATATTCTGTCGTATGGGCACACGCGACAGAATTCTGTCGCATGCGCACGACTCTTTTAGTAATGCGAAGAAAATCTGTAAGTGTGCGCAATCCTCTGTGAGGAAGATTGTCTGTTTTGACTGCAACATGCTGTGATCAGATTGCTCCATAGACAAACATTGGAAGTGTTTTTCCAAGCGCATTCCAAAAAAAAGGGACTAAATGGTAAGACGGAATACATTTCCCAGCGGATTCCTTGTGACTCGTGTCAGGGCAACCACACTTGCAATTTCCCAGAATTGCATTTTTCTAGTTACTGTATACCTTTTCTCTATAGTAACACTCATCCTGATTGTGTTTGTTTCAACTGGTACTTTTGTTAGTTGCTATATATGTGGCTGTGCCAAACACGAGTTTCCCGAGTTGGCCGTTTTTGAAAAAAACTCTCCCTACTTCCGGTTTCGGCATGATCGCGAAATGCATGTTTGACTCCCAGAACAGCTCTATCTTACACTATAGCCTCTATCTTTTGAATGCCTGAACGGATTTTCCAAGAGGATTTGTTTTGTTTGAAAGCTGTGAATGGCGCGCACACGTGAGGTGCATCATCCGTGCATTATCCATGCACGACCTCTGCACATTGTGCACATCAAAAGGTAAAATTCTGGCAATTGAAGACATTAGTCGATTTTAATTCTTGGCAGCAAGCAGGTTAATCAATTAATACTTTCTCTTTTCTTGTGATCTGTATTTATATAATTTGAAAAGCACATTATGACCTGATTATTGGTCATAAACATGTCTTTAATCAAATCTGACTTAAGTAGAAAGCCTGTCCATAAATACAGTAACATGACATGATCATGATGAATTAACCCATTTAGAATGGGTACACATTTTGTGTATCATTATTTTATGCTTTAACTATTGAAAAATAGCAGATATACAAGCTCACAGCGCGGCACCGAGTGCCGCGCTGCGAGCTTGTAGATCTGCTATTTTTGAAAAATCGTGAAAATTAGAATTTTGACCCGATTCTATAAGTGTCTTTTGAATCCTTCTAAGATTTTTTGAAAAACCCTATGTATTTATGTCAGCAATCTGGCCAGCCATCGTCAAAGAAAAGGTCCTTCTCACTCAACTGGAGCTCAGTTAGTCTGTTCTTGAGAGACTACTATGTCAGAGGTTCTCAAACCTTTTCATGTGAAGGACCCCCAAAATTATATTTATTTGGCCACGGACCCCCATCTCAACATATTTCGTTCCAGGGACCACCCAGAAGCAAAATTTGAGTTACAAACGTTCGCTTTGAAAATACATAATATTCAAAGATTTGCACACATTTTCTATTTTTTTTTTCAAAAATAGCAGATCTACAAGCTCGCAGCGCGGCACTCGGTGCCGCGCTGTGAGCTTGTATATCTGCTATTTTGCACTGGTTAAAGCATTCAATCATTTCTAGGCCTAAATGGGTTAGCACAACAGCTTTAGAGCAACAGGGGTCATGGGGAGGTTACGCACCATAAGACTGAACCACGCCACTGATGAGTCTAGTGTTAATGGTCTCTCCGTTCCTCTCCCTCTCTATCAGCTTCAGCACTGCATTTGTTACCTGAGAGAGACAGACAGAAAGAGACATACATAAACAGAAAGAGAGCATATGTTTAACTCATCTACTGCTTATGACTAGTTTAACGAGTTTGAAAAAAAAAAAAGGGGGTTTTCATACAGGGCAGCCATCTTTGCTTACAAAACATGTAAAACATAATGGCTATTATCTCAAGAATGCCTGAACGGATTTCCAATCGGATTGTTTTGTTTGAAAGCTGTGCACAAACATGGTGCATGATCTGTGCATGGGCGTGCATGATCTGTGCACTATAAATTACATGGAAGTCTATGGATACTTCTGGCGGAGAAATCCCAAAGACGGCATATTTAAATGGCAGTAGATGAGTTAACAAGATGAACCCCCTTGCATCCCTATTCGGGCCGGGGCATGTCATATCAGGTGGTCAAAAACTGATGAAAATTCCACCTCAACAGCCGAACTACAAGCCCACAAATGAGAAGCATTGTGATCTTGTAGATCCGCTATTTATTGTACAACAAAGTATATAGGGTTTCAGTGGTTAATTATCTTCTCTCAGATCAGCTAGCTAGATGGTATCACAGTGCATCTGCCAGATCCAGTTCCACCCACCTGCTTGTTGAGGGGTCTGAATAAACACTCCCTCCATGTCACCAACGCCAGCTGGGAGAGGAGGAGGAGGAGGAGGTGAAAGATGAAGAGGAGGGTTATGGGAGAGGGGAGATGGGGTTTGGGATGACAGAAGAGGAGAACGAGAGGATTAATAGAAGATCAACGTACCACATACTGTACGACCACAAATTAATGATCCAAAATGAACATGTCCTCCTGTGCCATTTCCATTTTGTTTCCAAGTGGTGGTCTGTCTACATCAGTTATACTGCTACTCCCAATTTCCTCTTTATGGATGGATAAAAGCTTCATCTCATCTAAACAACAGCAGTTGGCAGAGTCAGCCCGCACTGCCCACAAGCATCTGTTAAACTGACGAAGTGAATGGAGGACATTGGGAGACTAGTAAAAATATACTGAGCATACAAGCTCTCTGTCAACAACAGAATCCTTTATACTCAATCAGTAAGACAAAGTATAATCTTTACTGATTATACCGTTTTCTTTTAGATTGATATTCATATGCATTTGTTATATTGTTGTTGATGTTCTGACATGTTATCTTGTTTATTATAGTGATGTATTATCTGCTTATTGTAAGTCACTTTGGATTAAAAGCGTCTGCTAAATGGGTAAACAGAGTACGCTAAACATTAAGCACTCTGGGGATTTGGATTAGGCGTTGTGTGCCTTGCTCCAGGGAACATTGATGGTAGATGGGGCAATGAGAGGGTTTCTCTTGTCACTTCCTCTAGCTAGCCCCACAACCCAAAGCTTGTTAGCCAAGACATTTTGCTTGTGCGTTAAGTAGAGTTTATTTTCTTCATCTGCTGAAGCTGCACTTCTAGACACTTTACACTTTTACATGCATGTCAATCCCTTGTACGGCTGTTGTTGTTGGTGGTATTATTTCACCCTTTTTGCCAGACTGGGACTCTGACTCGCATCCCAGCATTCACCCCCAACAAAACCGCTACGTCTTTGTAAAATCAAGTTTAATCTCAACTTTCCCGGGTCGGAGATTAAAAGCGGTGAACTTCCAATTGCAAGCTCTCACCATCTCCAGCTGTACACAGGCCGTCCCGTGGGTGTGTGCTTACCGAGTAGATCTCGTAGATGCCCTTGCGTCCCTCGTCACACTCCCGCCGGACCCAATGGCGGTTGAGGTAGGCACAGATCCCATTGAGCACTTTACTGGAGAAACGGTAGTCCTCCCACTGTTGTGTGTAGAACTTCAACACACACTCATCCATCAGGTCCTCTCCGTCCTGGAAGGCAAGGATACAAGGAAGGAGAGAGAAAGAGAGGAGGAAGGGAGCGAGGGAAGTGGCACAGAGTGGAAGGCAGGAAGGACAGATAAAAGGAAGGCAATTGATTATTTGCATAGCAAAACGATACGATAAGATACAAAGCCAAGCGATACGATATTTAGCCGTTTGCATATCGTTATAGTACATCGTTGAAAACTAAATCGTTTTTTAGATGCAGTTACTATATCGTTACACCCCTAGTACGTCCAATGGACCGACCGTAAGCAGGCTTGTTTGCTCGGTTATGTTAGTGTGCACGTCGTGTACTGTGTATTAAGGACTGACCTTGAGCAGGCTGGTTAAATAGTTCTTGAGGAACTCTTTGAGTCTCTTGTAGAGTTCTAGGCCTACGAACTGCGCTCCGCCGGGAGTGGTGGTCTTCTTGGAGGGCTTGGCGGCGGGTACAGAGCCCCTGCCCTGGCTGGACTGGTGCACACTGGTACAGTAGTTATATACATGTCTGAGGCACAGGGTTAAGGCCAGTAGAGTACAAAACAGAAGGCATAAAAAACTATTATGTAAACACGTTGTGTACTACATGTTCTACAATCTACACAATATGCACAACACAGATACGGATATCGTCGCCAGTCAGGTGGAAAACATGTATGTCCGTTCAAAACCATTACTTTATCATTATTTTAAAGCCATTTTAAAATAGTGAAAATAGCCGATCTACAAGTTCACAACACGTTGCAGGTTGTGAGCTTGTAGATCAGCTATTTTCACTACTTTTGTCCGACGCTCTTGTATGATGAAGTGGGGCATTCATTTACGCAAAAAAAATAAAAAAAACACACCCGTGTGAACTGAGCGGTGGAGTCTGTGCGCGCGCGTGTGTGTGTGTGTGTGTGTGTGTGTGTGTGTGTGCGTGCGTGTGTGTGAGTGTGCCTTGCCTGTTCTGGCCTGGCCTGAACAACAGCGCCCCTCCCTTAACATGTGTGGTCTGAAAAGGTACTACACCACAGGCTTGAGGCTACATACAGACCCACCCACCCACATACATACATACATACATACATACAAACAAACAAACAAACAAACAAACATACATACCTACACACACGGCCACGCTATGGAGACGGTGTGACCACCGCTCAAAAAACATACAAACTTGAAATATGGGGATAAGAGGATTCTTCCTGATGGCAACAATATGGTAAATTGAGAACAAACAACATGGTTGACCAGATCAAAGCTAGTGCTTACTTGTAGATCTGGGAAAGGTAAAGCATAAACACACAGGACCCCGACGCATATGAACACTTTCCTCAATCCTCATTAAAGACTAAACATGGCACTGTGAGGTTAAAAATGCTAGCCTTGCAAAGCATTTGTATGTCACAACTAATCTGGTTTAATCAGGGCCCCGTCACAGAACGGGTGCGAGGCACGTGCCTCCATGTTGGATGAAGTGGCACCAACATGGAGATTGTTGTGATGAGATTGTGGCATCATATAATTTTATGTCAGCAGCAGGTCTCCATAATAATTAGGGTCATGTACACCTAGCTACTAGAGGCCTCCCCGGGGAACTTTGGAGGGTGATTAAACTACAATTAGATGGCACACAGCAAAAGGGAAGTTTGTGATCATTTCTACCTCCTGACCTGAAATTTTAAATATCACCCCTCATTACATAGAAATTAAGCGCTTTGTCATTGTTTAGTCAGGAAGGAAGGAAGATGCCACAACAATCACAAACTGCTCCTACTATCTCTATTCCAACATGGCAGAATGATCCTCCAAACATTCCATGCAGCCACTATAAATGTTTAGATAGCGCTCAATTCAAGCGTCAACTCCTGGATTTACAACATTACATGCCGTAAGGAGTAGAGATGTTACCGATCCATCGGCAATGGATCGGATCGGGCCGATTAAAGCGTGATCGGCGATAATCGGTGGTTTCGATCAAAAGGTAAATTCACTGATCCGATCCGATCGGTGCATCCGATCAACCAGCCGTTCAGTATGCCCACTTGAGGCCATTTTGGGCTATTGATTTCCACAGTGTTGAAGGAATAATTAGTTAGTGCTATGATAATAAATACATAGTAATGCTGGTAAATAACTATAAGGCAAATAAATAAATGAATTCATGAGTGAATTAATTAATTAAAGTTAAAACATTAACATTTAGAAAATATAAATAATATATAAATAATAACTTGATCGGATCGGTGATTGATCGGTATCGGGTGATCAAACTTTTGTGATCGGTGCTCGGTTCCAAAAAACCTGATCGGACCATCCCTAGTAAGGAGTGCATCTTTAATGCATGGACTCAATTGCTGAAGTCAGAATTCATGCTCATTGTATTGCGACACTACCAGCGTCTGTAAAATGCCTGAAATGCAAATGTAATATAAAATTCATGATTCAGGTCAGAGAATCTTCAGACACACACACACACTGCACCTGGGAGCTATCAACGAGCAACAGTCAGAGCGAGGGGCCAAAAAATATAATAAGCAGAAATGTCAGTCAGGGAACCTGAATTGGATCAGTTTAATTCTGCTGGATTGAACGGGGAATGAAACTGGAGAGGAACGTACTGGTTTCAGGCTGGTTCTAGCTCATTCCTACAGCTCTTCAACTGGAAATTAATTCTAGAGACTAGAACAGGGTTCCCCAATTAGTTTTCCCCAAGGGCCGAATTATGTCTAGGGTACCAAGCCGAGGGCCACAGCATTGCAGGGGGGCGACGGTGGCGTTCCCGCTACTCCAGCGACAGTTCAGACATCGTCGTTGTTGGGTGAAAATTTTGTATGTCCAAAACCGTTCGTTTTGAATTCATAATTTTTAAAATGATTTAAACTAGTGAAAACAGCCGATCTACAAGCACACAACGCCACTTGCAATATCCGCATGCTTGGGCCATGCGGATATTGCAAGTGGGCCACCAAATAATTGGCAAAACAATATAATTGCGACCGTAGGTCGCATTTACTACCAAAACCTCCACCGGCTGTCTGTCTGTCTCTCCGTCCGTCCGTCACACGTCACACTTTGGCCCTGCTCATATCTCCATATCAACCGTTGTGCCGCCTGGACGCTCAGATACACTAGTTCTGAAACTATACATGCAATTCTAGAAATGCTTGGGCTGCAACAAGGCATAAGACATCTCATAATGTATAATACAGTGGATGGTTACAGCAGCTATTGAAAGTGTGCTCAAATTATGGCAATGATCAATGACAATTTACACCGCAAAAAAAAGTTGTATTGTAATGGTGAGAAGCCATGAGGACAAGAAATTGGCCCTCCCAGCCTTTCACTTAAGAGTGACAGTCATCTTTCTGTAAGGCAGGACATCCAAGTAGCGTGGTCACATTTTCACTGACAATCTCCATCTAGACAGTGCTGAAAACGTTATTCCCAGGCCAATATATGCTGCTTCGCAAGTTCAGTAAATGTTCACGTCCTGTCAACTGTGCACTTTTTAGAGCATTTTGCACTCTCATGTGTACAGCTTTCTTGTGGTGCACATACAAGAAAGGTAGCATGATGAGCAGGCTTAAAGTGACATACAATGATGACGTGAGGATTCTACTTAAGGTCCCTAGATGTCATAGTGCCGGCCACTTATTTGTAACGTGTGGAATCTACACGTGAGGCTCTCTTAAAGCACTACATGTATGGTTTCACGTCTCGCAGAACTGTATTATTGAGCCGTCTCCAGTAGAGATGTTACCGATCAATCGGCAATGGATCGGATCGGGCCGATCAAAGCGTGATCGGCCATAATCGGTGGTTTAGATCAAAAGGTAAATTCACCGATCCGATCCGATCGGTGCATCCGATCAACCAGCCGTTCAGTATGCCCACTTGAGGCCATTTTGGGGTATTGATTTCCACAGTGCTGAAGGAATAATTAGTTACTGCTATAATAATAAATACATAGTAATGCTGGTAAATAACTATAAGGCAAATATATTAATGAATTCATTAGTGAATTAATTAATTAAAGTTAAAACATTAACATTTAGAAAATATAAATAATATATAAATAATAACTTGATCGGTATCGGGTGATCAAACTTTTCTGATCGGTGCTCGGTGATCGGTTCCAAAAAACCTGATCGGACCATCCCTAGTCTCCAGTCCAGGTTGCATAAACAGAGTCAGCTTCTATTTATGATTTTTGTTTACAGTTCGTTATGTGTGATGCCAATGATTTGTACATGTTGTATTTACTCTACAGACTATATATGCATTATTAGTGTAATAATCAGTGTGAAAACAAAGTTTGTCATTATATTAATATGATGATCTTGATCTTCTTATGAGCACTCCACTCACATTTACAAGGCAAATATTAAACAGGCATGGGGGATTCCGATTCACAGATGAACTCTGATCATATTAGCAGTCAGTTTGTGCTGATGCATTATGTGTATAATTAAAGTTATACTATGTAACTTTTTTTATAAAACATATCTTAAAATTGTCCTAACTATTAAATCGCTAAAGTTTTAGAACCCCCACTCGGTTAATTTCAGCCCCAAAAGCCTTTTCTTTATGTTTTCTACTTAGCCGTGACAGGGGCGGGATTTCGCGGCAAAATGACGTCATCTGCATCATCCGTATACGTTGTGTATACGTTGGCCAATCACATTGCAGATCATATACACATGATACACTACCGGCCAATCACGTCTGTTCAGGAAATAGCTTGCTTCAAAAGCTTTGTTTCAGCTTTGTTTACGCTGGTCTAGACGTCTAGCCTGTAACTCCCCAACGCCGGTCCGCAGAGGGACACGAGACACCTCCACGGATGCGTGGCGAGGCGGGCGAGCCGGACGCGGTGGTCTGAAGGCCCGGTCCGCGGCGAAAAACGGCCGAAAAAAGCAGACGCGACCGCGGTTTGCTATAACGCTACTGACCACTAGTTGAGCAACTTACACAGTATAACTTTAACTATAAACTGCAAAAGACGTTTTCTTTCCAGTATTAGCTGGGGGGGGGGGGGGGGGGGGCTAGAACAGTGTTGGGTTTTTCAGTACTAGCATATTTTTCAGTACTAGCATATTCGAGTTATTTAGATCTGGCACTTACTGATAGAAAATGTAATTCACAAACCTAGTCTCTCTAAGAACTACGATTATAGTGAGAGTGAGAACTACTCAACTACCTGGAAAAGCAGAAAACCCAGCAGCAGTAGTAACTTTTTGACCTGAACTCCTCTGGCAAAGTCAGGTGAGGAAAGATTTCTAGTTTTGCAAATAAATACAAAATTAATTAATTCTATTTCAATTTCCTCCTGTTTCAGTATCCTCCAGAAACGTGGGTGTTGTTGCATGAAGCCATGGGCATGTATTTCTTGGTAAAAGAATCCACGGAGAAAGCATGTAACAACACAAAACCACAACCGTGCCTCCCTCCCGCACAGACTCCTCAGTTATTAGCGTGTGTGTGTGGGGGATACGTGTAGAGTTCCATGTAGCGAGCCTTGGCCATGCTCTGCCGCGTGTACACCTGCTGAATCCCGGACCGCAGGTCATCCCAGATCTGGTCCAGCCCGATCTGTTTCAGTCCATGGGGATTCTGGGTCCGGTTGGACGACATTCTCTCACCCTGGCCTTCTCCGTCTCCCTACAATGCCCTCCTTTAGCCTCCTCTCTCTCTCTCTCTCTCCACCCTCCCCTCGCCTCGTCGTGGTTCTTTCCTCGTGCTGCTCTCAGGGTGTGGTGTCCATCTGGCAGCGGAGGCACTTTCGGGGAGAGACGGCCCTCTTTGGTTTGTGGAGAAAAGGACAAGGCTGCAGTACCCTCCTCCACGCACCTAGGTGGTGCTGTCTGCCAAGGCCCTCTGCCAAACAGCAACCCTCAGTTGGTGGTACGCCTCCTCAGATGACCTGGGAGAAAACACAACAGATCAAAAAGCAAAGGGGTTAGTAAATCTGGATAATTAATTTCAATGCTTGGAAGCAAGGGTCTTCAACAGGGGGTCCTCCAAATCTCTGTGTGATAGAAACTTTTTTCTCCTTTTTTATATTACCCACTTGAACCCTAGTGTCCTTATTCGGAGAACTTTAGGCAAAAATAGCAGATCTACAAGCTCACAACGCATCGCACTGCGAGGCGTTGTTTTTTGGCAAAGAGGTGGGGAAAAGAGCAGGCTAAGTACAGAGTGAAAGGTCAACTTAATTAAGTATTGACGGTTCATGTGGTTAAATATCTGAAAACGCATCCATAATACACTGATGATTGTGCTGTCAAACGATGAAACTATATGGAATCTATGAAAAGGTTGTGGGGGTCCCTGCTATTATACAGTAGTTGTTGTGACAGACAGACAGTGTGTGTGGGTACAAAGCAGGCAGGAAGGGTTTATCCATGGGACACCTGACTCACTGCCTGATGGTAGCCATGCCGACCAGACCCCGACGTCACCAAGCTAATTGCAGATTAGTCCACTGTACTACTTCCTCCTCCTTCCCAGGGCTGCTCACATAATAATCACATTTATTATAAACTACAGTTAGTATAAGCTCCAAGGCCATATTGTTAACATTACTGCTTGGCTCCAATCCGAGTCTCTCCGATAAGCTTATTAGTGGTTGTTATTATTACAACCACTGAAAACATCTGAAGAATCTCACTCCGAAATAAGACAGCCACCACCATGCTCAGATATTTTAACCATAACGGTTCAACCTAAAGTCCTGAGACTGGATTCAGGACTGTGCTCAGGCGTATTTGTATGCTTTACAACAGAGGTTCTCAAAGTGGGTTTTGGGTACACCCAGGGGTCCTTCGGGGGCATCCAGGGTTGTGGGCTTGTAGATCTATTTTCGAAAAAAATCTTGAGAAAGAATTTGAAATATTTTTGAAACACTTTAACAACACAAATCTTGTATATGGGGATTCACTGGCATAAATAATGTTCAGGTCTGCGGCCGAATACATATTAATTCGGGGGTCCTTGACATGAAAACGTTTGAGAGCCAGTGCCACTGATTTACAAGATAACCTACCCCATAAAGGGGACTGCCCATAAGTCCTACATCTCATTAGTCCTAATTTGGTTAGGGTTATGTTTTAGGGTTAGGTTTAGTGAGGTTAGGGTTTGGGTTAGGTTTAGGCATAGTTTCACTGAGGTTAGGGTTTGGTTTAGGTTTAGGCATAGTATTTTCACCAGGTTAACATTCACCAGATTCTGACTAATGGGAATCATGAACAATGAAATGTCGGACCAATGCCATGGCACCATTTTAAATGTTTCTCCCCACGCATTACGTTTCACTCCCTTCCCAAAACGAGTCCCTATTGCTCACAGTCACAGCCAATATAAAACGCTGCACAGTCTCAGCCAGGGTATGAGAACTGTAATTGAGCTCCTATCCAGGGCAGCTAAAATCAAGTGCAACTTCACTCCTGGATCACTTGAAGTACAAATAAACAATGGAATTGAGTAATCTGCATCCTGATCGTCATCCCAAAGCCCCGTCCCCATTCCCCAACCCACCCCATTTTGACCAAAAATGTAAAAGACAGGAGTGGGGAACCACTGACCTACATCATAAATCAAGAAAGACCCGGTTTCTTCATAAATCTTAAGAGTACGATAGGCTGTCAACAGTGCTGCCCTGAGAACAGCTGGTCTTGGATGACAGGTTTACCAAAGCACACTATGTGACGCAATTATCCTATCCATTTGCCTATTATGTTCAAACCGTAAATATGCTTGGGCCATCTTTTCTATTTTCATATTGTGAATGGACTCAATGGAGGTGCCCACAAAAAGAAGAAACGCTGATACAAGATCTGACTGCCAGAAGGGGGCAGGAGTTGTTACAGGGTAATGATTTACCATGCACATTGCACAAGTGTTGGAGCAATTAAGGTAAATGGGAAGTGCGGAAGGCAATGCATCGGTTATAAGAGTTGGAGGAGTCTGTAACTTGCAAAGATCTAGAGATTCATTTGAGAGGAGTTGAGATCTGTTATTCAGAGTTTAATAAAATACAATTATTGGTGTAAATAATAAAATACCATTATTGGTGGAAATAAGTGATAATTTTACCAAGATGCCAAAGGTGAAACATGAAAACGATCAATGTAATAATAATATAGTGTAGACAGGCTATATTCTAATCTAATTCATACTACGGCTCTCTTTTAAAAGTGTGTCTGTGCTTGCACTTAACATTATCATCTTTAATCTCACAACACAAATGCAGTGGTCTCATGGTGTGGGTTTCCGGACAGGTTGCACAGTGACAGTGATATGCTGTCTAAAGATCCTCTTTGTCTCGACCTTGTCCTGGGGAGACACATTTTTTTGTCCCGAATACATATTCATTTCCATGTCCCCCGGACTGTCATGGACACCTCCTGTCCCAGAGGTTTGGTCGAACTAGGCCCATAACACCTTTAGAGTGCTCAGCAATGAACTCTGACCTGCTAATATAACCTGCACTGTCCCACTCATCCTCCCAGCCTGTAAACACATTGTAAACTAGAAGCAGTGCTCTTCCGAGCACAGGTCTCCACCAGGCCAGGCGTCCTGGTGGTGCTATAATAGGCCAATGTAAAAAGGGTGGCATGTGTTCTTCACCAATCTTAGACCTTTCATGGCACCACCATGAGGCTGATTTGAACATTTCTTGGCCTTTTGCGAATGTGCGTGCACAATTTCATTACAATTGCACGCTGTGTTCATGATTGAGGCATTTTGTTCGAAACGGATCAATCCTGCAAAGTTTGGAGGCCAATCTTAGCCAATCAGGATGGAATATTTAATATGGGACAGATCCGTCTTGATCATATGACTGTAGAGATACTGTGTACTGATTTGTGTTAATTGTGGGTAAAATCTGAAGGAGTAATATCCAAAAATGTGTCTTACATAAGTCGGCCTCCTGGTGGCGCTATAAAAGGCTGATGTGAAAAATGCAAGGAAAGGTTTTTTCCTTGGCCTCTAGGGAGTGCGCTTACAAAGTGAAAATGATCGGTGGAGTTATAGGTAAAACCACAAATTGGACTGTTATAGCGCCACCATGAGGCTGATTTAAAATATTTGAAGTGGCATTTCTTCCTCAGCCTAGTGGGAACGTGTGTGCGCGATTTCATGTTAATTGCACTCTGCGTTTGTGATTTGAGGCATTTTGTCCAAAACGGACCGATCTTACAAACTTTGAAAGCCAATCTCAGCCAATCAGGATGGAATATGGACAATCAGACAGATCCATGTCAATCACATGACTGTAGAGATACTGTCTACCGATTTGCGTGATTCTTGGACAAAATCTGTAGGAGTACTGGACAAAAGGTAGTTTTGCTCAAATTGGCCTCCTGGTGGCGCTAGAACAGGCCCATGTGAAAAATGAATTGGCATCCAGGGAGTGTGTGCGCTCAGTTTGGCAGCGACCGGGTCAACGGCGACAGAGATTAGGTGGCAACAAACTGCGAGGACGTACGCACGGACGGACGGACGGACGGACGCACGGACGGACGGAGACGAAAACATACTCTCCCCCATGCCTTCGACTGGTGGAGACAATAACATAATAGATCAGTAACAGCAACTGCTTGTCAGTCTTTATACTGTCACCAATGACACTGCCCAAAACAGGACATAAGGTCTTAAGTGATTAAAAAGCAAAGCTGTAATTTCATCTACGCAGTTTCGAACACAAGAGGAGGAGGAAGTATAATATAAATAAAGGAATGCTGGTGTTTGCACTTTGCAGCGTCAACATTTTTTTGAGAAAGAGGAGGGCAAAGGGGGGGAAAGACTAGCAGCAGAAATAAAGACACGTAGGCAAGTGACAAACAATGGGACAGAGAAAAAAACATGAGGAAAGACAAGAGGGATGCTGAAGGCAATAGGAGAGACCAACAGCGGGACAATGGCAGACAGAAACAGAGACAGAATGATTGGCAGAGCGAAATCGTTGCTGTCAGGCAGAAACCTTTTATCTTCACATTTTTGTTGTTTCTTTGAAAATGAACACCCTACTTTGTCATGCTACAGGTCTGTGTCCCACAGAAGTAGCAAACATAGCCGTTCTGCAAGCTCAAAATGTGTCACATTTTGAGCTTGTAGATCTGCTATTTTTGTTACTTTTGAATTTGTATCCTGAAAAGTTGTGTTTTGGACATATGAGGTTTCTACCTGAAAGCAACAAAATAGAAGATGCGGGAGGAGGAGGAGAGAGATGACGGGCAGCAGTGGCACACAGTGGGATGGGGAGACAGACAGAAAGACTGACACACACACAAAGAGAGATGGGAGTGTTCATTGTTGTTGACACAAAGGCAGTGGAGGAGCTACATTTAGTAACGCATTTCCTTCTATTAAGACCAATGACTGGATGTGACCAGAGAGAGAAGGAAGAGAGAGAGAGAGAGAGGGGTACTACCTGAACTATTCGTCACTGTCAGACAGAAACCTCCTATCTCCAAGTATCTCAGTCAGTCTGTTCTGAATGGTTCCCCTCACTCAGTGGATTAATTAAGCAATATTTTTTTCATTATAAGAGTTTGGACTTCACTTACGATTTGCCTGCCTATTCTCCTTTATACAATACAATATTATATGCAATTACATTTCAAAAGACTTGTATAATGAGAATGGAGACAGACAGACAAGTAAGGAACACTCTGATGGAGACAACAGTGAACACATAAAGTGTATAATACATTATGGGTCCATTTGGACACAGGGAATTCACTGTATTATTGCAATACCCGACTACCTATTCGGGCACATGGGAATGTGTGGCCGTTCAGATCGGGCCAGTTGTACAGGACTGTGCTGATCACCTTCACAGACTCGACAGTGCACTTCCCTGGGTCCTCCTCAGCAATACACCTATCAAGTCAACTGGATTAATGGTAAATGGTGCATTTATATAGCACTTTTATCTATTTTATATTGAGCATTACATTCACCCATTCACACACAGATGGCGCATCGGGAGCAATAACTGGCAAGAGTCTTGCTCAAGGACACCAACTCTGGGGGAGCCCGGGATCGAACTGGAAACCTTGCGGTTCCCAACCGGCTGCTTTAACCGGCCACTCTACCCCTGAGCCACTGCCACCCCTTAAAGACACACCGACTTTACCTCACTTTTAGAATGAATTGTTCTAAAGATATGCAAAGACTAGACAGGCAGAGATTGATTCCTGGAATACATATAGATAGCAAAGTGTCCGTTATCGTCTGTTAACACTGAAATGAAAGGAGAACAATCAGGGTAAAGATTTGGAAATAGGATCACTTTGTGATGGTCCTCTGTCCAGTACTAAAAGTGAGGTAAAGTCAGTGTGTCTTTAAATTGGTCAGTAACAGAGAGCATGTGGCGGCGCTCTGCTTATGACCCATATTGGTATAGTCAGCAGCAGAGGCTATATTTAGACGTGCATGCTGCACGCACATACGTAAGCACACTGTGCACTGCACAGTACACCCACATGCACGTACTCAAGCAGCAGTCCACACCAGTCCACATCGGTCACAGTGTTTTGTCTATATTGCCTATTTTACAAGTCTTTCCTCACATAAAGAAGGGACTCCTCTCCCATTTCTAAGTATGAATCAATGCACTGTAAAGCACCGCTCATCTGTGACAGGTGCAGAGAGGCACCGACTTGACCTGAGGGAAACTTCACTACAGCCTGAAAGGCAAGTGAGGACTTGGATTAAGCCTTGTGGCACTAGAATCTCTGCACAGACATACGCGTACACTCAAACACCTCACACACTTATAAGGACATTCTGTTAATTTCCACCAACTACATTTGTTCCATGAAACACAAACTAAAACAGATACATGTCCTGACTATCCACGATTCAAACCACATCCTTAAAGTTGATGATCAAAATACTGTCCTCATCTTTCTGGAGGCACTGGACTGGATCTCCCCCCAACCCCCACCCCCCACACACACCCCAACCTGAGGGGATCGTACTGTCCAGATTATCAACGACAGCCAGTCACTAAAAAGAGCATTCAAACTAGAAATGTTAATGTGCTCTCCGTTCTGAGCGCAGATCCTTGCCAGGTCAGTTTGCCTACCCAGAGTCTAATACAATTATTTAATTTTTTAGAAGAACAGGCCTACAGTAGCTGGTTATAGAAGCTGGACAAAGTGGGCATATAGAATGCAAAGCCTTGCTGATCATTGCAAACTGACTGCACAGAAACGCATGCCCCCAGTCTCATAAGATCCTGCACTTAATTCTTAACAGACAGCTGTCATTCAAATTTCTCTGCATTCCACAAAGGATGGATAATAAAGGGTGCGATTAAAAGTGTAAGTTCGCAGCCCCACATGCGTTGTGAGTCCATATAGTTATGTGGGGGAGAGAGAGAGGGGACTGGGTGATTATCACACAGCGGTAAGACTTGGTTATTTTGTCCATCATCACATCATCTCTTCTCATTGCTGGGATCTTAGCCTACTCCAGAAAAGAATATCCTATAAGTGCTATGTTTTACAATTCTTATAACGTTTTGGTCAGTGAGAGGTGCATAGCATGGGTGCAGGCCACAGAAAGAGTCTGCCACCTCATCTCTGCTCATTGACAGCACAGTCACGTTCCTACCAGATGGGTGAATCTATCAGAGATCTTTGGGCTGAAGTGGCCAATAGGAATATTCTGGGAAATCGCCCCCCTAACTCTAGTTGACCCAATGGCAATGTGCACAAGTGGTTTGTAAGATTACCTCCAGACGGACAGACCTTCTTCTACAAGTCTGGTGTCTTAAAAACAAACTTCCGTTACATGTAAGGCAACAAGCATGCATACGTAGAAGCACATGGGTTAGCACTGTGGACATTCAGCCTTATGGAACTGCCTATCGATTTGCATTCCTAATGACACCAATTTTCACAGGCGCAGTTGCTTTGTTGTCCATAAGTGTCCATAAGTTGTCCATAAGTGTCCTGAATTTGGCATTGTATGCCCACTGCTTGCTGACCTGCAGCGTGGGAAAAAAACTTTTATTTTTAGCTCTTGCCAAGTGGCTGCTGGAGGAAATTGCCATTTTATCAGCACAATCACAACATCTGCCAGGCTTTGGCTAGTGTTTTGTTTCCTACGATTTAACATGCTAGTTGGTTTACCGTGGCCTTCTGATGCAGAGGTTAGCCTATAGCATACTTACACAGCTGGCTGGCTAGATCACACACAGCTCCTCATTATAGGCTAGACTTCTCCAATACCTAAAGTATATCTGTGTCTGGATTACAACACACACACACATCAAATAATGCTCGCATAACACTGAAAGACAAATCCCACCTGTACAGTGTGCTGTTCCCACAGTTACCATGGCAACTGGGGGGGAAGACAATACCTCTCTGTAGCCACTGGACTAAAAAGGTAAGGCCTTACACACACACACACACACACACACACACACACACACACACACACACACACACACACACACACACACACACACACACACACACACACACACACACACACACACACACACACACACACACACACACACACACACACACACACACACACACACACACACACACACACACAAGCTCTTGCTTACACAAGACACACACCATAGACAAACATGCCTTTTCATCAGCGACCCTTCCATCCTCTGATAAGTTAAGAATGGTGCCCTTCGCCACAGCGCTGGGGTCAGATTGCGGGTACTGTACCCACACCAAAGCCAGTGCACCGAAGAGGTACTGACAGACACAGCATCCGACACCATTACCGCTTCCTCCAGTATGCAGGCTGCAAACACAATCACAGCATGACCCCGTTTCCCAATGACTTATTTGTTAAAGTTGAAGTGTATGCCTGCAATCAACACAAGCAAGCTCCTCCCGCACACAAGGCCTGGGGTGGGGAGGGCAATGTTCAAACGTCATCATGACCCTGAAACATGCCACATTCTAGGAAATGTCTGGGATATATTTAGGCAGCCAGACAGTAAACAAACTTGCTGCCCTGGGTGTGACATATATATATATTGATGTTTGTTTAAAAAAGGTTTGCGCTGTCTAGATCAGAGAAAGTGACTTTCATCCAACTACTGTAGCTGGGAAATTCAAGGCATTTACCAGCCAACATTGCCGCTTTGAAAGTCGCCATTTAAATAGGCAATATGGGTTTACAAGCAGCACAGAAAGGAACACTGCCGTCTAATGACGATACAAGAACAATCGCTGTGTTTTCAATGCAGAAAACAAACAATGGCAGCCCTTACAAAAACATATCTGTTGGAGTAGCCAAACCTAGCAGCCATGCGGCATTTGGTAGCTGGTGGCCGTTGTTAAAATTCTCACCCTAATTCTATATCCATTATCACAGTGTTTCTCAACCAGTGAGCCACGGACCTTTGGTGTGCCCTTAGAGATGCTCTGGTGTGCCCTTTGAAATTTGACAGCGAAGTCAAAAAAAAAAAAAAAAAAAAAGACTATTACTGCATCAAACTATATAAAAACTGGTAAAACATTGTCCAAAAAAAAAAAAGAATATAAGAAAGAGGCAAGCATCTTGAACATAGCCACACACACCGTATATCTAGGTGTGCCCTGGGATCTTTTGGCAATGAAAGGTGTTCCCTGGGATCTTGTTTTGGCTGTGAAGTGTGCCCTGGCAGAAAAAAGGTTGGGAAACACTGCATTATCACACCGCAACACAGGAACTTGGCATTGTGGTCAGGTCACCCCCGTAGCCTGGCTTCTACCCAACAGAAAGTTCATCAAGCAAAGGTGGGAGGTAGAGGCAGGGAGTGAGTGAGAGGACAGACGAGAGATCACTGCTCACGGGAAGACAAACAACAACCTGAGCCTGACCTATCTGATTATGGTGGTTGTTGTGCGACGTGACTAGACACGTTGGCCTACAACACACACACACACACACACACACACACACACACACACACACACACACACACACACACACACACACACACACACACACACACACACACACACACACACACACACACACACACACACACACACACACACACACACACACACACACACACACAAAAAGAAACAAACAAAAGCTTACTTAATTGCAATATTTTCAGAGACTATTAAAGCTATTAAAGGGCCACTTCACCCCTGGGACAACCCTATCTTATTTTATTGTTGTTTGGGACATGATCAACACAATCCTGAGTAATTTTTTGTGTTCAGTCAGTTTTTTTTAGATATTTTAGTATTCAGCATGTACTGGTGATGCGTTTTGCATCATCCAGTGATGCGTTTTGCATCATATGATGCAAAATGCATCACTAGCACATGCTGAATACTAAAATATCTCAAAAAACAGACTGAACACAAAAAATAACTCAGGATTGTGTTGATCGTGTCCCTAACAACAATAAAATAAGATAGGGTTGTCCCAGGGGTGAAGTGGCCCTTTAACAATAACATGTCTGATGCAAGGTTTCCGTTATATATATTGGCCATTGACCGATAGAACTTTGAGTTGATTGTTAAATAAAACACACAGTGGCCGGCTGGGAAACGCTATGCTATTATATGATTAGGCTATTATTTGGATAATGTAACACAACATTGCAATACATAGTTTACAAAAGATATATTTAATTTTGTGTGAGCTTATTGATTCCGACAGCCTGCTGCCTAGTCGTGCTGCGGTTATCATCTGATCCTAGATCAGCATATTCATCGCATGTCGAAAATCTAAGACATGCAAGCTCACAACGCGTCCCACGGGCCATCATGTTGTGAGCTTGTAGGTCTGTTTTTTTATGTGCAACACCATCATGCAATGAAGCATAGATCAGGCTTCACAGCTGCGTTTCTCTGTTCCTGATCAGCACCGGTGGCCAGGGGCGTCACAAGGGGTAGGAAAGTGGGACTGAGTTACTGGGGCCCAAGGTGGAGGGGCCCTAGTAACTTTAGCTATTGAAAAATAGCAGATATACAAGCTCACAGCGAGTGCCGCGCTGCGAGCTTGTAGATCTGCTATTTTTAGAAAAGTTGTGAAAAAAATGTGTGAAAATCTTTGAATATATGTATTTTTTAAGCGAACATTTCTAACTCAAATTTTGCTTCTGGGGGTAGCTGGAACAAAATATTTTGAGATCGGGGTCCGTGGCCAAATACATATCATCTTGGGGGTCCTTGACACAGGTTTCTTGCACACATTTTCACGATTTTTCAATAATAGCAGATATACAAGTTGCCGCGCTGTGAGCTTGTATATCTGCTATTTTTCAATAGTTAACATTCATGGGGGGCCCGCAGTGAATCCTTGTACCCAGGGCCCAGAATTTGGTGTGACGCCCCTGCCGGTGACGCTGCTGAGCACAAGTGGTCTTGGTTCATTCGCCCATAATTATACATTACATTATACGTATCTGCATTCTGCAAACACGCACGTGACAGCTATTAAATTATGTCCTATATAAATGTATTCTTTGGCAGATAAAATGTTTTCTTGGCGGAAACTTGACGGTGGCAAACGTTGCCTAGAGTAAAGTCTGGTGAGGGTGAAATAATTGAACAAGAGAAGGTGAAGGAACCCTCTAGGGCCCTTCAACAGGGGGTCCGGGACCCCTGGGGGGCCCTCAGAGTTACTACAGGGGGTCCTCCAATTTTTTGTGTGATAGAAACCTTTTTTTCTCCTTTTTTATATTGACCATTTGAACCCTATTGGCCAAAGTTCTCCATATTCTGAGAACTTTGGCCAAAAATAGCATATCTACAAGCTCACAACGCCTGTGAGCTTGTAGATCGGCTATTTTCGGCAAAGAGGTTTGGTGTAGAGGGGAAAAAGAGCAGACAATGTACGGAGTGAAAGGTCAAGTTTATTATGTGTTGACGGTTTAAGTGGTTAAATGTCTGAAAACACAAATTGACATGGATCCAAAATACACTGATGATTGTGCTGTCAAACGATGAAACTATATGGAATCTATGAACAGGTTGTGGGGGTCCCTGCTGATGATCAAGTATCTGGCAGCCGAGGCAGGGCGTATCAGTGGGATGTTTCACCGGGACTTTCCAGTAGGAACGATCAGCGGACGTTTCAGTGATACGTTCCATCCATAGACTGTAAAACAAATATGGACGATGAGAAGACATTGGTTTCTATGCTGCGAAAATGACGTTTTTTTGTCCCTTGTATGGGTGTCGCCATCATTGTTTTAATGGTACCCCAGGAATCATAAGGAATGCTATTGGCTGCCAACGGTCACGTGGAACCGCAGGGATACATGGGAGAATGTGGTGTTGAGCCTCCCGAAATAAAGCACACGAAGAAGAACACAGCCGGCTAGTATCAGTTTAGTTGGCCACTCCCCCCGCAAATGTATCTACAATTTTAACATAAATGGGACCATATTTGCACAAAACGCATATCATGGTGATTGAAAGGGAGTTTTTCACTAGCTGACAGGAACCATAAAGTATTTATGACAACGTTTATTAAGGTTAGAAAATCAAAGGGGAAAACTAATGGGGTCCAATGTAGACAAATTCTTTTTGGTACCTCGTGGGGGGAAAACAGCGCAACTAGCGGCCAAACATAGGAAGTTTTAGTTCCGTATTGGATTCGTTTTAAATCGGCGGAACAATGCCCCTGGTTCCATCAAGACATTCAGAAGGCCGTTTCATCAGCAGTCAGGAGTCTCAGGAGTCAGGACCATCAGTGGGATGTTTTTTGTTTTTCCCCAGGACATTTCATCAGTACGTTTCAGCAAGATAATCAGGTATAACAGTATGATGTTTAAAGTAGGACATGTCATCAGGACATTTCGGTGATACGTTTCAGCAAGAAGTTACAGCAGGACAAGCACCCTGCGATTTCCCTCCGCTCAGCATTCGACAGAGACGCAAATTGGCCCGCCAGAGGCTCTCCATCCAAGATCGACTTCATAATCACAGCAACTTCTGTGACTTCACTCACTCCGCCACACCTCATACATAATGCACACTCATCAGGTCACATCAGGTAAAACATAACAGTATTTGTTTGGAGGAAAACACAGACTGCTTCAAATAGGAGTGATGCTCAGTGGTGAGGGGAAATAGCTCCAGTGTTAGTTACAGTAGGTGCACCCCATTGCGACAGAGCATATCTGGCACAGCACATGCTTGGGTGTACAAACACTTCTTTAGAAATATCCTTAAAATAGTCCTAGAGCTTGATGGTGGGGGTACTTCAGTGTTGCCTAAACAGAAAGCCAACATGATAACTTGTCCAATAAATGTACTGAAAATAATGCAAAATCTGTACACATTCGTGTTCCCAAAGGGAAGAAATGTAATAGTTTTGGAGACCGCAGTCACCACATGACCCTTCAGGCAGTCTAGTACCACTGTCAGGTTAAACATTCAGTCTTTAAGTGAGTGTATCCTGTAAACCTAGTTGTACAGACACAAAAACATTGTACAACACTGCTCTTTGCTGTGCAACATCCCAAAACAAGAAACCTCTGATACTGGTGACCCGAGTCAGATTTTCTCCGTTGTCAAAAAGGTGTCCTACACACTTAATCACATCTGCATTAACTTTGAATTTATTTTAAAGAATTACATTTAGGTCCTGTGTGACGGAAAAACGCAGATGTTTGTCTGCATGTTGTAACACATTCAATGCCCAAGAATTTGTTTTTGCCCCTACCTTTGGCGCGTGCACACCCGTGGAGCGCTTTTAGTTATGTGAAAAATAAAATCCTTATGTGTGCGCAATGCTCTGTGAGGAAGCTCGGCCTGTCTGAGTGCAACAAGCAGTTTTTTGGAAGACAATATTTGCAATCAAAATGGAATATGAAAAGTCTGATTGACACCAGTCCCTCCAATGGTGTCCAAGATTAGCTGTACAGTACACAGACAGATACACACGCGGATCGGGGCCAAAACCACCGGAATTCACCGATCTACAAAATCAGTTAAAACGCATAGCAACGTGACGCGTTGTGAGCTTCAAAATTCTGTCACACACAGTCTCTTGTAATAGTTTCTCCAACATAACTGAGAAAAAGCGCCATATAACAAGATAACACATTCACTGCTATTACATAGTCAAACCTACGGTAGCATCAATTGTAATTTGTAAAATACCCATGTTAATTTCTATATTAGTGTAGTCAATGACTCAATGTTGTCCCACACCAAAGGCCCACATATAGCACATACAGACACAGCCATTCACAAGACATGTTCAGGGTAGACATAGCCTGTTACTACATGTCAAATCAAACCTAATCACAGACTTGCAGACTGACTAACGCTCAAGAAAACATGCAGCCAGGTGGCTATATTTCCTGAAAGAATTAGACTGCTGCCAATATAAAAGGCAAGCTCATACATAGACAGTCTTAATTAGAAGTTCAGAAGACTTGAGAAACTACAAAAGGCCTAATAAACCAGAGGTTATTGTGTCAGTCAGGTATCTCACATACTTTGTCGTGCTCTCACACAATAGATGTGTTATGAGAATTCCAGCAACTATCTGAGCAAGTCTTGCATCCATTTCCAGTAAGGTCTAGGTATTGGTTACACATGTCGACTAACTTGTTAAGGGTAAGGATGTGAGAGCCGGGGCAGGTAGCCAAGAAGCCAACATGACCTAAAAAAGGGTTATGGTTCAGACCCAGGTACAGGTTCAGACAGAGCCATGATCTAAAGCAGTGGTTCTCAACCTTTTCAGGCCGCGACCCCCAAAATAATCATATTTTAACTGGGGACCCCCCCACCCTACGAGCACTAAGAGTTACATGTTGTATAACACGGTTCTATTGTGAAAATAGCAGATCTACACGCTCACAACGACTCGCAACGCAAGCATGTGTGTGAGCATGTAGATCGGCAATTTTCCACAATTTCTGCCTCTAATACTTAACAATTTGGCCAATGTTTAATTTGTCATTTTAGAGGTATTAAAAAGTCCTTAAATTGTCACTTTATAAATGTGCAGATACCCTCTATACACTTAAACGTTATGTTGGTTTGTTTACTGTTGAGTGAAAAAAAACTATGTTGCACATTACGGTAAGTTAATCATCTGGGGACCCCCCTGGGGGTCCCGACCCGCAGGTTGAGAACCACTGACCTAAAATAGTCCAAACCCCACAATCTGTTTAGTGTTTACCCTTGGACAGTTAAGTGTAAACAAATGAAGTGCCTCAGCTTTGCCCTACATTGTCTTGGGATGCTTAGACGCCAGGTACACCGCACAATCCTAGCATAATACAAGTATAAAGAGCGTTTTGTACTCGTTACTGTCACTCTGTGACGGAGGTGATACACATTGCGTCGCATTTCTGCTGGCTAGCAATAGCATGGTAGCCTCGGTTAGCCCTGTTTAACAGCAGCTATCCATCTGCTGGGCAATGTTAGCTGAGAGAGACGCTTGGTGAACTAGCTACGTGTAGCTAGCAGCAGTGGTGGGAAAAGTACTCACATTTTATTTTATGCTGAAGTAAAAGTATCGATGCTGCAATGTAGAAATGCTGTGTTACAAGTAAAAGTCCAGAATTCAAAATGTAGTTGAGTAAAAGAACAAAAGTATTGGTATCAAAATGTACAAAAAGTAAAAGTATTCATAATGCAGAATGAAGAGAATAGAATTTCAAGTTTTCAAATATTTAGAAAATAGCAGATCTACAAGCTCACAATGCATCTGCTTTTTTGGGGGGCCAAAATGTTTATATATAGGGCTGGTTAATGTAGGTTTTGTAACAATAATCATCCAAAATCTACTCAAGTTTCAAAATAATTGTAGTGGAGTAAAAGTACAATATTTGGATCCGAGATGTAGTGCAGTTGGTTCTCAACCTGTGGGTCAGGACCCCCATGGGGGTCCCCAGATGATTAAATTAGTGTGTTTTCTCACTCAACTGTAAACAAACCAGTATAAAGTTTAAGTGAATAGAGGGTATTTCTAAAGTGACAATTTGAGGACTTTTTAATACCTTTAAAATGACAAATTAAACATTGACCAAATTGACAAATATCAGAGGCAGAAATTGTGAAAATAGCAGATCTACATGCTCACAACGCCGTTGTGAACATGTAGATCTGCTATTTTCACAATAGGACCATGTTATACAAAATGCAATGTCAACTCTTAGTGCTCGTCAGGGTGGGGGTGGGGGGTCCGCCGGTCCCCAGTTAAAATGTGATTATTTTGGGGGTCACGCCACGGCCTGAAAAGGTTGAGAACCACTGATGTAGTGGAGTAGAAGTAAGGGTATTGGAAATACTCAAGTAAAGTACAAATACCTCAAATGTGTACTTAAGTAATTATACTTAGTTACTCTACACCACTGGACACAGATTATCAGACGTCGCTACGCCAACTGAGCTCCCTAAAAACCCAATCACAGAAAATACACCAGTAACACCACAACAATGTTATTCTACAGTAAACCTAGATCCGTGTGGCAGAGCAGCTGACAGTGGTGTTGGTGGTGGTGGTGGTGCAAAATGGCAGCCTGGGCTACTCAGTAATGAGTCAGGAAAACATTTAGCATTAGCCATGCTAGCCATCATCATCATCAGCTAGCTAGGCTAAAATGCTAAATGTGTTCAAATTGTCAGATAGCCGTCGGGAGGGAGGGAAACGCAGCACGGCGGCTATGTTCGGGGAAATGGAGGCGTTCGTTCTTACCATTTTAAGACCGTTCTGGACGTTCTTCCCGTAATAAAACCGTCAGATGCTCAAATGTTGGAGCGTTTCTCCTGTGCTGTGTGTGGCTGCTTTGCTTGCTGCTAACTGCGACTGCCTGTTCTGTTCTGCTGCTGGGAAACCCTTCAGCTTCGTTCGCACAAAGATCGCTCGAGCCACCGGATCGCCGAAAGACTACAAACATGGCTGGCTGCGGGGACTACACAATAGTGTGACGTCACGCGCTGAACTCTTTCGTTTACCCGAAAGAAAAAAAAAGAAAAGAAAGGGACTAAGGTCTGAGTTAAAGAGAGTTTATGTAATGTGTTATTTATTAAAGGAGTAGTTCACCACTTTTCAACCTGTCTTCATATAATAGGTCCTTACTAATGTTCATAATAAAATAGCAAAAAAAAATATATTCAGTCTATATGGGTCTCATAGGAGAGCTGTCAAATCCTTCCTACCGGTGACATCATCGTTTGACAAAAAAAAATTAAATAATATTTTTGAAAAAAAATGTATTATCACGAGAACAATGGCTTCCACTTTAACATTGCAACTTTTTCAGGAATAGAAAGCCTGCAGTTTCTATTAGCTTGCATTTCCCATTGATGATGTCACCGGTAGGAAGGATTTGACCCACCCACAGCTCTCCTATGAGACCCAAACTGAGTAAAAAAATTTTTTTGATATTTTATCATGAACATTAGTGAGGACCTATTATATGAAGATAGGTTGAAAAGTGGTGGAGTGCCCCTTTAAACATGAAAAAAATATATTTCTTAAATAACATTGTAGTTTCCTGTTTTTATCATGTCACACACTTTTAAACTCTTTCATTTATCGAACACATTGATAATTTATCGAGACATCAACTGCGTCAGATTGATATTCCATGATTTTATGGAGTTGACATCTTAAAAAAATACTGTGGGAGGTTGGTTGGCCCATTACATGATTTAACAGACAAGACTTTATTCTTTTGAAATATATTGACCATGAACTGTACCTTTTCCTATGCAAACTTCTAATCAATCCACTCCTGGCATAATTGAGGAATATTAAAAAATATATACCGGTAAATAAAATAAAGCTTTTGCCCCACAGAATGGGTGCTAAGATGTAAAAAGTAAAGTATATAAAAAAATGTCTCAATTAATCCAAAAAGTAAACAATAGAATAATTGCTATTAAAGAAGATCCATGCAGCTCTGGTTGTCTCTGATGGGTAGAGCAGGACCTCTACTGGTGGGTCAGAGAATGACAGCCTCTCACAAGTAGCCTGGCTCTACCTTCTCTGTTCTCGAGCTGCCATGACTGATGACTCCAACCTTCAATGATTTATTAACCCATTTAGGCCTAGAATTATTGAATGCTTTAACCAGTGAAAAATAGCAGATATACAAGCTCACAGCGCGGCACCGAGTGCCGCGCTGCGAGCTTGTAGATCTGCTATTTTTGAAAAAGTCGTGAAAATGTGTGCAAATCTTTGAATATATGTATTTTCAAAGCGAACGTTTGTAACTCAAAATTTGCTTCTGGGGGGTCCCTGGAACTAGATATTTTGAAATGGGGGTCTGTGGCCAAATACATATCATTTTGGGGGTCCTTCACAGAAAAAGTTTGAGCACCACTGACATAGTAGTCCCTCAAGAACAGACTAACTGAGCTCCAGTTAAGTGAAAAGGACCTTTTCTTTGACGATGGCTGGCCAGATTGCTGACATAGAAGCATAGGTTTTTTCCAAAAATCTTAGAAGGATTCAAAAGACACTTATAGAATCGGGTAAAAAATCTAATTTTCACGATTTTTCAAAAATAGCAGATCTACAAGCTCGCAGCGCGGCCGCGCTGTGAGCTTGTATATCTGCTATTTTTTTATATTTAACGCATAAAATATTGCGTCATAATGTGTTCAGGCCTAACCGAAAGTAGTCAAATCAAATATATTGCCTTGCAAGTTGACATAGATTCCAACTGGGTGACATGTCTTTTGACAATGCTGATATTATCAGAACAACAGCAATACAAGACAAGAAAAAAAGAGTGCAGGGAAACAGTCTCACCAAAATCCCTTTTTTATTATACATTACAATTAAAATACTGTTTTGCAAAATATCTCATATATATATATATATATATATATATATATATATATATATATATATATATATATATATATATATATACCTTTGGATCGGTCCAGGATTATTGTGGCGAGGGATTTACAACATAGTTTGCGGTAAAAAAGAAAACAGAATATAGGTTGAAGTTTATACGTTCAAGCAAAAGAAAGAGTAAAAGAAAGTTTGTGAGGTAATTTATAAAGTTTATGAAGATAATTTGTTATTTATTAAACACAAAATATATTTCTTAAATAACATTGTAGTTCATGTTTTTATCTTTGCATTATGTACCAAACAGTAAATCATTTTAACCGTTATTTTTGTGTGGGAGTCTTTTATAGATGATTATTACGGCTTGGCTCTGCAGGACACTGGGAAGGTGTGTGCATGTGTGAGTATGTGCATTAAGTCCACAATGGATTTATTCTAGCAAGAGGTAATAGGCTATATGCATATATGCCATGCTCTCTATGGAAACACTCTGCTACACCAGTGGGTCTCAAAGTATCCTTGAGTGGGTACCAAATGTCCCCATACAGGTGTGTAACTCTGACAAATGGAAGCAAAGGGTCCATTTGATTCCATTTGTATAGAGCTATGGGGTCCTTGAAATTAAAGAACCACTGTACAATAAATCAAACAGAGCCTTCATTAGTATCATCAGTAACACCTGTGAAGGAAGTCGAAAGACACCCGGAAGTAGAACAAAATGGCGTATATGCATAGAGCCTATTGGATTAACCTACAAGTAAAGTAGGCATGTTTTTTGTGTTACTAAGGTAGGTATAGGGCTGGTTCTTGGCATAAGCAACAGTTGCAAATTGCATTATGAAATCCACCTGCGGCCCACGGGCCCCTTCATAGTCTTTCCTTATTAAGTTGTGTCTGTGTGGGGGTGCCCGCTGGCCTACTGGTCAGGGCGCATACCGCTCAGGCATTGCCGCATAGGCATGGACGTCACCGGTTCGACGACCTTTTGCCACTCCCCATCTCTCCCCCCATTTCCTGTCAATCTACTGTCCTATCAATAAAGGCATAAAAAAACAAATCTTTAAGTTGTGTCTGTGTGCCGATGCTGTGCTGCAGTGGTTATGACTTTGTGTGTGTTGTGATCTGCCTGTCACACCGCCGCTCCAGTCACTGTCTGTCAGCAAAAAAATAAATAAACACCCACATTTTTACACGCGCTCCGCATGCATCATCACTGGGGGGCCACCTAAGATAATCTTGCATAGGGCCACCTGAGTCCTAGAACCGGCACTAAATAATCCCATGGGGGAAATTCAGTTTCAGCTTCACCTAGCTGACGACTGCTCAGATGGTCATGATGAGCACTCAGGAGGAGCTAATGTCTTGCTCAGGGGCACTTTGACACGTATACCAAGCTACGGCCGCATGAGAGGAGAATGGAGTGACACTCAGCTCATCACTACAGATGTTGGCTCCACCAGAAGTTTCTTTATCTGAAACAACAGACACATGAAGAATATAGGATATATAATTAGATAATTAGATCATTTACGATATAACAGTGTGTGTGTGTGTGTGTGTGTGTGTGTGTGTGTGTGTGTGTGTGTGTGTGTGTGTGTGTGTGTGTGTGTGTGTGTGCGTGTGTGTGTGTGTGTGTGTGAGTGAGTGAGTGAGTGAATGAATGAATGATTTTTTATTTTCGTGTCTTGTCAAAAAGACCCATCCCTTACGGGATTATAAGACACCAAACATGAATAAACAATACCACATTCCATTATTGGAAACTGCACACGGTGCACAACAATAATATAAAGAAAAGAAAAGAAAATGCCAAAACAAAATAAATATACCTTACATATATGTTTTCTTTGTCTGTTTGTCCCATGCTTTCTCTAAATATTCTGCTTGTGCAGTGTGTGTGTGTGTGTGTGTGTGTGTGTGTGTGTGTGTGTGTGTGTGTGTGTGTGTGTGTGTGTGTGTGTGTGTGTGTGTGTGTGTGTGTGTGTGTGCGCCACATTCCTCTGGAACATTCAGACATGGCGCAATACATTCCTAAACCATTACAGTTTGGCAGTGACATAGTTCATAACCTTTAAAAAAAGTTTACTGTTTTTCTTTTTATTGCAGAAATAGTTAGACCTCCCTTTAACTCATCTTGAAATAAATGCCTGTCTTGAAGGCAGACAAGAGCAGCAATGGGCTTCACTTAATGCAGCCCACAGATTAATATACTGACACTGATTTATTATTGATTTCAGCTGTTCCAATTCCAAACGTGCAAACATGACTTGCTTTAATTACTTCAGTCTGTATTAGTGCTTAATGACAAGTATTTAAAAAAGTGACTCTTTTATTTCGAATGTATTCGTATTTAACTTCATAAAGTTAACATAAGTATAACTAAATGCATTTGAAATGAAATTAAATTTTTACTTCTCAGGATTCCAATTCAACAATAGAAAAAAATTATTCAGGATTCCAATTCACAAATAGCATATCTACAACCCCAAATGTGTCACAGTGCGACGCATTTTGAGCTTGTAGGTCGGCTATTTTTGCAACTTTTGTGTGACAGAATGACGGAATAGGGCATTCATTTACAAAAAAGGTTAAAATACGAGATAACTGCCCAATAGTATATGCAATGTGGCCTTCTGGAGTGAGTGTGGAAATATAGTAGCCCTCTCCATCATTAAAGTTGCCCACCCCTGGCACCCCTAGGAACACTAGCATTTATTTTTGTTTTTAGGTTTTTTCTATAACTTTGATTATACTGTGTTTTTTCTAGATAGATATCCACTTGTATTTGTTATATTGTTGATGATGTACTGACATATTATCTTGTTTATTATTGTAATGTTATCTGCTTATTGTAAGTCGCTTTGGATTAAAAGCGTCTGCTAAATGCCTAAACTGTAAACTGTAAACTGTCCCTGGACCCCACTTTGAGTACCACTGACCAGAACATCTTTCATATTCCACAGCATGCTGCCAGTTATAGTTTGAGATATTGTGTGTGCAATTGGGCATTTTGGCCTATGGGTGGTGCTAGACTAGAGGAAAGCCCAGCATGGGGTCATCAAAATCAGTAGGACGAACAAACACTGCAATTAGTAGTAATCCAAGGTGGTTTTGGGACCAAAGTGTTGGTAAGGGGAGGCTCTCTCCATTCCGACATGTCGCCACTCCGAAATTGACTTCTTATTGTCGGAGTGGCGACACTCCCATGGGGGTTCGGTTTAGGGTTAGGGTTAGAGATAGGGTTAGTGTCGGAATGGAGACATGTCGGAAAGGAGACATGTCGGAGTGGAGAGATGCACTCGTTGGTAAGATGAACTGACATTATCATCCTTAGCCAAATTACATCAATTTTAGCAGCGCCTAAAATCAATGTAATTTCTCATGTTATGATCATCGCATCTTACCTGTCTTTGTCTTCTGCTGGCCTGCATCTCTTGCTGCTGTTTCAAACGCACCTCCTGAAGACTCATACAGCCTCCTGTAACATTTGAATTATTTTATTTGGATGAAGTGTATATTGTAGGTAATAGATCCATACTGATCAGAAGGTTACACTATGGTCAAACCATGCATGTGGATGCACATGCACATGCTATGCTATACATTAATAAAATATAACACATTGATGACTTTAATAGTTCTTAGTATGACACGCACGCATGCACGCACGCACACACACACGCACACACACACACAGAACTTACTTGTACTTTTTGTTTATATATATATTTGTTTTTTACATTTTTAATCCTACACCTAAAATCCTACTTAGTTGGGGAGCCGTCATGACATACTTTTTATTTTTATTTTTTTCTATTCATTTGGTCATTAAGGTACACAGAATGAGGCCTGCTCTGCCGGAAACATTGCGAAAAAAAGGTTATGGCCATTTGTATTCACTGTCCCATCGACTTCACTATACAGGAAAAAAATACAAAGAATAAATCTGCTTTAAGTAGCATGTGAGGGGTCAAACCTAGGGGTTCTTCATGATTTTGAATCCATTGCAAGCATTTGTTTTGCAAGAAAAACATTCCTTGGGCTAGATTTCGGCCTCTCAAAACTGTGATTTTTGATGACTTGTCACTTTTCACCGTTTTGTGGGGCTGAAATCTAGCCTAAGGAATGTTTTTCATGCAAAACAAATGCTTGCAATGGATTCAGAATCATGAAGAACCCCTAGTTTGACCCCTCACATGCTACTTAAAGCAGATTTATTTTTGTATTCTTTTTTCTTTTTTTTTGTATAGTGACGTTGATGGGACTTTATTTCCCCCCAATGTTTCCGGCAGAACAGGCCTCTCATTCATTGACCAAATTAATAGAAACACAAAAATAAGAATTATGTTATGACATCACAGGTCCCCTCAAATGTTGGGCCCGTGGCTCCCTGGCTAACTCTAGATCAGGGGTCTTCAACAAGGGGTCCGGGAGACCGGGACCCCTAGGGGGTCCTCAGGAGTTACTACAGGGGGTCCTCCAAATCTTTGTGTTAGAAACTTTTTTCTCCTGAGAAACTTTAGCCAAAAGAACTTTAGCCAAAAATAGCAGATCTACAAGCACACAACGCCTCGGCGCTGCGAGGCGCTGTGAGCTTGTAGATCAGCTATTTTCGGAAAAGAGGTTTCGTTTAGAGGGGAAAAAGAGCAGACCAAGTACAGACTGAACGGTCAAGTTTATTACTTATTAGCCTAGGAAAACCCAGGCTTTTAATTACTTATTGATGGTTCAAGTGTTTAAATATCTGAAAACACAAATTGACATGAATCCAAAATACACTGATTGTGCTGTCAAACGACGATGAAACTATATGGAATCTATGAAAAGGTTGTGGGGGTCCCTGCTTCATCTCTCTCTCAACTAAGGGGTAATTGGCCTGAACACGTTGAAGACCCCTGCTCTAGATGCCTAATCCTAAACCTACATCTGTATATTTTCCTAATTGCATGCGTGCGTGCGTGCGTGCGTGCGTGTGTGCATGTGTAGACGCGTGGGTCTCACCAACACTGCTGGGGTTGATGGATACGTAGGCCATGGCTCTGCTCAGCCTGAGCTCCTCCAGAGCAGCCAGCTCTTCCTCCGCCTCTGACAAACACAAAGCAGCCAATTTGAGCCAATCACATGTTGCTCAACAAACGACAGCATAAACAAAAAATAATGAATCCCAGATGTATTGGAATGTTATGACTCACTCTTCTGGATCTCTCTTCTTTTCATGGGGTTTGGGGCGATGACTGTGAAAGCTTTGTGGCTGAAATGTATAAGAAAACAACTAATTCACAGCTTTGTCTATCTATCTATCTATCTACACACACACACACACACACACACACACACACACACACACACACACACACACACACACACACACACACACACACACACACACACACACACACACACACACACACACACACAGTATGGTGAGAAACAACCATCAGCTTGTGGCCTTGCGCTGAAACAACAGAGCTTCTGGCACCGCACAGAGACATGCAGACACACAGAGACGCACACACAAACAGATGTAGCATTTAATGTGAGAGCCAACCAGCGACGCGCCACAGACCCACGTGAGTGAGTGTTACACGAAATGTGTCACTTACAACGTTTTGTGACCTGCCTTCATGGATGGAATGGGAGGGAGGAACTATGGGAGGGAGGGTCTGAAGTCGATAGGTAACGAAATGTTGTGTATTAGCATGAGACACTCACTCGCTCACTGACAGACATGAGATGGACGTTTTGATACTAACTGCAACCTGAAGGTCGCAATCAAATATATATAATCTCATTTAGAAAATATTTGACTATTTTCAACTGCAACCATAAAAGCCTGCATAATAAGAATTTCACCACACTTTTACCTGTATTTGTGTTAACAATAACATTTTATGGATTAACCATTTGATTGTTTGTTTGTTTGTTTGTTTGTTTGATTGATTGATTGATTGATTGATTGATTGATTGATTGATTGATTGATTGATTGATCCCAAAGATCCTTAATCTATTCCTGTATGTTTACATTGGCTTGAGATGTTTGCAGAAGGCCTTACTATAGTATCCGCCAAGCATGACTACGGGTGGCAAGATATATATAGTGAGATTAAGACATGCCAACAGATGGCCATGGTCACAGCACATGTCAAGCTGGATGTCACATAAAGGTCTGCTCTACCTGTCCTAGAGGGGATCAAGTAAAACAACTTCTAAAACAGTGGTTCTCAACCTGTGGGTCGGGACCCCCAAGTTATTTTGGGGGGTCCCCAGATGATTAAATTTATGTGCAATGTTGTTTTCTCACTCAACAGTAAACAAACTAATAACATAAAGTTTAAGTTTATAGAGGGTATCTACACATTTCTAAAGTGACAATTTAAGGAATTTTTAATACCTCTAAAATTACAAAATGTGTCCAAATTGCCAAATATTAGAGGCAGAATCGTGAAAATAGCAGATCGACATGCTCACAATGTTGCGAGGCGTTGTGGGCATGCAGATCTGCAATTTTCACAATAGAACCATGATTATCTCCAGACTGGCCTGGGAACGCCTTGGTATACTCCCAGAGGGAGTGGAGGAAGTTGCGCAGGATAAGGAAATCTGGAAGTCTCAGTTGGAACTGTTACCCCCGCGACCTGATTCCGGATAAGCGGTTGAAGATGGATGGATGGATGGATGGATGGATGGATGGAACCATGATTTGGTGTGATATACAAAATGTAATGCCTCAACTCTTAGTGCTTGTCAGGGTGGTAGTACAATCAAATCAACCAGTCACCTTACACATGCATGGGATTTATATGGCAGCTATTAGCAAGCACTAATTATAATTATTTTAATGAGAACAAGTTCACCTAGAAATTACACAATCCCGTTTTGAAAGTGCTTTAAATCAAGTTTATTATATTAGTACTAGCTACATTGTTGCCTATAGGCCAGTTGTTCTCAAAATGGGAACCTGGGGCCAGGGTTCCTTGAGTTACAGACCCCTACACATATGACATGGTTATGGAGGTCCTTGAAATTACAAGGTTTGAGAACTATATTGGTAGGCTATGGGCACCTCATGTAAAAAATGTTTTGTCCCAAAAGGACTGGAGACTTGGCCTAGCCAACTATCCTGTTACCATTTAGCCTCACCCTAACATTACGTAGGCCATTATGTAGGCCATTATGTAGGCCTACTACTAACTGTGACCAGTGACCTGATCATACTATCAGTTCTCACCAGTGAATAGCCTTATGTCGCAGCAGGGTCCCCTGGTCAGCTTCTGTTGACAGCTCTACTGCGTGTTTTACAGAGCAGGTCGCCTTCTGGACAGCCAGGGCTGGTGTTGTTGTTTTAACCCGACTTCCAGCGGGTTTTGGAGCGGTGCAAGTTGATCTAGATCTCCCTTCTTCTCTCCTCGCCGTGGACGCCTTCCTACCTTCACACCTGCTGATGTGGACACCTCTGGAGCAGCTCGAAGCCCGCGGTTTGCACGGAGTTGCCTGGACTTTACGTAGACTTTCTGCTTGGATTCCCGTTTTTATTTTAACGTGTTTATTAGGCTTTCCGACCAATCTCGTCGTCGTCTCCACCGACTTGATAGCCTTTGAAGTCGGCATACTTAAAAAAAGAAGAAAAAAAAAAGAAAAAAAAAAAAAAAACACAATTATGCGTCTGGCCGTTTAGCCAATTTATCATATTTTTCGTGCGCGTCCTCACTTAGAATTTGATAGATCATAGATACACATACACCCAGGCCTATGTGTCATCCTAATCCGGTGGTTATTCGAGTCTTCTGTTGGTGAAACGTCCAAGTTGGCTATCTGATGATGCACTTGACTGTTGACTGGTGTTCATGGTAATGGTATCCCATAGCAAGCAGTGTGGCAGGCTCACCGACACCAACCGACGTAAGCACTAACCTGCCTGGCAGTAGGCAGATCAGATGTCAGCAGCTGAGCCGATTATTTTGGCCAGTGGTGGAAAAGTAGGCCTACTCAAATGTTTGACTTAAGTAAAAGTTTCAATCCTGCAATGTAGATATAGGCCTACTCTGTTAGACTACAAGTCAAAATGTACTTAAGGTAGGCCTACCTAAAAAAAAAAAAAATAGCAGATCTACCAGCTCACAATGCGCATACATAACACAGGGGTTCCCAAACCTTTTTGGCTCAGAGCATGTAAGCACTATAAATATTTTTTTCATTCGAGAAAATGTATACAGGGACAGGGTTGATCGAAGTGGTTAATGTATGTTTTGTAATAATAATCAAAATCTAGACTACTAAAGTTTTCAAATAAATGTAGTGGAGCAGCAAAATTTGTAGTAGTAGTGGAGTTTAAGTAAAAAGTAATGAAATTATAAAGTATAAGTACAAATACCTCAAAATTAATTTTAAGTAGCCTATAGGCCTACTACGTGTAAATGTAAATGTAGACTACTTATTACTTTACAGGTTACACCATTTGGCATTTAATAGCAATTCATTATCAAACATGAATGTCATGTCAAGGCCAGGCCCCCAATGCATTTGGCCGCCGTCCCCTATCTGAAAATAATTAGTAAGAAGGGACCCCATATAGGCCTACAAGATTTATTTTGTTATTAAATAATAATTTATTTATTCATTTATTTATTTATTTATTTAAAAATGTTGTGAAAATAGCAGATCCTACAAGCTATTTTCAAATACCGGTAGCTGATTTTGACGCGAGTAAACTGATTTTGATTCAGTATTACTGTTGCTGGGGACACCCTGGAACCCCCTCAAGGACCACTGGGTGGTCCCCTGCCCATACCTCACTTTATTAGTGTGCAGACATTATTCCATCCATCTTTCCATCTTTACAGATAAACTTTATTTTTATATTGAATTGGAAAATGCTCAAATTAAACTGTCATAGAGGACTGACATAATATGTCCATAATTATGATATAGCCTATATGGGCATTCCAAGATATGGGCTTAATATTGAGGACATCAGGGATATCCATATATGGGCATAAAAGGAACAAGGACAGACAGAGAGATCTCATCATCTCGATGTATGGCCATTAATTTATTAGAGAATGATTTTCCCCATTGATTTGAATGGGGAAAATCTAAACAGTCTAGGCCTATAATTCATTTGCAAGTGTGACTCGCGTCACATCTTTCTAGTTGAGACTCATTGTAGGCTATTAGGCTAGGTTAGTAGGCCTACGTGTGTTATTATGGCATTACGAGTCTCTTATTACCACTACAGTGTGGTCCTCCTATGCTGTGAGTGGAGCTGTCTCTGCTCTCTGACTCAAACTACTTTCTCCCCACAAAATCCCATAGTCGACAGAGACTGTCGCGCTGTGATTGGTCGGATGGTTGACAGGGGAACTCGTAACTGATGTGCTTTCACGCGTTTCCTAAACCCACCAGGCTTGAGTTTGTTTGGCGCCTAGCCTAGTCCAGAATACAATCATGAAAGGTCGACCTAAAACAAAGTCGACCCAAACTCGTTTCCCAACGGGTCTGTGGCCTTAAGCTAGATGCAGAATAGACCGAAATCTAATCTTTGCTTCTGGGGGTCCCTGGAACAAAATATTTTGCGATAGGGGTCCATCCGTGGAACAAAATATTTTGAGATGGGGGTCCGCACATTCTTAAAATGTCTTCTAAATCCTAACAGTTTTCCTGAAAAAAAAAAACTTACTATCATTGTTTCTCAAACTTTGTCATGTCAAGGACCCCCATAATGATATGTATTTGGCCACGGACCCCCATCGCAAAATATTTTGTTCCAGGGACCCCCAGAAGAAAAGATTCGATTTTTGTCTATTCTGCATCTAGCCGTTGGGAAACAAGTTTGGGTCGACTTTGTTTTAGGTCGGCTTTTCCTGTTACCCTATAGTCCAGTGGTTCTCCATGTGGGGCCCGGGGGCCGCCAGGGGCCCTTGAAAATGAGTTTAACCACTTGTTGAACCCTATAGTGTGTGCCAGCGCCTACGTCATTGTAGTCCTTAGCGGCCATTTCTTGGGTAAAAACACAGGTGTTTCAATTGTTTGATTGCATAGAACTAATGCTATAGTCTAATCAGAACACCTGTGTAAGGCTGTGTTTACCCAAGAAATGGCCGCTCTTAGAACTACATTTGGCACACCCTATAGCCTATATGCATTGGTTATTTGAAAATAGCTGATCTACAAGCTCGCCGCATTGCCACATGCATGTTATGTGGTTGTAGATCAGCTATTTTCAAAACAATATATGATAATTTTGAATATTTTAAAAACATTATAATCTTTTCCCTGGCACAAAATATGTTCTGAACAAAAAGGCTTCTTATTGCAGCTGCTTGTTCCTGGAATGTTTTGTTACACATTTATCGACATATATGTTGGTCTCAAATAGGCCTACCAGGTTCCAGGCCACACATCTTGTATGGGGATCCCTGGCAAAATGTTTTCAGATGGTAAAAAAATAAATAAAACATGCCCTAGTAATTAATGTGTTTTTGACAATTTAATGTATTTGGGTGCAAAATTATTTTGGTGGTCCTTAAAGGAGTAGTTCACCCCCACAATGACTTTTTTTTCTATTGATTACAATACTCACGCCATGGAGACTTGACTTTTTTTGGGACAAAAAAAATATATTTTAGTAAACTTACCCTGGCGGTTTCCCCATCCAGTGCCATGCATTTGGTTTGTTAAATAAATTATTACGTTAAATAAATATGGATATGGAGAAATCCATAACCAAAATAAGACAGAGACAAGCCAAAGGACAATCAATAAATTGCTGTATTGAAGAGAGTCAGACAAAGAGACAAAACAGTGAGCATACCATCCTAGTGGCAGCTTGCTAATTCTCTCTTCCAAAGATGGAAGTTAACATACAGTATATAAAGAATACAGATTATGACAGTAAGATCGGGTGGCTCATTGATTGGTCCCCAAATAATAACAAGAAGAAGACAGAGACATACAGTATAACCAAAACATGATCTCGTAGTCAGGGTAACCACAGCCACCATGACCTGTAATCCACTAGCCTGAACTTAGAGTACAACCAAAACATGGTCTCCGGGTAACGAGGACCTATACTGTAAGTTCAGACAGTAGTTCACATAATGTAACCTAATAAATGAATCATATAATTATGTATCATAATTCATATTTAACAGTCAATATGAATTGATAAAAGGATGATATTAACCATAACAAAATACCTATCAGTCCCCATCCAGGGCCATGCATTTATTGGGTCCCCATCCGGAATCAATGGGGGTAACATTACTATAAATTACACATCTTTGTCTTAGGAATGTGACAAAAAAAAAAGGGAAACAAATATATAAAAAATAATAATATATAATAAGTCTCTATGGCGTGATTATGGAGTAATCAATAGGAAAAAAAAGGTATAACACATTTCAGATGGTCAAACACAAAAACATTAATTTGGGCATTTTTCTTTTCTCATGACTCCTTATGCAAAAGTGTGAGAACCACTGCTTGCTAGAAGACAGTTGGGGTGGCCCAACAACAGACTCAGCCAATCGCAGCACAGTGCATCCGTCAGACGAGCTCTGCGAGCTATGGGATCAAAAACACCCTACCGACCGACTGCAAGGCCCTGCTCGTAGCCGTTGCACGGCTGCCCCAAAGCGGGGCTGCTGCGGTCGGCAACGCGGAGAAGCGAGCAAGGTATGGCTGCTTGACAGGCTTGTAGTCGCTTCAAAGAAAGCGGAATACTTTTGGTGGTTAAACGAAAAAGCCTGCTCTGCTTCTGCACATCCTACAAAAACCACCTACGCATAGCCTGACCACAAACACACATGCCTGGGTATTGAGCGCTACATCTTTTCGTGCTGCAATGTTAGGTTAAGAAGAGTCTTAAAAGAAATCCCAGTCTGGGGGTTTGTGACGCGCTCCTGCGCTGTCAGACGAGGAAGTGAGGTTTTACGCACGCCCATTTCAGTTGGGGGAAGAAAAAAAAACGTTGATCAGATACAGTCAACAGACTTTCTATAAACATGCAAACGCCTCTGGATGTGGGATAATAGCTTGCCAACCGTCGCTGATTTCGGGGGTAGGTAAAGAACAAGAAGACCCCGGTGCGTTTTGGTGGATCACGGGGGGGGGGGGGGTCTCTGTTTTAATACGCACGTTATAGAATGTTATTAGCTGGAGACTTGTTCTGTGCGAGGAGGCCTGCCTGACAGTCTACCATCTTTATTTTTTAATCGCCGTTATGATTATCTAGGCCCCGATTGCCAGTTGCGTTTCGGTGTCACTGCATATGCTCACCTTCAGCGGGTAACCTTACATACATGTTAACATGTACGTGTCGGCAAGCAGCCAGATGTCAGCATCTGCTCTGAGCGCCCCCCATGTCGCACCTGCTTGCGCGATGATGATGGTGCATGCATTTAGCTGACTATACTCTCACCTCCCGACTGATCGACAACTTCCATTTAGGCTACTACATAATCCATGTGCTGGTGTATATTGTATTATATTACTATATTGATGTAGCTTTATTTAAAAACCACCCGGAACCATGACTATGTATGTTTCTTCTCAGGCGAGGCCTTAATTAAATGCGAGGTGGTGCAGAATCAATAAGTTATTGCATGGTGTGTTTGACTGTTGGCTGCACGAGTCCTTGCGCATAATTCAGGCCAGGTATATGGACTGATACTGTATGCATATATTTACCTAAGATACCCAGGCATGAATTTGGGTGTTAGATTAGTAGGCTAAGCCCCTCTAAATCCCAAAATGTTGCTTCGCAGACATGCATGGCAATAAAGCGCGTACGTACTCCCTTTAAGGCGATTGGTGTTCAAATTGCAGTCTACCCTACAGGTCTACTATCATTTCGAATTCAGTGTATGAAAAAAGTATCTGACATTGTTGTGCCACAAATAGGTAGTCAAATATTGTCTCAACCAAATACTAAAATCAATATGGCTATCAAAGGTCAGACAGCAGGCCAGTACAGTATTTTTGTCCTTTGTACATAGAACATTTCAGAGTTATATTATGAAAGGTGTGTTGCATAATTATACTATCTGGAAAGAATGACAGCAATATAAAGATTACTGTACGTAATTAAAGTAATGATAAAAGTAGGCAATTCATGTTTATGATTCAGAAAAAATAGCAAATGTTGAACTTCAGAAGAGGATTTATTTCATAAACGGGTGTATCGCTTGGAAACAAACAACAGAGATCTCCCTTGTCGCTTATCAATTCATCCGTGTGTTCCACAGTGCCATAAATATCTGAATGATGGAGAGAGAGCCGGTCCGGCAGGGCCAATCGGATCACGGGAATGCCACCAACGGCAACAACAACAACACCTCCACCACTACCATAACCGCATCCACCCCCACCCCCACCCCGCCTCGGCTCACCCCCAACCCCACCCTGATGGACCCTGCTCACCCGGCGCAGCAGACGGCCGTCTCCTCCTCCCCCCCTCCCCCTCCCCTCACCCCGGCTCCCTCGCTCCTCTCCGCGTCGCACCACGTCCCCAAGACGGTGGCGACAGCCGCTCCGCCCGCTCCCCCTCCCCACGTCCCGGTCCCCGCTCCTCCCCTGAGGCTCACCTCCACCGGCACGCCCATCCTGCGCACGTACTCCCGCCCCATCCTGCCCTGCCCGAGGGGCGGCTCGCCCAAAATGTCGTCCTCCGCCTCGGCGATACTCGCCCTGAGCTCCTCGTCCTCCCTCCGTCTCGCCGCTGCTCGCTCCCCCCAACTCGCGTCCAACGCGTCGTCCTCCTCCTCCTCCTCCCCCACAGTGGCCGGCGCTCCTCCTCTGCCGTTCTCCTCTGCTGCGTCCTCCTCCTCCGTCTCTCCTTCTGTGACCCACAACGATGCCACGGCGGCGCCGCCCAAGGGTTCTGCCGTCCTGACCAATGGTAACGCACGGCCCATATCCACGACGCACACTTCCACGGCGATCACGCCGTTCCACACTCCAGCCAGTCCGACAGGCAGACAGGTTGGTGATATCAAATGTGCATGTGAAAGCGTGTGGACACACACACACACACACACACACACACACACACACACACACACACACACACACACACACACACACTGAGTCTGACATACATGCAGTCATGCTGTACTCAACCATAGACTAACATTCATGTATTGACAAGAATGCTGGTGCATATGTTTAAGTGCGAGGCACGCAAACACCCTATGGGTTACATACACTAGTAAGACACCTCAGGGTGACTTGCGACCTCAGGGTGACATGCGACCAGGTCGCGCCAATTCTTGGCCGTCTGGCCAGTGATGTATATGGGACCAGTTACTCATATATGGAGACCCCTTCATGATAGTTATGTTATGTCAAAACATGCCCATATATGGACATTACCAAAAATGGGCATTCCCATATATGTCCTTAATATTGATAACATAATATCCTTAATAATGTCCTTAATATTGACAATAGGAATCTCCATATATGGGCATAAAACTTACGTAAGTAATGCCAAGCAGGGCCTTGGCGAGTTAGGGCCTTGGTTTGATGCCTGTGGATCTCCATATATGGGCATAAGGGGGTACCCTAACATTCTCATTTTCGGCCTGGGATTTATGACATCAGAAATCTCCATGTATGGGCATAAAAGGTTTCTTTCTTTATCTGGGAATGACCATATATGGACTTTTATACCCTGAGAAATCTCGTAGCTTGTCTGACTGTCAGTAGTACAGGAAGTGATGTCACGTGACATCCTTTTTATGCCCATATATGAGTCATTCTGTACCACATCACTGTGACTCACTGACATCATGTGACATCACTTCCTGTACTGACAGTCAGATAATACTGACAGTCAGACAAGCTAGGAGATTTCTCAGGGTATAATGCCACCTTCGGCTCAGTGGCCTTGTGGTTAGAGTGTCCGTCCTGAGACTGGGAGGTCGGAGTTCAATCCCTGGCTGCTCGAGTCATACCAATTTCTAAGTCTTTTTTATTTATTTATTTAGCAGGGACAAAGCACATTAATCAACATGTCAGCTTTCACATCAATGTAAACGAGCCAGAGTTAGCCATAAGCTAATTTTTATCTGTAGTCCCTGAGCAGGCTGTAAAAAAAGTGGTGATATGACCATCATCCATACAAAAAATCTTTACAATACAAAAACTGTACAGTACAACAATACAATACATCACAACACAGTGCTGTACACTGAAACTGGTAAATAGTAAATGGTAAATAGTATTAGATGGTAATTAGTAAATAGTAAATAGTAAAAAGTAGTAAATACTAAAGGGAGAACTTGTGACACCAGTGTCAGATGGACCGGTAATTACCCATGATTACAAATCTGGTTTGCTTTAAGCCACCCCTTAAGGTGAAATTTGAAGGTAAGGTAGTTGGAGGTCTCTCTCAAAAAAATCAAGGGGTTGGATTGGCGGTAAGTCCCTGTGACATACTAGCGTGATGTTAAATCATGATACACATGTTAATGTGTAGGCCTGCTTGTACATCATGTAACATACTAGCATCATATCCAGGGGGTTTACTTGTACATGACATACTAGCATCATATCCAGGGTGACTTTATGTCAGTATATGCGAGGATACATAATCCTTTTTTGTAATTATCATGCTAGTTTTGAGTCACTGTATATATTGAAAGCATAGGCCTACTTTTACATTGAGTATTTATTTTATGAAATACATTTGCTTGTCAAGATTTTGTATATTTAGAAAGATGGATGTGAACTATTTCCATGTTGAAAGTGTATTAGTCTATGCTTCGTTCAGATGCATGTGCGTTGTACCGTGACAACTGAAGCAATCATGAAAAAAGTATTTCATGTCAATTTGTATAAAAGCTGATGCTGCAGAGTGGGAGATTTTGGTTAATGAAATACTTTTTTCATCATTACTTCAAAGTGTATTAGTAAAAAAAGGTATTCTGTGAGACTAAAAGATGTGGTTGGCAGTTGTACAGGGACCGTTGTTCGAGACAACTGTGAGTCACGGGGTCAGGCCATGTTTAAGTTTCAGTTTGGTATTTTCATTTCCTGTTTTCTTTTATCTGTGTGTTGGCTTTCAGCCAACGCATAGATCATTCACAGCTTTTTATACGCGTGGCGTGGGCAGACGTATGCAACTATGCCTTCATTCACAACCATGTCTCAGTGCCACATGGCCATGGGTTTGCATGCTAAGCACAGCATTCAAAACTCAACATTTGCATTGTTTTTTTTACTTGGTGTCCCCCTGTGCGCATACACGTTCATACACACTGTCTGTTTAATAGTTGCATGCCACATGATGCCAGTGATGTGTATGAAAATAGCAAACCTACAAGTTCACAACGATCCCAATGTGATACGCGGTGAGCTTGAATGCCTGCTATTTTGGTTGTGCAACATGATGTGCAGCAAAGTCTAAATGACGGTGAAGAAATGTAAGCATAAGGGGCCGTGTCCACTGAGGCTTTTTTCCTGTTGTTTTTTTTTCCTGGCTGAAAACGCCAAAGTGCTGGCCTGAAAACGCTTCAAGAAGCAGCTTCAAGTTGATTAAAAAGTCCACGCGTGAACGTGCGGCCAGCACAAAGTATTTGTAAACAATTAAAAACAAACCCCCCTCAGGAAAAAATAAACATCTTGATGGACACTCCCCCTACTGTAAGTGTGCGGAAGATATCCTCACTCTAAACCCCCCCCCCCCCCCCCCTTCGTTCCAGGTGACACAAGCTCTAGGCACACCTGGTCTTGTGAGAGCCAATCAGATGCACACACCTGTCAGACAGAGGGTATCCCAGCAGGCATTGCTCCTGGGGAAAGGCCTCAGAGGGTCTGGCCAAGACCAGGCACTGCTCAGAGCTCAGATGGTAAACACACGCACGCACGCACGCACGCACACACACATTATGCATTCAGAGTGCGTATGTGTGCTGCACGCGCACACACACACAGACGCACGCACACACGCACACACACACGCGCACACACGCGCACACGCGCACACACGCACACACACACACACACACACACACACACACACACACACACACACACACACACAGTTCAAAAAATACTTAATCATCTTTGGAAAACAAGTATCCCCTGCTGAACGCTTACAAACTATCCACCTGTTTCTGCAAGACTTTACTGTAGCATTATCTGCAGGACACTTCCGGTTAACAGCAGACATACAAGCTCACGTCGCGTCGCAGATGCAACCGCTGTGAGCTTGTAGATCACACTCGGCTGCGACGCCGGAAATGCCGCTCGCCTTCTGCGCAATGCAAGATGGGATGTTGGAAAGTTGTGGATACATTTTATCATTTAAAAATGAAGTACCCACTTAGTGATTGGGACAATATAATTAAGCTGTAACATAATGATATACTATTGTGATTGTTGTGATTAAATTAAATTGCTGCAATACTGTGCTATAATCGCAACATATCACAGCCTCAGCTAAGTGTATTATTGCATTTATAACGTGGTTTCTAGCAATTAGCAACAAGTTTCAGCCACAATTCAACCAGAAACATTATGGTTGCTAACCCAAACCTCTCAGGCCTTTTGCTGTGCATGGGGAGCTCAATTCAACCATGTTATAATGCACAGTGTAAACACTCAATCATTTTAGTAATAGCAACACTGAATATAATATAATAAGATATAATGTCTCATTTAGACGATATACAAGCTAAAGAAGACGTCTATAAAAATGAACAAAATATTGATAGATTATTTATAGATTATTCAATAAAATGATCAATTATCTGTAATCTTTGACAATTGATTAAATTGATTGTTTCGATTAACTGTTGCACTCCTACTGTCATTAAAGCAGTGGTTCTCAACCTTTTCAAGCCGCGACCCCCAAAAGAATCTTATTTTAACTGGGGACCACCCCCCACCCCCACCCTGACGAGCACTAAGAGTTGAGGCATTACATTTTGTATAACACGGTTCTATTGTGAAAATAGCCGATCGCCGTTGCGAGGCGTTGTGAGAATGTGAGCATGTAGATCGGCCATTTTCACAATTTCTGCCTCTAATATTTGACAATTTGGCCAATGTTTAATTCGTAATTTTATAGGTATTAAAAAGTCCATAAATTGTCACTTTAGAAATGTGCAGATACCCTCTATGCACTTAAACTTTATGTTGGTTTGTTTACAGTTGAGTGACTGAGAAAGCAATGTTGCACATTAAGATAATCATCTGGGGACCCCCCAAAATAATTTGGCGACCGTCCCGACCCACAGGTTGAGAACCAGTGCATTAAAGCACTTGCTTGAAAGCTGGCTGTGCGTTTGGCTTGCCTCATTCTCCTATCCTTTCTTTCCTTTCTGTCCTTCCTTCTGTCTGCCAGCTGATTCTCACGTCTGCCATGCGACCTAGCTCTTCCTCTTCTACTTCCACTTCCTCCCGTCCTTCCTCTTCCTCTACCCCTTCTTCCTCCCATCCTGCTTCTGCTCAGGTGAGCCGCTCTGCAAGTGTGCGTGTGTTAGGGACGGGACGATATGAAAATTTCATATCGCGATTATTATTGTGACCAAAGAAATCACGATTTCATGATATTATCGCGATAATTAAAATATCCCCAACTTCCATTATCCTGGGGCGGAACATTTGCCAAAAAGCTCACAACGTGTCGCAACACGTTGTAGATATTGTAGCTATTCTTTGGCAAAGAGATTTGGTAGAGAGTGAAAAAAAGAATGTATCAAGTATGTATATTATAAGTATGTTTTACCAATAGAGGGTTTAAATGTTACCAGCTATGCAGCTGGGCAAATAAAAGGTGAATTGATCCCAGTGCATGACGGAGGACGATATCACGATAAATTAAATCTCCACGATACGATTGTTATGAGTGTTTTTTATCACGATAAACGATAATATCGCTTATCGTCCCATCCCTAGCGTGTGTGTGTGTGTGTGTGTGTGTGTGTTTGTGTGTGTGTGTGTGTGTGTGTGTGTGTGTGTGTGTGTGTGTGTGTGTGTGTGTGTGTGTGTGTGTGTGTGTGTGTGTGTGTGTGTGTGTGTGTGTGTGTGTGTGTGTGTGTGTGTGTGTGTGCGCGTGCATGTGCACTGCAGGTACCACAAATGTGTTAGTCTTAGGGTCTGGGACCCCTATGGGTCCTCAGAGTTACTATAGGGGGTCCTCCAAATCTTTGTGTGATAGAAACTTTTTTCTCTGTGTCCTTATTCCTAATCCTTATTCTGAGTACTTTAACCAAAAAATTTTGGCAAAGAGGTCTGGTGTAGAGAGGAAAAAGAGCAGACTAAGTAATTACACTAAGTGAAAGGTCAACTTTACTACGGTAAGTATTGACAATACACTGATGATTGTGCTCTGAAAAGGTTGTGGGGGGGGTCCCTGTTTCATGTCCCTCTCAACTAAGGGGTCCTTGGCCTGAAAAGGTTGAAGACCCCTGCTTTAACCCATTTAGAACGGGTACACATATTGTGTATGATTATTTTATGCTTTAACTATTGAAAAATAGCAGATATACAAGCTCACAGCGAGGCACCGAGTGCCGCGCTGTGAGCTTGTAGATCTGCTATTTTTGAAAAATCGTGAAAATTGGAATTTTGACCCGATTCTATAAGTGTCTTTTGAATCCTTCTAAGGTTTTTTTTGAAAAACCTATGTTTCTATGTCAGCAATGTGGCAAGCCATCGTCAAAGAAAAGGTCCTTTTCACTTAACTGGAGCTCAGTTAGTCTGTTCTTGAGAGACTACTATGTCAGTGGTTCTCAAACCTTTTCATGTGAAGGACCCCCAAAATGATATTTATTTGGCCACGGACCCCCATCTCAAAATATCTAGTTCCAGGGACCACCCAGAAGCAAAATTTGAGTTACAAACGTTCGCTTTGAAAATACAAAAATATAGTCAAAGATTTGCACACATTTTCACGACTTTTTCCAAAAATAGCAGATCTGCAAGCTCGCAGCGCGGCACTCGGTGCCGCGCTGTGAGCTTGTATATCTGCTATTTTTCACTGGTTAAAGCATTCAATAATTCTAGGTTCTCTTCTCTTCTTTTCTCATCGTCCTCAGCTCCAGAGTCTAACCCTGAGGCCTCCTCCACCAGGGACTCTCACCATCCCTCCGTCTCTCCGTCTCAAACGGCCCCTCTCCTCCTCGGCGCCCCCTCCCCTCTCTCGCGGTCGCACCCCTCTGTTCCCGCCCCTCAGGCCGCGCCCACAGCCCGGCGCCGCGGCAACGGACCACTGCCTGGCCACGCCCGTTCGTCCACACCTGTCGGTCCCGCCTCCCAGTAAGTTGCCATGGTGCCGCCACGGTGATAAAGAACACGTGCACAGCATTTGCATGGTGTGTGTTGTTGGATTTGTTTGTGTGCTTTGTCGTGTCGCGCGTCTGTTTGTGTTATGTGTCGGGCTGCAGCTATCGATTATATCCATTATTCTATCAATTACTTTTGTGATTAATCAAATAATTGATTTAGAACTTAACCCATTTAGACCTGAAGTCAATTTAACTGGGGACCCCCCACCCTGAGTTGAGGCATTACATTTTGTATAACACGGTTCTATCGGTTCTATTGTGAAAATAGCCGATCTACATGCTCACAACGCCTCGGAGTGTTGTGAGGCATTGTGAGCATGTAGATCGGCTATTTTCACAAATTCTGCCTCTAATATTTGACAATTTGACCAATGTTTAATTTATAATTTTAGAGGTATTAAAAAGTCCTTAAATTGTCACGTTAGAAACGTCTATACACTTAAACTTTATGCTGGGTTGTTTACTGTTGAGTGAGAAACAATGTTGCACATTAACACCCAAGGAGCCAAACTCGTTCAGTGACGAGTTAAGGCCACTAGGTGTCACCATGCCAAAAGGAGTTATCTCGTCGAGAGACGAGACAACGAAGGGTTAACTGTACGCGCTGCTGCCTGCCCTCTGAATGACCCGAGTCCATTACGTCACCCCGTAGCAGAGAGAGAGAGAGAGAGAGGGAGAAAATGGCGGAGGCTGGTTACATTGATTTCCATTCTACTCTGAAACATAAAAAGGGCTTTATCTATGAATGAGGTGAAAAGAACGCCAGGGAAGCAGAGATCTGATTGTTTTCACGGCGACACTTTACCGCGATGGTCGGCCGCGGTTTGGATTTAGTTTCGCGAGCTTTTGTAAACAAAGGGATTATCTTCCTCAATCGTCAGTGGACACCCACGTGCACACGCACGAAGCTTCCGAGGCTCTTCAAAATAAAGCGTGAGTGAACAGCGGCAGCAGCAACAGCTAGAAATGTTAGAAACCTGAGCAGCCCATGTGTTAAGTTAATCATCTGGGGGACCCCCAAAATTATTTTGAGAATTATTTTGAGAATCACTGCTCTCAACTGTCATTGTTTGTTTTGCTCTGGTGTTTCCTGTTACCGCTCTCTCTTCTACGTTCTGCTTAATGTGTTCTCTCTCTCTCTCCCTAGATCTCTATTCTCCCGTGAGGGCCGTCCCACTGAGACCCCGGCTTCATTCTCCAAACGGCCACAGTGGGGCGCCACCGAGGCAGAGTCCAGCTCTTCAACCAACCACCGCCTCCCCTCCCGCCTACACCAGTCAAGCCCCTCCCGTCAACAGGCACCTGGTTGCCCTGAAAGCCTGTCCGTTATCTCAAGCCAACCAATCCCAGCAAGCCGCACTGTCGATGGCCGCCTCCCCGTTCGAGCGCTCGCCTTCGGCGGCCAGGCAGCTGCAGATCATCGCCCTCTCCTCGGGCCGCCAGTCGCAACAGGGCAACGGCACGCATGCCGCGCACGCCTCGGTCCAATCGGCTCCCTCCGCCACCGTGGAACCCGCCGGCCAAATACAGAGGACTTTGGGCAGCAGAGACACGCCCCCTCTCCCTCATCAACCTCTGAACCCCTCACTGCCAAAAACTATTTCTTCTTCTTCTCCTCCTCTGTCCTCACCTCCCTCTCTCCTGTGTCCCCCCTCCTCCCCTGGAGGTCCTCCCTTGGGCCCGGCGCCCCAACCACAAACTCACGGCCCCCTGGTCCGTCAAGGGGAGAAGCAAGGGGGGGAGGAGCAGAGACAGAAGGGTAGAGGAGGAGGCGCGACGGGCCCGAGGTGCATGGGTGGAGGAGACGAGGACGTTGTGGGTAAAGACATGAGGATGAAGCCGAGGGATGACCAAAGAGGAGCGGGTGACAAGAAGGAGGAGGAGGAGAGGAAAGGTCCGGTGCGCGACGCAGAGAGGATCGTCACGGCTCCACCGGTGCAGAGAGCCCAAACGGTTACGGACCAGCAGGAGCGGATGGAGGTAGGGGTGGGCGATATGGTGATAAATATCGTTGAGATTGATACAATGTCTCCACGATATGCCTTTTCAGAGATATCATATATATCGTGATACAATGAGGGAACCTTGTAAAAGAATCCTGTTTAATTGCTAATACAGAGATTCATTGCAGAATTCATTTAAACCTGCATTTTTGTCTAAATCATTAGTTCTCAAACTCTAAAATGTCAAGGTCTCCCCTTAACTCTGACAGTGTACAAATGAAACCAAATGGACCTGTAAGTTTCATTTGTACACTGTCAGAGTTACATACTTGTAAGGATCAATTTAGACCTCCCAAAAATAACCCAGAGAGTCCCTGGACCCCACATTGAGGACCACTGGTCTAAATGGTCTGTTACTCCTTTTTTTCTTTTAGTTTTTGTTACCTTGTACTGTAGGTGGTTGTACTGTCATGTAAATTAAATAACCCTAAAAACCAACATGAAAAATAAATCGTGATAAGATGGTGTATCATGATACAGCCTGGGAAAATATTGTGATATTGTATTTTTTCCATATCGCCCATCCCTAGATGGAGGTGACCGAGGAAGGAGAGAGGCAAAGAGAGAGGATGGTGGGAGGCGAAAAGGAGGAGGAAGAGGGAAGGGAGAGCCCCATGGACCAGGCCGAAAACCTGACCGTTCAGAGCCTCCACCGGCACCGGACATCGGAGCCCGACAACCCGGAACCAAACTCACACCCGGCCAAGATCCAAAACAGCCTGCCAGAGCCCAAGGCCACCACGCCGGGTCTAGTAGCAACAAGCTCGGCCCCGGAGCCGTCTGCACAGAATCAGAGGCTGGCGGAGGCTCAAAGGGAACCAATCATCAGTCACGAGGACCTCTGTGAGAACATGTCCACCCAGTCTGACAACCAATCAGGTGGGGCGATCACAAAACACACAGCTTGGTTTAGCTGAGATTATCTTTGCTAGTTCCGTTTCATTGTGTAGGTACATTGTCTATGTATTTGCACAGCGATAAAACTCAGTGATAGAACACACAAAAAGGAGAAGACATATGCAAACAATATTCACCGTTGGAATAACAGCTTAAAATGCAAAAGACCTTTTTTATATCAGAAGCTTTCCAGTTTTACCTTTTTTGCACTATATATACTATTAGCACACAGACACATATATATAGATATATAAATATATATACTGTACATAGAGGCTCAAATGTACACAAACTACACATACATAATGCATAGAGGCTCAAATGTACACACATGTAGCTCTTTGCTGTGCTCTCACACTGGTAAAAAAACATTTGTCCACCAGGTGCATGCCCTTCCCTCATTACCCAGGCCTATCCACCTGTTTCCGCGGGAGTTTACTGGAGATTATTTGGACCTGTTTGGACCACACTTCCGGTTTAACAGCAGTCATACAAGCTCACGTCGCGTCGCAGATGCAACCCGTTGTGAGCTTGTAAATCACACTCGGCTGCGGTGCCGGAAGCTCGGTACAGCGTCTGCGCAATGCACTCTGGGGCGTTGGAAAGTCGTGGATATGTAGACTTGCTGCCTGTTAATCAATTAGGCCTGGGAGTGGCATGCCCCTGGTGCCCAAACTAATAATCCAATCAACAAATGCACTAACACAACTCAACTAATAATGTCAAACAATACTAAATAATCACAAATAATCACAAATATAATAATGCAAATAATAACAATAAACTAACAAAGAAAAGCAGTGCAGTGGCTTTTACAGACACAGTAGTCATTAGGGGTGTAACGATACATTTTAACGATACGATACGCATCACGATACATGGTTGAGGATATGATACATGGACGATATTGGTTAATTCATGGCGATACGATACGATTCCATTCAATGATTTAAAATCGATATAGTAACTATTTAGCAAAGAAATTAAATTTGTGTGAAAAGTGTCAATAGTGCATGTTTTTAAGGGAAAGATCCATTATTATGGATATAAATAAGTAAGCACTGTTATTCTCCAGCAAATACATGGACATTATATTTCAACACATATGGACAAACCCACACCTTGACATGAACACAGAGATTACACACATTTATCCATAGCCCAAAAGTAGCTATATGGAATGGAAAAGTAATTAAACCCCTCTTTTTCATTTTCCTTCTTAACACATCTGGTGCCAACCCCGAGTTTCCAGAGTTTGAAAAGGTACTACCGCTGTGCCAACCCCGAGTTTCCCGAGTTTGGGCCGTTCGGCGTTTTTGAAAAAAAAAGATTTTTTTTTTTTTTTTTTTTTTTTTTTTTGGACCTCCAGAAATGTATTAGGCATGATCGCGATCGCGAAATTACATGTTTAACCCCCATACCAACCCATTCTTTCAAACATGGCAGCCATGTTTGTTTACATCTGAAGAAAACATAATGGCTGATAAATCATGAATGCCTGAACGGATTTCCAAGCGGATTTTTTTGTTTGAAAGCTGTGAACAGTGTGCACACACGTGGTGCATCATCTAGGCATGGGCGTGCACTTTTTACACAATTGCGCAATTACATGGAAGTCTATGGTAACCATGGCAACGTGGGACATTGAAGAGAAAAAATCATAGCAACATAAGTGTTAAAATGGCTAAATACAAGGCACAAATACTTAGTTTCCATACAAACATTTGCACTGCAATTTTAAAACGATATAGATACGATACAAAGCCAAAACGGTACAATATATATGCTTTTGCATATCGATAGTAGATCTTTGCAAATTAAAATCGATTTTTCGATTCAGTTACTATATCGTTACACCCCTAGTAGTTATGCTAACGTCTTCCTCTCCCTCTCTCTCTCTCTCTCTCTCTCTGCTGCCTCCAGCTCTCTCCAGCCTCTCGTCGCAGTCTCCCCCCTCCTCCCCCTTCATCACCCCGTCGTCCACACACCACGCCCTCTTCCTGCCTCCGACCCCCTCCGCCCACCCAGCCAACCTCAGCCTGCCTCTGCAACAACAGCCCAACCAAATCACCCAATCGCAGGAGGAAGAAGCCGAGAAGCTCGACCAGTCGGAGGACGAGTCCGAGGGCAACGGGAACTGGGCTCCGGGGCCGTGGCCGGAGGGGAGGCAGGTGCTGACTCACCTGGTGGAGGGCTTTGTCATCCAGGAGGGACTGCAGCCGTTCCCTGTAGGTACCAACACACACACACACACACACACACACACACACACACACACACATGTTTCTATGTCAGTGGTGCTCAAACTTTTTCATGTGAAGGACCCCCAAAATGATATCTATTTGGCCACGGAACCCCATCTCAAAATATGTCGTTCCACGGACGCCCCAGAAGCAAAATTTGAGTTACAAATGTTCGCTTAAAAAATACAATACAGATTTGCTCACATTTTCACGACTTTTCAAAAATAGCAGATCTACAAGCTCACAGCCGCACTGTGAGCTTGTAGATCTGCTATTTTTCAATAGCTAAAGTATAAAATAATTAAAGCCCCTCCACTTTGGGCCCTAGTAACTCCCACTTTCCCCCCCATGTGACGCCCCTGCACACACACACACACACACACACACACACACACACACACACACACACACACACACACACACACACACACACACACACACACACACACACACACTTGGCAGGGCATGCAATTTTAGATCATCAGATTTACAGATGCCATTGAATTTATTCACAGGGCATCGCTGTACTACAGTATATGACACTGGCACTCAACTAAGTATAAATCATTAATAACTCCAACCCTAACCAATACTTCTAACCTCTAAATCACTAATCCTAACCCATCTCCAAACTGAATCCTTACCTAATTGTAAGCATACCTCCCCAAACTATATATATAAAAAATCTCTTGTGAGGACCATGAAAATGGACCTCACAGGTAAGTCTCTCTTGTAAAAGATATTTCAGATCTCAATGACAGTTCCTGGTAAAATAAACGTAAAAAAACAACCACCATGTTTATTTCTCAAATTCGACTATACCTGTGCATAGTCCTCACAGCTATAGTAGTGCACAGTCTGCACACACACACACACACACACGCACGCTCTCTCTCTTTAGCTGTGCAGCATCAAAGGTTAACCACATGAAACCTAGCGTCCCTATTCTGAGATAAGAAATGTGGAAGATCATGTTTGATTCTCACACACACAAAACAACCAGTTAGACAACTGAATGGGGAGATATATTCTCTTCTGAGCCACTTGTTGCAGTTGAGTTGTAGCTTTGATGGATTGTCCGCCTACAGGTGAATTAAGGATGTTAAAGGTGATACACCATGCATTTAAAAAGTATTTATGTCATAATGTTTATGTCCCAAAAAAGGTTTGAGGCAAAATTACCACTCCTGAATAGAGAGCCTCTCATTTTTGAATGGCCCTCAGAGCATTTTCAGCTGCAGTACCACCTTTGGCCTGAACTGCCTCATCGACGGCAGCAAATCTGGACAGCCTGTTTTGAGAACCCGTGGGATGCTTTTAACCTCCACCTTCCCAAAACCAGAGAAAGACACAACGGTCTGAAATGGGACTTTGTGAGGATAGAAGGTGCTAGTGGGACCCCAAAAAAAGGTTTTAAAATAGGAAAAGTTAAATTTCATGGTGTATCACCTTTAACAATTAATCTATAATCGATGAATTGACGTTAAGAAAATATTACATTAAATTAAACAATTATAATTAATTGATTAAAAAAGGCACTCATTTTCGGTTTTGGACAAGAATCTTCCTTTTGGTCCTAAAATACGCTGCTTATCAATTAATCTGTTTATCGATCGATAAGGTTATCAACTTTCAATTAATGAATTAATTCAGGGGTCTTCAACAGGGGGTCCCCGAAATTGTTGGAGAGGAAAAGAATATATATATATTTATATATTGTTTTATTTGTATTTAAAAAAAAGAAAATACATTTAATTTGTCTTTAAATATAAAAAAAACTTGATTATGTCTCTTTTGAATAGCTTGTATACATGATTACTGTGCAAATGATTGTTAGTGATAGATTGATATGATAGCATTGACATTAGTTCTCAGTTAATGGTATGGTATGTTTATAAATGGCAGTGGTAAGGCCACTTGTACATGCATGTTTAAAATAAAAGCATGAATATAACAGGAATCTATTATTTAATGGCATAGTATTGAATGCACAATAACATGGTATGTTTTATACACATGAAGCACAATTTTATACATAAATATATGTTGTAGCCCCACCCCCACCCTATGAGGTAGGGGGTGTCCCTGCTCCATCTCCCCATCAGTTTGGGAGTCCCTGGCCTGAAAATGTTGAAGACCCCTGAATTAATTGATCATTTGCATCCCTAAGGTGAAGAGCAACTCGCTGTTTGTTGAGCCTGCACAGTCGGCGACCTCACCCCAGGAAGTGAACGGGACCAATGGGACGGCCGTGTTCCCCGAGACCCAGCGGTCCGAGCGGTCGGAGCGGTCGGCACACTCCACCGACACGGACGAGGGAGAGGGAGGAGCTACAGACGACCCTGGTGGGACCAGTACGTTTACTGGTTTACTAGACCAGTGGTTCTCAAACTTTTCAGGCCGCGACCACCAAAATCATATTTTAACTGGGGACCCCCCACCCTGACAAGCACTAAGAGTTGAGGCATTACATTTTGGTTCTATTGTGAAAATATGGTTCTATTGTGAAAATAGCAGATCTACATGCTCACAACGCCTCGCAACCCGAGGCGTTGTGAGCATGTAGAATAGATTGTCTATTTTCACAATTTCTGCCTCTGATATTTGACAATTTGGCCAGTGTTTAATTTGTCATTTTAGTATTAAAAAGTCCTTAAATTGTCACTTTAGAAATGTGCATAAACCCTCTATACCATACATGGGCAACTGGCGGCCCGGGGGCCACATGCGGCGGCCCCCACCTTCACTTAATGCGGCCCACAGGTTAATAGCGAAATACTGATATAGGCCTATTATTGATTTCAGCTGTTACAATTCCAAACATGACCTGCTTTAATTCAGACCATAGGCTATTAGTAGCTTAATGACTAGTATAGTAGTATTAAAATTATTTTTTTATGTCCAATGTATTTGTATTTAGGTTCATAAAGTTAACATGAGTATATAACTAAATGCATTTGAAATTAAATCAAAATGTTACATTCCAATTAAAACATAAGAAAAAATAATTCAGGATTCCAATTCAAAAGAAGCAAAAATAGCTGATCTACAAGCTCAAAACGCATTGCAGCGCGATGCGTTTTAAGCTTGTAGATCTTCTATTTTTGCTTCTTTTGTATGAGATACCAGAATGACAAAGTAGGACGCAGCAATATGCAATGTGGCCCTCTGGAGTGAAGGTGGAAATATAGTGGCCCTTGCCATCATCAATGTTGCCCATCCCTGCTCTATACGCTTAAATCTTATGTTGGTTTGTTTACTGTTGAGTGAGAAAGCAATATTGCACATTAACAAGAACAGCGCCGGTCGACTTTGAGGTCGACTATGTCACTATGGACTTCCCTGCCAAGCGACTTTAATCGACTTTTATATAAAAGCATTGTTTAAGCTTTTATTTGGTAGCTTACCTTCGGCTAGTAACAACACGTAAACCGTGAAAAAAGGATACGATTATGACGTCATCGCTAAACCAGGCCTTCCTGTTTACATTAGCTTCTGCTAGCCGTTAGGCTCAATGCAAACCATCCGACCCTTACGCAGCTTCACTAGGTCGGATTTTGATTCGGAAACTTTCTGTGTGGCGTCTGTATACGTTCCGGTGCCCATACCGATGGTGGTTTTAGACGATCAAGCACGAATTGAACAGGATTGAGCTCAGATGGCGGCCCGCCGGAGCTCCCATTGTGAGTCAATGGAGCGACGTCACTTTCCCATCCTTCAAACATGATTTTAACATGGCTTCTTCTAAGGTCTATGGTTTTAGTGTTACGATGGCTCACTCTAGTGGTCATTTTGTGGTATGGTATATCATCATGGCTTTGAAAGCAATGTAATTAGACCCCATCATGATGATAAAATATAGCTATTTCCTGGCGTTATTAGCGCAAATTCATATTTTAATTTGGCTGGCTTAAGTTAATCATCTGGGGATCCCCCCCCAAATAATTTGGTCCCGACCCACAGGTTGAGAACCTCTGTACTAGACTGATTTTTTTATTTTTTTTATTTTTTTGCCTGGTCAAAGGTTATTTAAAATTGACTGAAGGACAGTACAGTTCACTGGTACAAGGTCAACTAAAAGGATAAACACATTGCCAAAAGCTTTTGGCAATATATATATATACAATAAGAAAGGTAATAACGCACATACAATGCAGAGAGACAGTGTAGTGCCTCAAGAAACTAGGATCCCAGGTAAACCAAGAACCAGTCCAAATAATATACTTTCAAAATTGCAATCTGTACATTAAAACTATAGGATTATGAACCTAGCATCTGTTTAAATAACCCACCGTCTAAATGACATTAACATTGTGGCGTTTCCCTCCATCTCTGTCTCTCTCACAGGTCAGAAGGACAGAGTGGTGCTGCACTGTCAGTTCTGTGGGAAGAGAGGCCACGCCCACAACTTCATGCGTTCCAAGCGCTTCTGCTCCACTTCCTGTGCACGAGGGTGAGCAGAGCATGCGATTGGCTAAAAAAAAACAGAAAAGGGACCACTGAGTGTGCGTGTATCAAAACACACTCTGCGCTGTGTTCACTTGGACCGTGCAGAGGTGCCAAAAGTCGGCTCCCGGGTTTACAACTTCTAGCGGCTCATGCGGCCTTCGCAACGCTCGATGCAAATTAATCGCAGAAAATGAACCCTTCTGGCATGTAAGGACCTTAAGTCTACATAATAGACCAGTGGTTTTCAATTTCGGGTGTGAGTGTCTACCAGGGTGCACTATTTGGTCCAAATGGACCCTTGTGGGTCTGTAACCGGGGTCCATTTGTATACTCGCAAGGTTAAATTAACACGGAAGATTTTTTAACTGTAGATTGGGGTCCTGGAGATAAATATGTATATCAAATGGGGGTCCATTGCCTAATGCATATCTAACTGGGGGGGGGGGGGGGGGGGTTCATGACATTAATAACTGTTGAGAATCACTGTAAGACAGTTCACCTCCAAAGTAACATTTCACAAAATCTATTGTAACATGACACGTGAATTGTGAAATGTCAGACAGGAAGTGGTGGAGCCACACACGCACGCACGCGCGCGCGCGCACGCACGCACGCACACACACACACACACAGGTGTTATTTACTGTTGACAGAGCACAGAGGCGGACGCCCTGTGCTCACCTCTGTCTTTATGTCTCTGATACTTTTTCTCACACTTTCTCTCACCTATTTCCGTTTTTTCTTCTCCTCTGCTCTCTTCCCCTCTTGCTGATTGTCTCATGTTTTCACTCTGACCCCCTTTTATATCTATCTCCTCCATCTCTCTCTCTCCCTCTCTCTCTCTCTAGGTTTAATGTTCGTTTGACTAAGCGTTTGCGGGCTCTTAGTGCAAGCACTCGCCCAGAGAGACCCAGACCACCACTCCAGCGGGCAGAGTCCGTCCCTGGGAAACCCCTTCTATTGCGCCTGGTACAAAACACACCCACTTACTCAGAACACAAGACTAGAAAGCAAATTAAAAAAAAAAGAAAAAAAAAAAAAAAGATCAATTCAGCCTCTATATCAGTGGTTCTCAACCTGGGGGTCCCCAGTTGATTAACTTAATGTGAAACAATGTTTTCCCACTCAAAAGTAAACAAACCAACATAAGGTTTAGGTGTATGGAGGGTATAAGCACATTTCAAAGCTCTAAAATGACACGTTAAACATTGGCCAAATTCTCAAATATTAGAGGCAGAAATTGTGAAAATAGCTGATCTACATGCTCACAACGCCTTGCGTTTGCGAGGCGTTGTGCGCTTGTAGATTTGCTATTTTCACAATAGAACCGTGTTATACAAAATGTAATGCCTCAACTCTTAGTGCTCCTAGGGTTGGGTGGGGGGGGGGGGGGGGGGGGTCCCCCCAGTTAAAATATGATTATTTTGGGGGTCACAGCCTGAAAAGGTTGAAACCACTGCTCTATATCACTTGGGCTATGAATGCATACAGAAAGAAAAGAATTGCCCTCCAGACCATGATTTATATTGTATTGTTAAAAAGATGCTATTAAAGGGTTACTGGTGAACAAATAGAACAAACAGGAAGAGAGAGCCACCGGTCATTGCCAAAGACATAATAGAATGTATTAGGGAACTATTGTCAACACAAATAAAGGCCAGTCCGACTCCACACCCGATGATTTGCAATGGAACAAAACCGTTGCAGTATGTTTCAGCCAGAGCGGTCTGAATGACCCCGTTGCAGGTCAACGCGTTTGAGAACTCTGTTCTGTTGCAAGTAGTTGCAAATGGTTATAAGTTGCAACTTGTTGCATTGCATATCATTGGTGTGGATCGGGCTTTATGGTAACCTGACTACGCCAGATGGTGGCAGCATTGCGTATGCAAATGCTGCACATACATCTGGGATCGCTCAAGGAGATTTGATATCGCCGCAAAGTCCCTGTCCGGACCAATCAGCGGTAGCTACAGGCGGGCTCTATTACCTCTATGGGCGGGCTCTAAGCGGCTCTGAGCCAATAGAGTCTGACTGCAGACCACAGAAACCCAGGAGGCGGATTCTGGGTGTAACGTCATGCAGACAGGCCAATGTGAGTGGTTGGAGTTGGCACTCCCAGACTGTGATAGACAGACGGCCCCATTACCTGCTAAATAACTTGAAAAATGGCCCGCCTCCGACATCGGTTTTGCCTGAGCGATCCCAGAGGGTATGTGCAGCTTGCATACGCAATGGCGGAGTCAGGTTAGCTTTATGGCTCAAAAGGCCCCAAATATATTTTTATATTTTTTGAACATTTCCCCCTATAATGACCAAAATAGGGATTGATTATTCATCGACTGTTTCATCTTTTTATTAGTTCCGATTAACTTTTTCAGTCACGCGACTCACGTGACTCCCCCCAGCCTCGGGACATGTGGACCGCCACCCGGCGAGAGGCGGAGGGGGAGGGGGGGGAGGAGGAGGATGATGAGGAGGAGGAGGTGAAGGATGGAGAGGAGGTGGATGAAGAGGAACCTGCGGTTGTCGTGACAACCAAGGCGGACCGCCAGAGCGCGGCAAAGAGGACGAGGAGAACGGCGTCGGAGCCGGCCATGAACACCGCGGTCCCGACGACGCCGACCACCACCTACCCCTTGGTGGCACTGGAGCACTGGAGCGTGGAGGACGTGACCGCGTTCATACACACACTGCCAGGTAGACACACACACACACACGCACACACACACACACACACACACACACACACACACACACACACACACACACCCACACACACACACACACAAACACACATTACTTACATTCTTTTAGATGGGAATTAATAGCCTGGCGTTGCTCATACTAATTCCTCACTGCGTATTAGATATTAGTCTGGACTCGCTAGCAGAATTTTCATTTCCAAGGGGTGGGTTAAAAGAATGGCTCTGGACACGATTGGTTAGACCAGACCAATGCTGGGCCCTGATTGGTCCCCCAAATATGGGATTCACAATTGAGTTGAGTTGCATATTCGTCAAGGCGGATTGGTCTGGTTCCAGGCTAGGGAATTAACCCTCTGACCTTGAGTGTTTCAAACACTGTCATACTAAGGGGAACCATTCCCGAATGTGTGAATTGGGGCTGGCCGATACCACTTCAAATCAGTTTCACGATTATGTCAGAATGTTGTCTTGTTTACAATTAATGAACGATTTCTTTTTTGTAGTGTGTCGAAAGTAAATAAAAGTTATCTAAATTATTTGATTAACATACATGAGCAAGAGTAAGTCTGTTCTGATTCTGAATGTCATTTTTGGGTTAAAATAAAACATATTTTGTGTTAAACGGTTAAAGCACTATATTGTGATCGTAGTCACTGCTATAGAGCATCGCAGTGAGGTGTCGGAAGTCCATTTTGCATTCATTTTCACCATAGGGTTTTTCATTATCAGCCACAAAGTCGTAGCAATCCAATGTACACTTACCACTAGGCTGGTGGTTGTAAAATGGTTCTATATGCTCCTGTAGAACCCCCGAGTATGTATGCAATCACTCTAGTTTTATTAAAAACACGTTTTAATCAAAATCGCACAGAGAAGAACTGCATTTCCCATACTGCTAAACATGTACATCACGTGAAATCGACGTCTGTGATTGGTCTAGCTTCTTCTTCTTTCACATATCTTGCGGTTACCGCGGAAGTAGCTACTACCCCCTGTCTTCCCGGCGGATTATTGCACTTCAGGAGAACTCCTTGAGCGATCGTCTTTCTTTTACAAATATGATGCACTATGTTAAGGATGACGATAAGAGCGTCCACAGAGATGACAAACACAACATTTCAGGCCATATGCTGGCCTGGATAACTAAACTGAGCGTGATTTAAGGGCTATATTTCAGGAAACAAGTGTCATTCGCAATGCATTCTGGGAGTGTAGTTTCCGCAATTTTAAAAATAATGATGTACACAATCTTGTACCCTGCCCTTTTTTCAGCTTTCTAATTAATCTTTGCATTCAAAAAAATGTGAATATTGACATGATTCCTCTCCAGCCGAGGTGGCTTTGTCCAAGGCTTAAAAACGTTTAAATAAATACTTTATGAAATGTCTATGGAAGAAATGAATGCGGAAAACGCTTCCGACACCAGAGTGAGGACGGGGTGGGGCTTCAACTGCGATGCTCTATAGATCAGTGACAGAGGTTTCCCTGTCTCTCCAGCTCTTTAATAAACACTAGTTGAGAAACTAAATGACCCGGTGACCTGGTGACGCGTCAGTGTTGTCATTTACTGGGAAGTCAGCGGTCAAGTTCTGCAGAAAAGTTAGACTCTCAAGTAGGGGAAGTATTGTGCAACGAGTTATTTCATTTCAACTTTTCCCTCCCACACCATGCCTATTAAATGAGATATTTTCTTAAATATGATTAATTGTTAAGTTTTATTTAAACATATTTCATACATTTAACAAAGGTAGAATGTACACAATTTTAAAACACACATGTATTTACATTTTAAACATTTCCCCATGGACCACTTGCAGACCTAATTATGCCGTGGCGTGGACCACTGGTTGAGAAACAGTATTATAAAGCATTATGGGTATTTATGAGTTCTTATAACTATAATTCTACAGCTTTATAAGCAGATTATAGTGCATTATTAGTATGTCTAAAATGCATTGTAGACATGGGATGCATATCAAATAACTAATCTTAGCCCACATATCCCCACCCAACACAAGAGTGGTCCCCAGGTCGATTCTTAGTCATGGTGGTGGTGGTGGTCCCTGGTACACAAACAGTTGGAAACCCCTGCTCTATGGCAATGATTACTATGAGAATATAGAGCTAATACTGCTTATTTAAACAAAAGTAAATCACTTACTTAACCTACCTAATTAATTGAATGCACATGTATAAACTCATACATTCAGGATGGGTTGCAGCCATTCACTGTACAGACAAACAGACACACACACACACACACACACACACACACACACACACACACACACACACACACACACACACACGATTAATTGATTGAATATTTTAAAAGTACAGCCGTACAATGGGTTAAAAACATCAAATGGCTGAGACACAAAAAGGCCAAAGGCTTGTTCCCATTGAACATTCAACACTCAAACAAACTGGACAAACAACAGTGCGACAAACAACAACACACAACATTAAATATCTGCTGCTAAAGTAATGTACTAAGGATTTATAGTTATGTCACCAAACATGACCCTCCGAGGGTCTCAATCTCAACCTCTTTGCACCCGACGATCTCTGTCATAGTAAAAGTGTGATTTACGCCACGGCTCGGGGACCGGGGTGTTGTAATAGTTAACACACGACCACAGCCAGATGACGCTCAGCGCTTCTCTGCTTACTAATCAAATTAAGCGTTTCGCAAAACGCTGAGGCTTGTAAATTATGTGTTGCACGAGCTAGCCTGCATGGCTTCTCTCTTCTCGCTAAAATCGCACTGTTGAGCTGGAAGGCTGCAGGGCATTTTAGCAAGCGGGCCATAGGTGCTTAGGGTTAATATGAAACCGACTTTATTGCCATTATGGATTAAGACAGGGGTCTTCAACAGGGGGTCGGGGACCCCTAGGGGGTCCTCAAAGTTACTACAGGGGTGCCTACAAATCTTTGTGTGATAGAACCTTTTTACCTCCTTTTCTATATTAACCACTTCAACCCTAGCGTCCATATTCTGAGAACTTTGGCCAGGGTTAGGGTTAGGCGTTGTGAGCTTGTAGATCGGCTATTTTCGGCAAAGAGGTTTGGTGTAGAGGGGAAAAGAGCAGACTAAGTACAGAGTGAAAGGTCAAGTTTATTAAGTATTGACGGTTCAAGTGGTTAAATATCTGAAAACACAAATGTACATGAACACAAAATACACTGATGATTGTGCTGTCAAACGATGAAACTATATGGTAGCTATGGGTTGTGGGGTTCCCTGCTTCATCTCTCTCTCAACTAAGGGGTCCTTGGCCTGAAAACGTTGAAGGACCCCTGGATTAAGACACTCTTTCTGTGTTCCCATGCAGCGTTACACATGAAAACTTTCCATGCAACTTGGTGTATCATCCCCTGCAATTAGCAGACATTCCATGCAGCTTAGTTGCATTCAGCTGAAGCACTTTGAACAGAGCTTCATGCTACAGCCAATTCAAATGCTGATATCACGTCACATGACTTTCAGTTTGCGTACTGCTGTGACCAGCTGATACTCATTTACTACAATGAGCCGAAAGCAACGGAACCCAAGACAAATAAATCACAATGACATAATTTGTTTGTAAAATGTAACCGATTACGTCTCTATAAAAAAAACATTTTTGAAAGGTTTTGTAATTGGTTGTCAAGTTGCATGAACCTCATGCATGAACCTGGACGCCTGGTCACTGATAGTTTGACTGGTTTCTAGGGATGGTCCGATCAGGTTTTTTGGAACCGATCACCGAGCACCGATCACAAAAGTTTGATCACCCGATCCCGATCAATCACCGATCCGATCAAGTTATTATTTATATTTTCTAAATGTTAATGTTTAAACTTTATTTCATTCATTCACTGATGAATTCATTTATATATTTGCCTTATAGTTATTTACCAGCATTACTATGTATTTATTATCATAGCAGTAACTAATTATTCCTTCAGCACTGTGGAAATCAATACCCCAAAATGGCCTCAAGTGGGCATACTGAACGGCTGGTTGATCAGATGCACCGATCCGATCAGATCGGTGAATTTACCTTTTGATCTAAACCACCGATTATCGCCGATCACGCTTTGATCGGCCCGATCCGATCCATTGCCGATTGATCGGTAACATCTCTACTGGTTTCTCTTTGTGGTTGCAGGCTGCAGTGAGGTCGCAGAGGCGTTCAGGGTGCAGGAGATTGACGGCCAGGCCCTCCTGCTGCTGACCGAGGATCACCTGATGACCAGTATGAACATCAAACTGGGACCGGCGCTCAAGATCTGTGCTCACATCAACGCACTAAAACACCAGTGAAGGGCGGAGCGGGGAGGGGGTAGAGAAAGCAAAATAAGAGAACGAGTGAGATGAGAAGAAGAGAGAGAGAGAGAGGCGGGAAAGAGAAGGAAAGGTTCACAGAATTGAGGTTTGAACCTCAAACGTGTTACGGATAGTGGTACAATTCCATCCGTGTGGGTGTGGGTGTGCGTGCGTGCGTGTTTGTGTGTGTGTGTGTGTGTCAGCGGGAGAAAGAGAGAGAGAATATCACATGGCAATAAAAGTTAAAGCTAGAATCACTTGAGTTCGCGAAACAATTCTTTGTCTGACAGAGAAGTGGTTCGACGTAGAGTGGGAGGACAGGGATGTCAAAATATAGGGGCTCCTTCAAAGATTCCACAATTCCTAGATTGTCAAATAAATAGATAAAATACCTGCTCAGTGGACGACGTGGTTAGAGTGTCCGTCCTGAGACTGGAAGGTCGGGTTCAATGACTTCAATCCGTGGCCGGGTCATACCAAAGACTATAAAAATGGGACCCAATGCCTCCCTGCTTGGCACTCAGCATCAAGGGCTGGATTAGGGGTAAGTCCCTGCGACATACTAGCGTCATGTGCTGCCTCACGCTACAGAAACAGGAGGTAAGCTCCTGAATTAAAAAGCCACTTGGCTCGGGAACTGTCGGTTCCCATGACGGGGAGCACACACTGGACGCGGGCGGCTGCGCAGCGTTGCGGTATCGACGCACGTGAAGTGCCGCGCAGTAACCCTGGATGCGGCGAGCTGCCACACAGCACATCCATTTCCCCCGGTGGGGAGAACCATGGGAGAACATGTTCACCGCGCGGCAACGCTGGAAAAATAGAACAGCGGCGTATCGGCGCGGCAGACCCGCGGCTCTGCGCGTCTGACGCCGCCGGTGTGGGTTAGTTCATTGAAAATAATGGGGCTGTATGTTTTGACGCGACGCGTCCGGTGTGTGTTCCCCTTTACCTTACTTTATTGTTAAACAAATGTAGGGGGTCCTTTCAAATGTGTTGTCATGGGGCACCCCAGAAGTCCAAGCGCCTCCCCAGTGGAACGACGACCTGATGGAAGCCACGTCCATGGCACTGGAGAGAAGCAAAAATCATATAAAAAGAAATCAAAGATTGTTTAATTTATAAGATTATAAGTTGAGGGTGGCCTTATAAGGGATTGGAGACAGTGATGTGAATGGCAGAGAGATGGAGTAAGGAATCCAATGAGAAGTGGCAGTTAGCCATTTTGGAACCTCCATCTGTAGCAGGAGGATGGAGAGATTTTTTTGTATCTTTGTGTATATTTTCCAAAGCGGCTGGAAGAGTGTAAATTTGAAACTATTTCAATGAAGGATTTTGAACATTTAATATATGAAAATTTGTCTATTTTAGTTGTTTTTTTTAGAGCGTGAGGGCAACGAGAAATCTATTCAGTAGAAAAACATAACCGGTGTGTGCAAAGAAGAAAAATAACAACAAGTAGACTTTGTAAGTGATTAATCAAAGTTTAATGTTTTATATATCACGTTAACCTCTGGACAAAAGTATGTCTGTGGATTTGAAAAAGGTCACTATCAGGGTAGAGACTGATGTCTTTAATTGTCACATTTTTATCGTATCCTGCTCGAAATTATTTAATAAATGAATTAATCAAGTAAATGCAGTTTGCCTTTCGTTTTCTTAAACCTAAAATGGTGGAGAGGATGTTGGAATGAGATGCTGTTACGTTACGCAACAGCAGAGGGCGGTGGCGAGTAAGATAACGGGCCAAACCACAGACAGGCCATATGGAGACCAGGATTCTGATGATCATAAATCTGGATTTTATAAACCCAGGTTATTTAAATTCATATCACATATTATCAGACTTTACAGACGGGACCTCAAATGAGTGCTACTTTTTTTTGTCACACGAAATAGAACCAGACAGTTCAGTTTGGTAGGATATTGCAATAATCTTTAATGGAAATCTGCATTTGAGTTAATAATTATTAGTTTTCGAATTCAAACCAACAATATTTTTCGTCTATCTGGGTCTGTTTCATATAAGTAGATAAGATATGCAGTTCTCCGTATAATCTGGTTTAGGTTAGGAATAGGATCTCTGAGATGAGATCTGATTGGTTTAAAATTCAGGCTTTCCCCCCCCCCCCCCTACCACACCCTGTCAATCCGATTCTGTGCATTTTTCTACCAGCCCCAGGCGCACGAAGCAATATACAGCCAACACAGGATATATATTTACTATTTTTATTTAAACATTTTTTAGATTATGTTTTAGTTTTAAAACTTTAAATAGTTACACTTTGTTCTAGTGAAGAAATCAGATTTTTTCAACGTTTGAGAAAGAACACGAGAATTTCAATCTACCCTCTACAGCTGAAGATTGGAATATCAAAATTAGCGTTTCCAATTTCTATCTTTGAATTCTTTTGAATTTATTTTCGTACGCACACAAGAGGGAGGCGAACATTTCTCCAGGACGCGCGCTTTTACGCACGGCGGTTCCATGGCGCTCATGTGCAGGCAGATCACAGGTATCATGGCGAGTTGTGCAGGCTGGGTCGGGCTGATCGTCGGCACAGCGACCAACGACTGGGTTCGAACGTGCGACTACTCTGTAGCCACGTGCGTCCGCATGGATGAGCTGGGCTCCAGGGGTCTCTGGGCCGAGTGCGTCATCTCACCAGCGCTCTATCACTGCGTCGCTCTCAATCAGATCCTCACCTTACCAGGTAATAATGTGGTGTGCAAATATATGTGGACGTGGAAAAAACATGGGTTTAATACAAAAAAAAGAAAAGAGAAAAAAAAGCATGTGAGAGTGAGTGGGTGAATGTGCAAATTGGAGAGATAGATAGGCTACATAGGCCTATCTATGACTATAATGTGTTGTTCAGTGATGGAAGAAGTAGGCTAGGCCTACTCAATATGTTTTACTTGACTAAGTAAATAATTAATTATCAATACTGCAATGTAGAAATAGGCTTGTCTGTTACAAGTAAAAGTCCGGAATTCAAAATGTACTTGAGTTAATAAAGTACAAAAGAATTGGAATCAAAAAAGTAAAAGTACTCATTATGTCCCATTTCACCACTTTTCAAATATAGAATGTCTAAAAATCATTTGAAAATAGCATATCTGCAAGCCTACAATGCAATGCTAGGCATTGTGAGCTTGTAGATCTGCTATTTTTCGAATGGCCAAAATGTATATAGGGCTGAAGTGGTTACTGCGTGTTTTGTAATAATAATCAAAAATAATCTAAGTCACAATAAATAAATAAAAAGAAAAAATAAGTGGGCTAACTTTTTTCAAATAAATGTAGTGGAGTAAAAGTACAATATTTGGATCCGAGATGTAGTGGAGTAGAAGTAAAAGTACTGGAAATTGGAAACACGCAAGTAAAGTACAAATACCTCAAAATTGTACTTAAGTAAATGTACTTAGTTACTTTACACCACTGTGTGAGAGTGAGTGGGTGAATGAGAGAGGAGGTTAAATTCAAATTGGAGAGATTTTACATAGGACTACTACCAGTTACCCATATATGGAGATCCATGTACTGTATTATGGAGATAGGCTGTGAGAGCCCAAACATGCTTACTCAGTTATTCGTTATGTGAAAGTCCTATGACGTCTATGACATCTGACATCATACATACAATCCCTTTTATGCCCATACATGGAGATCCCTGTCTGTAGAACCAACCACACAGATATGGGCTGGGCATAGGGATTCTGTTAGTGTGGTCTGTGGCCTCCATATATGGGCATTACCATATGAAGTCCTGTTAGATATGGGCTTAATATTGATGACATCAGGGATCTCCATATGGGCATAAAAGGGATTCTGTTAGTGTGGTTCCCCTGACATCAGAGTGATGTAGGCTAAGCATGGGAGGTTAAAATACTGTATGACGCGCACCTTAAAACACTCACATCCACAAAGTCGCTCATAAGTTTAAAATGCTTTACTTAGATTAGAGTTTTCAGTGACACCAATCATTACAGTTATCAAAATAATGCAATAAATCTGTGTATGAAATTAAATAGCAGTGAGCAAATTACAACAATAAAAGTGCGATATTAAGCTATGAAAAGTGCTCCAGTGCGGTCAACAAAAGTTTCACTCCCCCAGCTCACCCTACCTCCATGGACAAAACCAGCCTTGAAGGTGAGCATGGGAGAGGTGTCTTTTGTAAGCTCTTGAGGCCACCTTCAGAGACAACATGAGGTGCCAATGGGTGCCTCCACCAAATAGCCAATTAATTAACCCAATCAACCAAGTGCCCAAAATTCCATTTAACCCAGTATGGCTCCTACAAGAGGTATAGATATGCAAGTTAGGGACTAGACGTCTAATATACGTCTAATAGAAGTCTAAGTTTATACCTGGGTCTAAATTTAGACTTCTAATAGACGTCCGGCCGTTAAGGTCTAAATTTAGACCCAGGTATAAACGTAGACGTCTATTAGACGTATATTAGACGTCTAGTCTAAGTTTATACGCCTAAAAAACGTGCATATCTTATCTATACCTCTGGTAGACCATTTTTTATACGTATAAACTTAGACTTCTAGTTCAAATTGTTTGCTCACAATGCATCGCACCGTGAAGCATTGTGAGCTTGTAAGATGCTATCTGGGAGAGGCAGGAAGAGGCAGGGAGAGCTGAGTTATGCATGCATTAATGGTTACCAGATTAAAAAGTTGCACTGTATGCAAGAGATTTGAAATGATTCATCAAAGCATGCAGTTGAGGACGATATACTTGTTAAATCGTATGTTAAATCAATAACAGCTTTTTAGTGTGTGTGTGTGTGTGTGTGTGTGTGTGTGTGTGTGTGTGTGTGTGTGTACACACGCATGCGCAGCTCAGTGGTGGATGGGTGTGGGTCCAAACATTTGACTATAAGCAACTTAAAGCAAGTGGTTCTCAAAGTGCGACCCCCAGGGGTTCATGAAGGGACCTCAGCAAACTGAGGAACATCATTTTTATGTCACTGGCTTTGTCATTTCTTACTGGAAGAGTACAGTGGAAGAGAAAAACTGTATTCAAAGATGGACCCCACTTTGAGAACCACTGCAATATTAGACTGGGATCACTTCACTTTTCGGGGTTTGATCCGGTCGGGAGCGGAAACCACTCTACGTCATGTTGTAGTACTCAACGGACTACAATACAACAACCGGATTCAGTTTTAACCCAAAATAATTCCCCTGCGCTCAAGGACATACTTTTAGGGCCTACCTAATAAACGGCTTGATGCGGAGTAGTTTTGCTTTTGAAAAATCCGTTTGGTATATGCACCTTTTAGTCCAACTCGTAGCGACTGGCAAGATATACACTAGGCTACTCGAGCATTTTAATAGGGATTGGGGAAACAAACGGGGGAAAAACAAAGCAACGCCGCTTTTCTGCTTGTGGTTTCCGCCTAGACCGGATCAAACCGCCCGTTGTAAACGAACACCATGCTTTCCCTCGAGAAAGCCTGGTGAAGTGAGGTTACTGCAATATTGTAACATGCTCCAAAGAATGGTAAACATAATTATTTATTCATTAAAATAAGACGAACGTAATTCTATCTTTCTTTGCATTCAATCATTTCCTCCGCTTATGTAACTCTGTGTCTCTCTCTGGTTTCCTCTGTCTCGCCCTCCCTCAGCTTACATCCAGACGGCGCGTGCTCTGATGATCTGTGCGTCTATACTGGGTCTGCCAGCCATGCTGTTGGAGCTCATGTCCATGCCCTGCGTCAGACTGATCAGCGACACGGCGGACATCAAACAGCGCCGAGCCCGAGTGGGAGGGGTTCTCATGTTGATTATGGGTATGTGAGGACTGACTCCATGTTATGTAGGCCAAAATTACACCACCTGATACCTACATTATCATCCCTTAGTATAGGGCTGCTCTCAGTGCTCGTCAGGGTGGGGGGTCCCCAGTTAAAATATGATTATTTTTGGGGTCGCTGCCTGAAAGGGTTGAGAACCACAGCATATGCCTACCTTTAAATGAAAAAGAGGTCGCACTGCTCGTAGCCAGGATGCAAAATGTATCCACGAGTTTCCAACGCCCCATAGTGCATTGCGCAGACGCTGTAGCGAGCTTCCGCCGCCGCCGCCGAGTGTGATTTACAAGCTCACAACAGGCTGCATCTGCGACGCGACGTGAGCTTGTATGTCTGCTGTTAAACCGGAAGTGTGGTCCAAATAATCTCCAGTCGCCTCCAGCAAACTCCCGCGGAAAGAGGTGGATACAGCCAACATTTCGACCAGACAAAGTTCTTCTTCAGGGATTGACACAACAAGAATGAACCTCCCATGGTATTCATTCATGGTATTCATTCCTCTCCAGAGCAGCACCATTGCCCTTTTCTTCTGCTTCATTCAATACCTGGTCACTTCCTCCCTATAGTAGGCAGCAGGTGTAATGCAGGTAATCAGTGTGTTGCCAGATGTTGCAAGAGAAACAAGCGGTCAGGTCTATGAAAACAATTTCAAAAGAAGCAACTTTTTACGTAAGTGGTAACATTTTGTCTCCGTCACAAAATATTTTCAGATGGTGGTCCGTGGACAAATAAATATTAATCTGACGGTATTTGATATATAAAAACCTAGACACCTCATTCGCCGCTGCAGTTCAGAATGGTAGACTCCACCTCTGTCTGTATCACAGGAAAGGTGGACTGGGCCGACTATACAAGTGGGCTAGTGCCCCCCCCCCCCCCCCCCCACCCCCCAAAAAAACACTATTTTAGGATAATTATAATAATCATTTTTAGGCTGGGCGGTCAATAAGTAGAGAGGGCCAATCTTTCTGTACCACAGGCCCACAGAGTGGAGAGACATCACATGATTGGCCCACTGACTTGTCTATCATCCGAATACCAGCTTAGTAGCCCAATCACAGGCTACTGTGGCCCAGGAGTCCCACCCAAGCATAAAACAGCTGATACAAGCCCACAACGCGTCGCTGCCTCCACGCGTTGTGGGCTTGTAGATCTTCTATGTTCGGTTCGCGGTGGTTGTGGTGGGTCGGTCTGCACCAAGATGCCAGGGTCGAATTTATGTCCCAGTCCGGCCCTGATCGCGGGCGCCTTTGGCGGAGAGCAAACTTGGTGTGCGTCACAGAAATGGAAGTTCGGTAGCGGCCGGTAGGCCCAGCAACAGGTGTGGAGGGGTCAGGGTGAAGCCCAGGCTTGCCTCATCCTGCCTGGGCTGCTCTCTCAGCGAGACCTGCTTCCTCTGGGGAGGACAGGAAGTCCCTGTCAACAGGCTTGGGAACATAGGACGCAGGGAGAGTGTTTTCTGCTGGTGATTCAGTCAGAGTGTATCAAAGGGTGCGTTCGTATATGCGCACCGGGTGTGGTTAGGGTTAGGGGTTATGGTTAGGTGTAGGCATAGTTTTACTGAGGTTAAGGTTAGGGTTAGGCATAGTTTTACTGAGGTTAGGGTTAGGATTAGGGTTAGGTTTAGGCACTCACTACACTGAGAACCCACCCGGTGCGCATTTCCGAACGCACCCTTGGATACGCTCGGACTGAAACACCAGTAGAAAACACCATCCCATAGGACGCAGTCAGAGCTGAACACATGCACAGACACGCACGCATGCACGCACGCACGCACGCACCCACACACACACACACACACACACACACACACACACACACACACACACACACACATACACACACACATACACACAGGGGGGCAAAGGACCTTCCTACAGTAATGGAAGTGGATTATAATTGTTTGAAATATTTTATACTAGTCTACATAATATTACATTGTTTTAACTTTTTGATTGCTATTTTTATTTCCCATTTTATTTATTCTGACACCATTATTGACTGTATTTTAGCTTACTTTATTTATCCACACGGAAATGACGAACAGATGACAGCTTCCCTTTGCGGCAATTATAGATTTGATATTAGTTGAGAGAGAGTTAAAGCAGGGACCCCCACAACCTTTTCATAGATTCCATATAGTTTCATCGTTTGACAGCACGATCATCAGTGTATTTTGGATTCATGTCCATTTGTTTTCAGATATTTAACCACTTGAGCCGTCGCTACCTAATAAACTTGACCTTTTACTATGTACTTAGTCTGCTCTTTTCCCCCTCTACACCAAACCTCTTTGCAGAAAAAAAAAAGAAGAAAGAAAACGCCTCGCTATGCGAGCTTGTAGATCTGCTATTTTTGGCTACAGTTCCAGAATATGGACACTAGGGGTCAAGTTGTTAATATAAAAAGGATTGGAAGATTTGGAGGACCCCCTGTAGTAACTCCGAGGACCCCCTAGGGGTCCCAGACCCCCTGTTGAAGACCCCTGGATTTAAATCGATCAATTCGATTAATTGTTGACCCCATATCTTTACACTTACCCATCACTTTTCTCTCCCAATAGCCATCTGTGGCGTCGTCGCCACGGTCTGGTTCCCCATCGGCGCTCACCAGAGCGAGGGCCTGATGTCGTTCGGGTTCTCCCTCTACGCCGGCTGGGTGGGCTCGGGCCTCTGCCTCCTGGGGGGCATTGCCATCCTGTGCTGCAACGGCATCGACCCCGCTGCCAACCCCCGCCGGGAGAACAGCTTCTACTACTCCAGGCAGGGGGGCATGTCCGGTGCCACCCTCGACCCCCCAGCCAACCACGCCAAGAGCGTGCACGTGTGAAAGGGAGAGGAGCGCACGCTAAGGGGGCTATGTGCTTCAGAATAAACCCTCCGACATCACAACCTTTTTGTCTGAAAGGTGGTTCTGATACCGCCCAATCCAAAGTTCTGATTGACGTTAATGTTTCTTTGCAGTTATAACCTACCCTGTCCGAACAAAGTTCTGAAGTTGGATAGAAGCACGCAGTCCCCTTAAAGGAGTAGTTCACCCCCAAAATGACTTCTTTTCTATTGATTACTCGTGTCATGGAGAATTTCTTTTTTTGTGCATTTGGGTCCCATCTGGAATCAATGGGGGTACATTTAGCCTATTGTAATCAAATTATTGTCTTAGGAATGCAACAAAAAAACTACAAATATTATTGAACTCAAGTCTCCATGGTGTGAGTCATTTTGGGGGGTGAGCTACTCCTTTAACGCTGGCTGATTATAGCCAGGTCTGTTACCTTCTTTGTTACTGAAGTTTTGTATTGAACACCCCTGGTGGAAAGAAAAGATTCTGGGAACTCAGATTAGGCGGAAAGTAACTACTGTACATACATTTACTCAAGTAATGTTAGTGTACAATGTTTAGGCATACTTACTTTACTTGAGTATTTCCATTTTTCAATACTTCTTATTTCTACTCAACTGCATCCCAGTGGCAAATATTGTACTTTTTACTCCATTAGTTATTTGAAAAGTTACTTTGCAGATTTAGATTATTAATGCAAAAACATCAGCTATTTTAGAAAATGTTTGATACATTTTTGAAAGATTTTTGTACTTTTACTTTGTTACTGTAAGTATGTTTTGATGCCAATACTGTTGTACTTTTACTCAAGTACATTTTTAATACATGACTCTTTCTATATTTTTATATTATGGTATGGCTACTTTTTCTTAAGTAATAAATCTGCTTCTTCCACTACTGTTGAACACTGAGTCTGTAGCTCCCATGTAGAATGTCTTTCTTGAATTGCAGAAAATGTCAGTACATTGACGCTGTAAGTAGCTATATTTTGTAGTTGTTCTAGGGATCGTGATTAAAGAGAAAAGCTGGTGTTTGGCCAGCTAAAAAAAAAAGAAAACATTCTGATTCCTTGGTGCTACTACGCCATATCTACCGTTGTGCTAAAAATTATTCAAACCCCTCTGAAAATTAGGTTTATTAGTGTAGCCACTGTTCCTTTAACTTTGAACTTGTGAACTATCCTCAAAACCGTACTTTTAGGAACATTCATTGCTTGATTGTCTACCAACCATCCTTATGTGTAACATTAAAGGTTGTTCAAATAATAATGTTATTAAAAGACTAATTATGTGGTCTTGAGCATGTATTTGTCATACTAACAATAATCTATGATCAAAAGTAATGTGGCTATTCAACCCTGTTATTGTCATTTCAACCCTGTTACCATATCATTTTAATCAAAAATAAACATAAATTACGTAATCAGCGCATAGGGGTTTTATTGTCCTTTAAAGAGCGTAAAAAGGAAAAGAAAAGGATATAAAACAATTGCAACTGCACTGAATGTTCCTAAAAGTACAGTTTTGAGCATAGTTCACAAATTAAAAGTTGGCTACACTAATGAGTTGGCTACACTAATGAACCTAATTTTCAGACAGGGTTGAATAATTTTGAGTACAACGGTATACTGTAGCTTACAGCTGGTTCACATGTTCATATTATAAATCCTATGACACTCGATCAAATGTCTGTAGGCTCTTGCCAGGGGGACATACATTGTGTTGTATGTTCGTTTGTTAAGGTTAGGGGCACAGTAGTAGTATGGTTACGTTTGGGCATGTTTGTTTTGTGTACGTCAGCGTAATAATTTCCAGTAATTAAAACTCCAACGAGCATAGGTCGTTCATTTATTTAATTCTGTAAATACCATCATGTCTTAATGCGATGGTTCTCAACATTTTCAGGCCGCGACACTCAAAATAATCATATTTGAACTGGGTGGGGACCCCACCACCCTGACGAGCACTAAGAGTTGAGGCATTACATTTTGTATAACATGGTTCTATTGTGAAAATAGCAGATTGTGAGGCGTTGTGAGCATGTAGATCGGCTATTTTCACAATTCCTGCCTCTAATATTTGACAATTTGGCCAATGTTTAATTTGTCATTTTAGAGGTATTAAAAAGTCTTTAAATTGTCACTTTAGAAATGTGCAGATACCCTCTATACACTTAAACTTTATGTTGGTTTGTTTACTGTTGAGTGAGAAAACAATGTTGCACATTAAGTTAATCATCTGGGGACCCCCCAAAATAATTTGGGGACCCCCCTGGGGGTTGAGAACCACTGTTTCAATGTACCATGGATGGAATCAGTAACGATTTGACTGTGGTAGGTTAAGGAGTTTAGACACAATTAGGTGGAGAATTAGTGGAAATCACCTGCCTGGTGTGATGGGTTGGTACAGTAAACCTGCCTGTCATCTCTTCCCAGGCCCTGCATGCATGATATATAATCACACAGCATTGCTGTAAATGATCATAGCTTAGTTTCGGCATAATACAGTATATAACCAGTGTATCAAGTGTGACCTGCCTTGCCTTGAGTATTATAAATAAAGTTTGATTAACCAAGACACGTTTCATTCACAGAGTTGTTCTTCCTTGGGGGTCGGGGTTCAGCAGTGTAGACCAGTGGTTCTCAACCTGTGGGTCGGGACCCCCAGGGGGGTCCCCAAATATTTTTTTTGGGGGGGGGGGTCCCCAGATGATTAACTTAATGTGCAACATTGTTTTCTCACAGTAAAAAAAAAACAACAACATAACGTTTAAGTGTATGCACATTTCTAAAGTGACAATTTAAGGACTTTTTAATACCTCTAAAATGACAAATTAAACATTGTACAAATTGTCAAATGTGAAAATAGCCAATCTGCTATTTCTTAATGCTGGTCAGGGTGGGGTGTCTCCAGTTAAAATATGATTATTTGGGGGGTCGCGGCCTGAAAAGGTTGAGAACCAGGTGTTGAGTAAAATAAGATAAAACATAAAATAAAATCCCAACGTTTCTGACCGCTGGTATTCATCAGATTTGACATAAAATGATTGGGGCATCTCTGGATGAAAGGACACACTGTTGGTCATATCAGGCTAGGGCTCCACCAAAAAGACGCCGTTGTGCCGGCGTCGGACGGCGTAAAAAGATTAACCGAGGCGAATTTGAGCGTCCGACGTTGACGTCGGCAGTGGAGCACCCTTCATTAATTAAAACGGGAGCGTTCCCAGCGTTGACGTCGACGCGACGCTCAAAGCGCCCGGTGGAGCCGGGGGGGTTACCGGTATCTGTGCACCTACAGTACAGGAAGACAGTGTCATCCAATTCACTCATGAGACATTTTATTCCCATCAAACCAAAGCACAGAGCACTCATTCTCATTTAACATTTAAAATACTTAAAACACAGTACAATCTCATTTCATAATAAATAGGATTTACAGCATACATTGTGTCAGTACCCCCTCACCTCTGTGTGGCACACTGCTGAGATAACTTAGTCCAGTGTTTCCTTTCAAGGACCCCCAGTTTGATATGCATTAAGCCACGGACCCCCATTTGAAACATATTCTTTTATCTCATTCTCTGGGACCCCAAACGACTGTATTTTAATTTTTACTCAATGAGCGTACAAATGGAAGCGAACATTGGGTTCTAGTATTTGTAAGCTCTCAGACCCAACGTCTGTTGAGCCCCAGACCCGACATCAAGAAAACAGCGACTTAAAGGAATAGTTCACCCCCAAAATGACTTTTTTTCAATTGATTACTTACACCATGGAGACTTGAGTTCAACAATATCTTTTGGTTTATGTCGCATTCCTAAGAAAAAAAGAAAAGATTATAGTAAACTTTCCTTGACGGTTTCCCCATCCAGTGCCATGCATTCGGGTCCCCCCCGGAATCAATGGGGGTAAATTTACTATAATCAAATTTTTGTCTTACGACAAATACAAAGAAATATGATTGAACTCAAGTCTCTATGGCATGAGTAATCAACAGAAAAAATGTAATTTTGGGGGTGAACTACTCCTTTAAGGCCTGTCCATACTTCGGAAAAGTGCACGTCGGAAAGTCCAACTCACCGAACACTTCAGAGATACTATGGACAGGCCTTTAGAGCCCTAGTCTTCGTCAAAGAAGCCGTGATTGGCTCGTCCCCGTGACCCGCCGGGGCCTTTGGCCGCCTGCTGGGGCCCTGTCTGGTAGCCGTGGTCTCCGCCCTCCATCTCCATGTCCACGTCCTCGTAATCGTACTGCTCCTGGTTCTCCTGGCTCTGGTCCTGCGTGTCCGGCGCAGGCTGGTTGTGGTGGCCCTTCTTCTCCGCCGACCAGCCCTGGTACGGCTCCTCCTGGCGCTCGTCCTCCGGGGCGAAGCTGTCGTCCAGCTGGTCGTCGTAGCGGTGGTAGGAGCTGGCGTGGGCCTCGTCCTCGCGGGCCACGAGCTCCAGCGTGCTGTTCCAGATGCCGTAGCAGCCGTAGATCAACAGACCTGTGGGCGGGGCCGGGGACACAGGAAGAGCACAGCACATCATAGACGCCTCAGGGCTTTTGATTGATTGATTGAAGAATTTATTAGAAGTTTGCAATAGAAAAAAGTACAGTTTCATGACAGTACAAATCACTGGTACAAGGTCAACTAAAAGGAGATCCTAGAAAGCCGAGGCTTATTTCCACAGGAACCACACTTTAAGTATCTCATATAACATTGAAAGACAGACGGATAGAACATAGTACTTTATCTAGGATAATATCAGTTTCAAAAGCATAACATCAAATACAAAGGCAGAAAAAGAGAAAAAAAGGGGGGGGGGGGGGGGAGCATGGGGGCTTAGTCTATTTACAAGTCACGGGTAGCAGCTGTCTGAAGGTGACTTTTCATACCAATTTTGAAGGAGGCTAGGGATTTGCTCTCCTTTAGGGCTTGTGGAAGGGCGTTCCACATGTTGATGGTGTAGCAGGAGAACGAGTTAGAGCCTTGTTTAGTGTTAAATCTACGTTGATGATGATTAGTGGAGCTGCCTCTGGTGTTGTGATCGTGAACATCCTTGACCTTTAAGAAGTAGTTTGTCAGGTACATGGGAATCTTGGAGGTGTAGTGTATCTTGTACACCAGGCCCATTGCAAGATGCTGTACTCTGTCAGCTACTTTGAGCCATCCCACGCTTTCGTGGTGATGATCGGTAAGGTGGGTCTGAGGAGGGAGACCAAGCACAACCCTAATTAGTTTGTTTTGGGCTGTTTGGAGCTTTAACTTTAAGGCAGCTGGGGCGTCGCGATACCAGACAAGGACTCCGTAATCAATGAGGGGCCCAATAAGAGCACCTCCTAGTGTCTTGTGGGCGACAAGCCCACGACAAGCCCTAAAGGGCGGCAAACTGCCTTAAACTTCAAATGTTCATTACATTACTTCAGGCAATCTTCTAAATTCTTCCATTTCTTTCCATTTAAAAAAAATTATAGACAATTTAACATTTAGGTGGACACAACGTTTAGTTGGGGGAAAGCGCAAACGTATTTACATATACTGTAAATGAGTACCAAAAGCCAAAGTACTCATTGTGGAGAATGTCCCAATTAAGTTTCTTTCAAAGGTTTAGATTTTCTTTCGAAATCTTTCAAAAATAGCAGATCTACAAGCTGTTTTCAAATAGATCGTTTAAGGAATGTTTTATTCATCTGAATCTACAAAGTAATTTGTAAATGAAAGTTTTCAAATAGTTGTAGTGGAGTATAGTTATAAAGTATGTATTAAGTATTGTCACACTCAAGTAGGGCCTATAGTACCTCAAAAGTGTACTTATAACTTGCAGACAGGGGCGTCACAAGGGGTAGGAAAGTGGGACTGAGTTACTAGGGCCCAAGGTGGAGGGGCCCTAGTAATTTTAGCTATTGAAAAATAGCAGATATACAAGCTCACAGCACGGCACCGAGTGCCGCGCTGCGAGCTTGTAGATCTGCTATTTTTGAAAAGTCGTGAAAATGTGCGCAAATCTGTGAATATATGTATTTTTAAAGTGAACATTTGTAACTCAAATTTTGCTTCTGGGGGGTCCCTGGAACTAAATATTTTGAGATGGGGGGTCCTTCACATGAAAAGGTTTGAGCATCACTGACATGGAAACATGGGTTTCTTGGCACACATTTTCACGATTTTTCAAAAATAGCAGATCTACAAGCTCGCAGTGCGGCACTCGGTGCCGCGCTGTGAGCTTGTATATCTGCTATTTTTCAATAGTTAACATTCATGGGGGGCCCGCAGTGAATCCTTGTACCCGGGGCCCAGAATTTGGTGTGACGCCCCCGCTTGCAGACCATAATATTCAAAAACACATGCTCTGAGTTAGTGCCCCCAGACGACACGGACACTGCAGATTAACCTGTGGTCATCCCATTTCACACTTCTACAGTAGTACAGTACATAGCAAGCTGTGACTGAGTGCTTTGTGTACTTTACAGTTGCATATAGGATTGGATGGTGTTTAGGGCTGTCACAATATGACATTTTACATGACGATTAATTGTCACTCAAATAATTGGCGATTAACGATTTAATTGTGTATGTGTCGTTGATAATTACATTTCTGTTTGGCTTTTAGGCTTTGAAGTTGCATAATAGATATGACACATAACCTAAATATACAAAATACATTACTGACATATTTGACAACTTACTACTTAAAAAATAACATTGATAGTGGAAATAGCCGATCTACAAGCTCACAACGCGTCGCGATGCGACGCGTTGTGAGCTTGTAGATCTGCTATTTCCACTATTTCTGACATTTTTCAATATTCACGATTATGACGATTATGACAAAATAATTGCGATAATGTAAAATAATCACGATTAGACGATTATGTAATAATTGTGACAGCCCTAATGGTGTTTACCGTATTTATGTGGTGCTAATATTGATACTGTTGGGTGGAAACCATGTCTTTCCAAAACCTACTTTTCAGGAAATGGGAGAAAAAAACAATCCAACTGCGTCCAAATGTATCCAATGTACATACTTATTATATAGTCAGACGCTCTTGACTATATACAGTATACTCATACTGTAGTTATTACTTTTCCTTTGGTTAAATATTTATGAAATCCACAGACACACTTTACCACTTTCCCCATTTTTTTCAAAATAGCAAAAACAACTAAGCTTGTACAATGTACACTGTACAAGTTCATAACGTGAAGCGACACATTGTGTGAGTTTGTAGATCAGCTATTTGTGCTACTTTTCCTTTCCTTTAACACTGTTGTACGACAAAGTAGGGCATACGAAAATAAAACACATTAAAAGTTGAAATATAGAGAGGTTACTGCCCAATAGCAACGATATGTGTCCAACTAAGCCAATGTTTATCCTAGAGAAATTCCATGTAACCTTGGCAATAAACACATGCCAACAGAGAAGAGCCAGGCTGAGGTGAAAGCTCGCAGGTGGAGAATATCGTCTCTGATTTGTTCCAGAACAGGGACGTGCTGGGCCCCTGACTCAGCCCGGGAAAAAGAGTTGGAGAGGCCCTGGAAACCTTGTATGTCCAAAACCGTTTGTTTTGTATTTATCATTTTAAAAATGATTTAAACTAGTGAAAACAGCCGATCTACAAGCACACAACGCCTCGCACCGCGAGGCGTTGTGTGCTTGTAGATCTGCTGTTTTCACGACTTTTGTGCAACGGCCTCATATGATGAAGCAGGGCTTTGCTTTGCGAAAAAAATGTATACATTTGAAACTTGGAGATACGAGGTTTCTGCCCGACAGTGACGATTTACTTTGTTGGCCGCCCAGCCCCCAAAATGGAACGAAGGCCCACATTTTATTTTTAATATTTTTTCCAAATGGCCGGCCTGGACCGGCCGGGAATGAACCGCCCGTTCGGGAGTTTTCCCGCTTTTCCCAATGGCCAGCACGTCCCTGTTCCAGAAGATGGGAAGCGTTCCCCCACTCTCCTTCGTGCAGCCAACCAACTACAGATGTGACGAGAACGTGGTCCGGCTGGCTACACATCTTGAAGCGAGCTGTTTTCCCTCCTTCGTACAATATCACTAGACGGTAAAATACCTTACATAACGCAAAAAGAAGAAGATTGGGGCACACGAGAGTAGAAATGTCTAAGAATTGCCAACACCTGGCTACCCACTACTTACTACGTCTACTGAAAGCATAAAAGCCACTGCCGCTACTGAAAGCATAAAATAAAAATAAGGAAGTGACAGTACTTTGTTAAAGGTTAAAGTTGATCACTTTAACTGACTGGATTCATTATGTTATCGATATTGAATCTCAGACGATATATTTTCCTTCGGTGGAAAATATTCAATAAATAACTAGCATTTTATTTGGGGTATCCCAAAGATAAGAAATGGTTCCATTTTGTACACCCTCCCTCTCACAGACAGAGATAGTTACAGACCCTAAAGGGCCCCTTTGGACCCCTGGTGGGCCCCGGACCAGAGGTTGAGTAACAGTGGTACTCCTAAACTTTTTAGCTCAAGACCTGAAAGAGAAATTAGACCCGGGACCCTAAATAGTGAAAATAGCAGTGGATCTGCTTTTGATGAAAAGTCGGCTATTTCTCTGAACTGGAGATGTGGCGTACGGCATGGATTTCGACCCAGAGAGGGCAATTCTTTCAACATGAGATGCTGCATTCCATTTCAGGAGAGTTTGGACAATACAAGGCAATTCTCTTGAATGCTGCCTTCAGGTATGGCATGGAAAAGGGGGGGGGCATTTGGATTTCTTTCACCATAATTAAAAAGTGCATTCATGGTCTGGAGAGGGCACTTTTCCCAGACTGATAAAAGGGCAGGGGCTCAAGCCCCCTTTGATGTCTATGTGTGCACGTGCCTGTACCCCTAGTTCCGGCCCACTGTTTGGGGAAACAACGTTTCTAAGCAGTACCGCTCCACAGCGACTCACCTATGATGCACCAGACGGTGATGCGAATCCAGGTGAGGGGCGACAGCTTGAGGTGGAGGGGCCCAAGGTGAAGGGGCCCTAGTAACTTTAGCTATTGAAAAATAGCAGATATACAAGCTCACAGCGCGGCACCGAGTGCCGCGCTGCGAGCTTGTAGATCTGCTATTTTTGAAAAGTCATGAAAATGTGCGCAAATCTTTGAATATATGTATTTTTAAAGTGAACATTTGTAACTCAAGTTTTGCTTCTGGGGGGTCCCTGGAACTAAATATTTTGAGATGGGGGGTCCTTCACATGAAAAAGTTTGAGCATCACTGACATGGAAACATGGGTTTCTTGGCACACATTTTCACGATGTTTCAAAAATAGCAGATCTACAAGCTCGTATATCTGCTATTTTTCAATAGTTAACATTCATGGGGGGCCCGCAGTGAATCCTTGTACCCAGGGCCCAGAATTTGGGCCCCGGGTAACAAGTACAAGCGACTCACCTATGATGCACCAGACGGTGAAGCGAATCCAGGTGAGGGGCGACAGCTTGAGCATGAGGTAGCTGTTGACCAGGATGGCCGCCACGGGCACGAAGGGCACGCAGGGCGCCATGTAGGGCAGGACCAGCGGGCTCTGCGGCTGGCGCAGGATCACCAGGAGCAGCGACACAATGCTGCTGACCATCATGGTGGCCAGCATCCCCGAGATGGCCGCGCCGAAGCCCGAGCCTTGCTCCACGCCGAAGATGACCGTGGCCCACATGAGGAAGGAGTTGCCGAAGAGCAGGAGGGTGCAGCGGGTCACCGTGCGGCCCGTGGCCGGGGTGGGCCGGGCCGAGGCTTCGGGGATCCCCAGCCGGACGCGCAGGGTGTAGTAGTGCCCTCCCAGGAGCCTTCAGTCATTGGATGTTTTAAAAAAGAAACTTTGAATAAATTCCTTACCAATGAGTGTCTTCATCAATGTGTTTGTAAAGGTGTCTAGAAAGTAGAAACACATCTCACAAAGATTGAAAATTCAGTTTCCTCTAGGGGAATCTGTGGCAGCTGCTGAAAGTTGGGGTACCATTAACTTTAAGTAGCATGTGATGGCTTTGGTGTTTCTAGACCAGGGGTTCCCAATTTATTTTGTCTCAGGGCACCCCATAAATATATTTTTTTAATCCGAGGCACCCCTACGTTATAATTTTCACTCCCAGCACCTTATATTTATAGCATATCTTGTCAGGTGAAACCTTGTATGTCCAAAACCGTTCGTTTTGTATTTATCATCTATAAAATGTACTAATCTAGTGAAAACAGCAGATCTACAAGCACACAACGCCTCGCATCGCAGTCTTGTATGATGAAGCAGGGCTTTGCTTTACCAAAAGACGTACACATTTGAACACGTTTGTACACAAACTTGGAGATACGAGGTTTCTGCCCGACAGTGACGATATTTTAGTGATCATGTTGCGAGAAAACCGTTGAGATAATAGCCATTTTGGTTAGAACTGAATGAAAATAAAAATGATACTAAATATTTGTTCAAGTGTCCAAATAAATTCCAAATATTATCAAATTATCTTGCGGCACCCCTGCACTGCCGTAACGACACCCCAGGGTGCCCCGTCACCCACTTTGAAAACCCCTGTTCTTGACAACTTTACAAACACATTGGTGAATCTATTCCCAGATTTGACATGATTATTCTGAATCAACATTCCCTGACTACCTCTTCAGCAGCGAGGCGTGGCCAGTGGTGAAGGCGGAGTCGTCGCTGTCGCCCTCGGCGCCGCCGGCGTGGTAGGAGGAGGAGGACTCGTCCGGGTCCTCCTTGGCGGGGATGGCGCCGCCGCCGTCGCCGGGGTGATGTTTGAGGTCGTCCTGGGAGCCGTACTGGTGCGTGTCGGTCTGCTGGTCGGGCTGGTAGCGCAGCAGCAGCACGCACACGCTCACCAGGGTGTAGGCCAGCAGCGTCCCGATGGACATCATCTCGATCAGGTCCCGCAGGCTGATCAGGAGGGCCAGGACGGCCGCCATGGTGCCCGACACCACGCACGCCAGGGTGGGAGTGTGCGTGAAGGCAGACACGTACGACAGGACCCTGCGAAGACACGACGCACGCGCGCACACACACACACACACACACACACACACACACACACACACACACACACACACACACACACACACACACACACACACACACACACACACAAATGAGGACGTTTATCTGTGAGCCTTCAACCACATGGACATTGGGATTAGCGACCCTATTCGGCCCAAGACTACCAGCTCAGTGGCCTTTTGGTTAGACCAGGGGTCTTCAACGTTTTCAGGCCAAGGACCCCTTAGCTGAGAGGGAAATAAAGCAGGGACCCCACACTACATATTATTGTATAACATTTTGTTGCAGATTTTCATTGACTTGTTTGACAGCACCGTCATCAGTCAAAGTTGGAAAAGTTGGAACAACGCCGCGTTGTGTGCTTGTAGATCTGCTGTTTTCACTATTTTTGTGCTACGGCCTTGTATGATTTGCGAAAGAACGTACAAATTTGGAAATACGAGATTTCTACCCGACAACGACGATATACTACTGTGTTGTTGCTGCTCTTATACCACCATTATTACTGGGGTTGGTGTGGGCCAGACAGTAGCCCCCCCCCCCCGCGGGCCGCAAATGGCCCACGGGCCGCCTATTAGGGAACCCTGCCCTAAAATGACGAAGGCCTGCTGGCCCAGATGGTAGCCAGATAAGTCGACCTCTTTCAAAGTCGCCCCCAAACTCGTTTCCCAACTGGTCTGTGGCCTTACGCTAGATGCAGAATAGACTAAAATCATATATTTGCTTCTGGGGGTCCCTGGAACAAAATATTTTGTGATGGGGGTCCGTAGCCAAATACCCGTATTTTCCGGACTATAAGGCGCACTTAAAAGCCTTTAATTTTCTCAAAAAACTACAGTGCGCCTTATAGTCCAGTGCGCCTTATATATGGATCATTCATTGACATTGACATTCCCTTTAGCACAGCTCCATCTGTTGGATGCATAACGCAACGGTAGCGTCTATTATGTGCGCCTTATAGTCAGGTGCGCCTTATATATGAAAACAGTTTGAAAATAGACCATTCATTGACAGTGCGCCTTATAGTCAGGTGTGCCTTATAGTCCAGAAAATACTGTACATATCATTCTGGGGGTCCTTCACAAGACAAAGTTTGAGAAACACTGATGGCAACATACGTTTTTTTCAGAAGATTTTATGATTTAGAAGACATTTGTAGAATGTGCCTATCAGTGGTTAAGGACCCCCAAAATGTGTTTTTGGCCGTGGTCCCCCATGTCAAAATATTTTGTTCCACGGATGGACCCCTATTGCAAACTTTTTTGTTCCAGGGACCCCCAGAAGCACATATTGGATTTTAGTCTAATCTGCATCTAGCTTAAGGCCACAGACCCGTTGGGAAACGAGTCTGGGGCGACTTTGAAAGAGGGCGACCTTTCTGGTATTCGGCCCAGATCACTGCGTTCACCTGAAGAGCAGTCCGTCTCTGGACATGGCGTAGATGACCCTGGGCATGGGGAACAGCGAGCCCAGCAGGGAGACGGTGAGGCCTGCTATGGAGCCCACGGCCACCGTGTACTTCCCCCACAGGAAGCCATGCACCGCAAACATCTCCATGAGGGGAGCCGAACCGTCGATCAGCTCATAGGGAACCATCAGAGTTAGGATCACACTCACCTGCACAAAGGGAAGGAAGGAAGGAAGGAAAACCAGCAGTGCTGTGATTCAGTGGTTCTCAACATTTTCAGGCCGCGACCCCCAAAAGAATGATATTTTAACTGTGTGGACCCCACTACCCTGACGAGCACTAAGAGCTGAGGCATTACATTTTGTATAACACGGTTCTATTGTGAAAATAGCAGATCTACATGCTCACAACTTGTAGATCGGCTAATTTCATAATTTCTGCCTCTAATATTTGACAATTTGGACAATGTTTAATTTGTCATTTTAGAGGTATTAAAAAGTCCTTAAATTGTCACTTTAGATATGTGCAGATACCCTCTACATTTAAACTCTATGTTGGTATATCACATTCACATTGAGCCTGAGGCACTAACTGTCCTGCTTGGTTGCTCCGAAGCTTCTCTTTCTCTGCCGTACTCTGTCCAACAGACATTCATGCTTGGTACACTAGTAGCCAAAATAATTATCTTAACTCTCAATTACCTGGAACGTGCCCGAGTCGCGTTAGATTTTAACCACTTTAACCATTATTGTATGCTTTAACTTTAGAAAAATAGCAGATATACAAGCTCACAGCGCGGCACCGAGTCTTTGAATATCTTTGACCCGATCTTTGATCCGACTTCTAAATCCTTCCTCTAAATCAGTGGTTCTCAAACTTTTTCATGTCAAGGACCCCCAAAATGACAGGTATTTAGTCACGGACCCCCATCTCAAAATATGTTGTTCCAGGGACCCCCCAGAAGCAAATATTTGAGTTACAAATGTTCGCTTTTAAATAGATATATTCAAAGAATTGCAAAGAAAAATCATGATTTTTCAAAAATAGCAGATCTACAAGCTCGCAGCGCGGCACTCGGTGCCGCGCTGTGAGCTTGTATATCTGCTATTTTTCAGTAGTTAAATCAGTCAATAATCCTAGGCCTAAATGGGTTAATTGAATGGAAAACCCCTACTATACGGTGGACAGCAAGACGGTATAGCGGCATTCGAGTACATCTGGGGCGCCCTATCATGGTGCATCTCACTTCTGTATGATTACATTATAATGGCTCTAGAATGTGTCCAATTGTGTGTATTTTTATAGCAGGTTACCAACTTTTATACTTTTTTTATGATAGGTAAATTACCCGTGTTTGATATGCATTACAGTCTGGTGTGTGTTTGTTTTGTTTTGTCTTGTTGACGTACTGTTTGTACTGTTTGTATTGTCCTTTATAAAATCTAAATAAAAATCAATATAAAAAAAAAAGAATAAAAAAAACTTTATGTTGGTTTGTTTACAGTTGAGTGAGAAAACAATGTTGCACATTAAGTTAATCATCTGGGGATCCCCCCCAAAATAATTTGAGGACCCCCCTGGGGGTCCCGGAACCGCAGGTTGAGAACCATTAATTTACCAATTCCCAACCTGTGGAACGCATGTGTGGGCCCACAATGAAATTGGCAGAACACTGCGAACACGAAACGATAGTTTTACATAATATTATTAAAAAATAAATAAGTTAAAAAAAAGAAAAGTAATGGTATTTTTCCTTTCAGAACTTGAGAAATGTGTTTCTTAGTTATACCAATAAATAAAAATACCTTTGGTTCCATTGATCCAAACCATGCGTGTGTGTGTGTGTGTGTGTGTGTGTGTGTGCGTGCGTGCGTGCGTGCGTGCGTGCGTGCGTGCGTGTGTGTGTGTGGACAGGGAATTACTACTTTGTGGGGACCTCATGTCCCCACAAAGATAGTACAATCGGAGAAAAAAACCTTGTGGGGACGAATTTTAGTGTCCCACAAGGTGTCTAGGGGTTAGGTTAAGGGTTAGGGTTAGGGTTAGGGTTAAAAATGAATGGAATGTCCCCACAAATATAGTAGACTATGTGTAATGTCCCACAAAGTAGTAATTACAAACCTGTGTGTGTGTGTGTGTGTGTGTGTGTGTGTGTGTGTGTGTGTGTGTGTGTGTGTGTGTGCTTACAGACACATAGGCAGTGAGGCAGGTGACCAGAGATGCGGTGATGGCATAAGGGATGGAGGTGTAGGGGTTCTTGGCTTCCTCTCCGGTCGTAGCGATGATGTCGAAGCCGATGAACGCGTAGAAGCAGGTGGCTGCGCCCCTCATCACCTGGACAGTAGAGATGGGCAATATAATCCATATATATCGCAATATTTTATTTCCCAATACTGTATCATTATAGTCTAATAGGCTGTAGTATTGCGATACTTTTGGAGCAGAAAAAAAGAAAACGGAGACTCCGAAAGCGATGCATCACGCATTTATACAATATCTCTGTCAGCTAAAAATAATAATAATAAAACTTTATTTGTATAGCACCTTTCATGACATAAAATGCAGCTCAAAGTGCTTTTACAGAGCATAAAATGAAGCACAAGTGCTTAACAGAGAAAAAGTAAAATAAAATAAAAAATACATGAAAAAGGAAATAATTAAAATGATTACAATAAAGCAGAAAAATAAAAAACATAACAATTTCAGAGCAGTGTGGACGTCAATAGCAGCACAGGGATTTAAACATTCAGCTAAAAGCAAGAGTAAAGAAATGGGTCTTGAGCTGTGCTTTAAAGCTATCCACCGAGGCTGCCTGTCTTAGGTGTAGTGGGAGTTTATTCCTTATTCTAAAAGGGGTCCTTGGCCTGAAACCTTTGAAGGCCCCTGAGCTAGAAAGAATTGTATGCACGTCTTACCCCAGACCAGCCATAGGGGAGGAACCTGCCTCCTTCCCAGTTGCTGGTGGACAGGAAGAAAAGCCCTGCGATGATCATGAAGACCCAGACCACCAGGTTGACCGCGTTGAGGACGTTGTTGAAGCTCACCGAGTTACGAACCCCCAGCGCGATGATGGCCGTCACCGTCAGCACGATGAACAGGGCCAGCACGTCTGGGTACGTGTCCTCCCCCTTACCTGAGAGAGAGAGAGGGGGGGGGGGGGGGGCAGGAGGGAGAGATGCAGAGACAGAGAGGAGAGTTATTAATTGTATAGAGGGTATGCGCGTGACATCATCAGCGTACCAGGAAGTTATGCAGGAACACCTATTGAGTGGCAAAAAACTACTTTTTGGCCTTGAAAGCCTTAGACATCCAAAAAGTTAAGTCATATGTGATTGCTTTAAACGATGTTAAACAACGTTAATCTCACTTTGCCACTCACTTTGCCACTCGATTTGCCACTCGATTTTCCATTCACTTTATGCATGCGCATACCCTCTATTTGCTAGATCTACTTTCATATGAATTATTATTTATTTCTATCTATTATTACTCTTAGTTACCTCAGTGGTTCTCAACCTGTGGGTCGGAACCCCCAGGGGGCTCCCCAAATTATTTTGGGAAGGGGGTCCCCAGATGATTAGCTTAATGTGAAACATTGTTTTCTCACTCAACAGTAAACAAACCAACACAAAGTGTATATAGAGGGTATCTGCACACTTCTAAAGGGTCAGTTTAAGGACTTTTGAATTAATCATTGGACGAATTGACAAATATTAGAGGCAGAAATTGTGAAAATAGCCGATCTACATGCTCAAAACACCTTGCGTTGCGATGCGTTGTGAGCATGTAGATCTGCTATTATCACATAGACACACACACACATACACACTGACCGAGGCCTCTGATTGTTCCCACGTGTGTGATCATGTAGTGGCTGATGGTGTGATTGGCCAGCGAATCGAACATGCTGCTGAGAGCCGACGCCCCCGCCGCTGTACCAATCAGGTACTCCAGGATGAGGTTCCAACCAATGAAAAACGCCACAAACTCTCCAACCGTCACATAGCTGTAGGTGTAGGCGGAGCCGGTGGTCTTAGGGACGCGCACCCCAAACTCTGCATAACACACACCTAGAGGGGTGGTGGTTTACACACACACACACACGCACACGCACACGCACGCACACACACACACACACACACACACACACACACACACACACACACACACACACACACACACACACACGCACGCACACACACACACACACACGCGCGCGCACACACACACGTGCACACACACACGCACACACACACACACACACACACACACGCACACACACACACACAGAGATGTGAAATACATAATTCCACAATTCAATTTATTTCTTTTTACACACATTTCCAATCATATACTTTACTTACGAACATTTTCCAAAGCATACATTTATTCTTTATTTATTTCTACATTTTCGGAAGAAAGAATTGACAATTTAACACATTTCCTGCCATTGGCGAATATATCGCGCTAGTGTAGGCTCAGGGCCACCGTATAACGCGTTTCCCCTCGCATCAATGAAACAAGCTATATCCAACGGTCCAAACTAAAGAACGGATGATCACGGATAAAATGTTTCTTTCCCGGGTGAAAGAAGAAAATATGGTCAGACCCTACAGACAGCCTTTGCTCACATCCTGGTCAAATGCGATATTCTGTGTCGGCGAAATAAGGTAAAACACAGAAAAAACGCTGGCAGAGGGGGGTAAATTAACAATCAACGTTTCAACATTTGGCGTAGGTCGCAGTTTACTGTCAGAACTGTCACATCTTGACTTTATCCGTCTGGACGGGTAACGCCTGGTTCCCCTACCCTGACGTATGGGCATAAAAGCCAAAGGGATTGTAAGTTGTGATGTCATAGGAACCACTCTAACAGAATCCCTTTTATGCCCATACATGGAGATCCCTGATGTCATCAATATTAAGCCCATATCTAACAGGACTTCATATGGGAATGCCCATATATGGAGGAAGACAGCCCATATCTGTGTGGCTGGTTCAGAGAGGGATCTCCATGCATGGGCATAAAAGGGATTGTATGTATGATGTCAGATGTGATAGACATCATAGCTCCATATACAGCACATGGATCTCCATATATGGGTACCAGGGGTCTCCATATATGGGTAACTGGTCCGATATAAATCACTGGCCAGATGGCCAAGACATGGCACGACCTGTCAGCCTGAGGCCTCTTACTAGTAGTAGTAGTAGTATTAGTTGTAGTAGTAGTAATATGGTAGTAAACAAAGACGCTGTGTCTCACCTGAGAGTATGGACGCCATGGCTGCGATGATGAAAGACAGAATGACCCCTGGCCCCGCCATGGCTTTGGCCACCAGCCCGGCCACCACGTACATCCCCGTGCCCACACAGCTGCCCACGCCCAGCGACACCAGGTCCGCCGTGGTCAGCACCTTGGCCAGGCCCGCCCCGGAGGCCTCCGTCACCTCCGTCAGCTCATCCGAGGCTTGCTGGTTCATTTTCCCTATGGGTTTGGTGCGCAGCATGCGCGAGTACGTGTTGTACCAGGCGTCCCCCCAGGCCACTCGCCCCAACCAACCTGCCATTGTTACGCCTGTCTTTTAATGTGTGTGTGTGTGTGTGTGTGTGTGTGTGTGTGTGTGTGTGTGTGTGTGTGTGTGTGTGTGTGTGTGTGTGTGTGTGACTGTGTGTGACTGTGTGCGTGTGTGTGGTGTTTGTGGGATGGTTTCCTCTATGTGAACCTCTTTCTCGCTCTAACTTCCATCTGTCTTGCTTTCCTCATTCATTCTTCCCTCCTCCACCTGTCCTCCTATCGTCCTCAGATGGAGCCTTCAAGAGCCCCAGGAATCGTCTGTCCAAGATTCTGTAGGAAAGACAGAGAAACAGTTGCATCTTTCTGCACCGTGACAAATACAAAGCTTTTACATCATGCATGCATAGCATCTTTCTTTCACCTAGCATTTCATTACCACATATTGGCGATATATTCGCATTGGATCTAAGCTGCAGATTTAATACAATCTAGTTTAGTCTATTGCAGGTGTAGGAAACCTTAGGTACAGGTGTTGGCACAGGGGAGGGTGATCACTGTGAGAGAGAGGATTTATATTTTAAAATCAAATATCGTTTTAAACGTGGTCAATTACATTAAGTCACCCAATGTGCAGCAAATTACATCCTGCACACAATTCTACATTCATTAAAATGTTTAACTTTGACTGGGGAGGGAGTCGGGGAGATAAGTGGGTTATTGCTCTTGCTATTGAGTCTAATGATCATTATAACAATGTCCTGCCAATCAAAATATGCCAGAATGTTGATCGGGTGTCATTAAAATGAATGTTCACATGGCACACTGACTATCTAGAAAATAAAAGCATGGCACTTTACTTCATTTCAAAAAGGTTGCTGACCCCTGGTCTATTGGCTTTATGTGAGTCCTGTATGACTAGGTTAGCCTTGTGTGCAGTTGCATTGCCCAGGAAGATTCCATGTACTGTACTGTACTGTACTGTACTGTACTGTACTGTACGTACCCACTTACTTTCAGATGTTGTTACCTGAGACACTGTTCTTGCATTTTGCCTTGAGTAAGTGTAACACCTGAGATTGGAACCCTGGTCCCCCGGCCACGTGGGGAAACCAAACATCTACTGCTATTTTAAGAGGGAATCCACCTTTGGACAGGGACAGTTTTAGGCTTTTGGGCTTCAGGCTGAGTTACTAAAGCTACAGCACACTCACTTCCCTTCGAGTTCCCCCCACCGGGAAACCCAATCCAGGTCACGGCACCAATGTTATCATCCGAGATTCGAACCCGGGGTCCGTGGGCATAAACAAATGACTCTGATGAAGATGGACCTGGCATTGAAAGTTAGTCATTGTAAAAAAAAAGAAAAAGCATGCTCCAGTCCAGTGCTTCATTGTTTTAGTCTGCTACATAATCATCAACCACGGTAAGTGCTAAAATTAAAATGAAAACATTAATTGTGGCAAAGAAATGAATGGATGCACTTCTTTGAGATTTGTGGCAATGTAATGTGCGTTGTAAATGAAATGGATTATTATTTGAACGCTCTCAGAGTCATGGGGGTCCTTGAAATTAAAACTTTTGAGAACCCACTCGCTTAGAAGAACATAGAAAGGGGCCCAGACAGACTTTTTGAGAACCCTGATTGTGGGTTTACTTCCAAGAGCACAGGTGAAGATGGGACGTCAGGGAAAGAGAGACGCAGGTGTGTTGTCTCCTCTCTCCTCTCATGCACTATATAGAGCAAGACTCCCTCTCTGAAACATTCATGACATGCAGAGATCTCCTTACACAACGGAATGCTACACCTACCATGGCCAAAAAGGAGCTGTGTAGGCTTTGGATATTTAAAACAGACAGGTTTCATGATGATATAGAGCAGGGGTATTCAACGTTCAACCATATAGTTTCATCGTTTGACAGCATAATCATCAGTGTATTTTGGGTTCCGTTTCCAGATATTTAACCACTTGAACCGTCAATACTTCATAAACTTGACCGTTCACTCTGTACTGGTCTGCCCTGTTCCCCCTCTACACCAAACCTCTTTGCCGAAAATAGCCGATCTACAAACGCACAACACCTTGTAGATCTGCTATTTTTGGCTACAGTTCTCAGAATATGGACATTAGGGTTCAAGTTGTTAATATAAAAAGGATTGGAAGATTTGGAGGACCCCTGTAGTTACTCTGAGGACCCCAGGACCCCCTGACATAGAGGCAGCAGTGGGCAGTGGCTCGGGAGGAAGAGTGGGAGTCTTGGAACTGGAAGGTTCTCGGTTAGATGGGTTAGATCCCTGGCTCCTCCTGGCTGCATATCAAAATGTCCTTTAGCAAGACACTTGCCCCTAACTCAGGGGTGGGCAACTTTGTGTAAATGCACCATTTACCATTTATATCTGCATTAAGGACACTGAAGGGAGATAGTGTGGACAGAGTGGAGGGACATAGGATACAGGAAGTCATGGACCTCATGTGGTCAAGGTCAAGTAATTAATTGGCTAATACATTGACAAATGGTAAATGGTACATTTTATATAGAGCTTTTTATCCAATGCGCTTTACATAGATTGTGCGACAATCGAAGATTATTTTTTGATGTACTCAGCAGGTGCTAAGTGAAGACACAAAGGGCTGTATTTTGATTGTCATGTAACTTAAAGGCCTGTCCAAACTGTCTCCGACCACCAAACCTTTCGTCAGAGAGTTCTGACTTTCTGACGTGCAGCTTTCCGAACTCTAATTCGGGGTAATGCTTTTCATAAGATGCGAGTGACATCATTTTGTAGTTGAACCGGACCTTTCCGCTGAAAGGTTCAGTGGTCGGAGACAGTGTGGACAGGCCTTTAAGTTAAGGCATAAGAGCTGGTACTTAAGACAATTAAAATAGAGCCCTTTAAACTGTGAAAGCGCTGTCTGTTAATAACCACTTATACTAAGACATCTGAATTGTTTTAAAAAGCTTGAAGAGCTTTATCGAAATCTTTACTTTTGTTTTCGCCTAAAATGACATGCCCAAAATAGGGACGCCAGGGTTATGATAACCATGAAGTGGTTAAACTGCAACAGGCCGGATCAGCAGTAGACGCATACTTGTGGCTCCTAAACAGGCACCGGTGGCCAGACATGAATACAGCAGTGCAGTATGAACATCCACACAGACATACATACTCACTCATTTGTTGTTTCCCCTGCATCAAATAGTACAAGTGATGAAATAACGTTGTTCATTCCATATCTGCCCTGGAGAGCCAGAGCAACCAGGGTCCAAACTCAGAGGGAGGCGGTGAGTGGAGACAGAAACAGCAGGTTAATTATTCAAACACATATACATGTGATCAGTATAATATATTATTCAGTGTGTGTGTGTGTGTGTGTGTGTGCGCGCGCATGTGTGTGACTATTATCATTTGGCAGGTCAGGTAGGAGGTGGGACGAATGTGTTATCTGTGTGTAACTGTGTGTGTGTGTGTGTGTGTGTGTGTGTGTGTGTGTGTGTGTGTGTGTGTGTGTACTACATCTAAACACAGGTGAAGGCCCCCGTTTCTTTCATGCCCATTTAGGGGAGTATACAGTGGGAAATCACCAGCTGTGTGTGTGTGCGTGCATGCGTGTGTGAGAGAGAGTACATGTGACCAAGGAGTCTACATAGCAGAATCTACATAAAATATATGCAGGTACATTTGAGCTAATGTAGGGTAATAAACATGGTTTGTTCTACACTTTGAGGTGCATTTGTGGTAATATGCAGTCAAATTGAATAAACGTTTACTTTTGATTGAGCTTTGGAACTGGCTGACACCCTAGGTGTGTGCCATAACAGTTTCTCTGGAGAGACTATGCTGCCTGTGAGAGCGAGGAAACCGGTTTGAATTCAACTGTCTTATCTCGTGTCCTTTCCTCTCTCCCAGCTTGGTTTCATGTCTACACCACAAGCAAGTGGACACCAGTCACACAAAATGACTGATAGCATACCAGTGACTTTGGACATAACGATAACTTCAGGTGATGTTTTATGCTTCATTTTTGAAGCATGGTTTTTAATTGTTATGTTTTTGACTGCTGGCGTGTACCCGCATTCTCTGTCACCAACCGCGATTGAAGGCTTCCACAGCCAAATGAGGTGGTTTCTTTTTCACACTAAAGAAGGAGCACTATTTTGCTTTCCTCCAGATGGAAACACGGCATAGACAGGATTTATGACACATTCCACTATAAGGACTAGCTATCCCAGCGGTTCTCAACAGGCCTAGAATGTTGTCATTTTGTATCCATATTTGTATTTTCTCTTTCTTTTTCCAAACAGGACATATCATTTTTTAAGGGCATAAGTCCAGGCCATGAGAACAGACTATAATTAATAGCCCTTTTTTAGGGTGGTGGTTAGTAGTGTCTCTGTCTTGTATTGTTGTAATCTGGAGGTAATGTGATACAAGAGGTCAGATTACCAACCTGGAATAACAAATGCAAAGCAGACGAAGACACATGGGTATGAATGCACGTTTGCACACTCACAGTGCTGACATGACTCAAGACAGATGAATGAGACATAGGGCTGCAACTAACCGTTGTCATTATTGATTAATTGTTGATTATATTTGAGCGTTATATATTAATGACAAGATGGTAATGAGCAGATGTTAAGTTTCTCTTTTATGTGTAGAGGTTATCTAAGAACATGGATGAGAGTAACAGGCAGGCAGACCAAAAGGTAAAAAGAAAAGACAAGCCCACTCCAAACCATAAGCAACTACATCCTTCCAGAACAGGGTAAGGTGGAGGCATTCCTAAAGCTTTCTGCTTTATGCACACCAGATGCTAGAACCAGAGCGCACACGCACGGCACGCACGCACACAAACTTTCTGTACTTCTTAGGACTTTCCAATGATTTGCATTAATTCCGAAAACAGCACCGTGAAAAGTGAGGATGAGCATAGCATCCACCTTTAAGAGGATGTTCCTCAAGTGAAGTGCAGGACTTCGCTCTCTCTCTCTCACACACACACACACACACACTTAAGGCAGGGGGGAAAAGAAAAGTATACACCTGCACACGCGCACACACACACAATTGAGGGGAAAAACAAGAACACTGGACATCATTATTTCAGAAGAGGGCAAGCTGGACGCTGATCTAAGACCTCTCCACAACATTCCAAATACCTGCTTATATAATTTATCATCTTTTTGCTCTTTTCAAGATTTTCCCTTTTTTTTTTTACTATATCTTGTGAAACCCAATCTTTGATTTGTTTCTGCCTTGGAGATAAATTAGGCGTCAGCACCATCTAGTGGTCTTAGAACATGTTTCTGTAACTATATCAGTTTTCATCGTTGACATTTCAGATTTTACACAAATGCAAATCAGAATGATAGACCCAATACCAACTATTGATGTTATTTTGGTGATGCTAATGCAGAGACAACATAATAGGCTAAATACCATACCAGAGGAACACATGGTTCATAACATAACATTCAACAGAAACTGCAGACATTAACAATAGTGAAGTAATTTCATACAGATCGCATAATGTAGGCTATATGCAATGGCTACAGGTTTTGGCTCTAGTTCAAGCTCTTCAGAATCTCTCCTGACTGTGGAGGTTTGTCTAGGATTAGGTCTAAAAAATACTCAGCAGACATGAGGTGGTTATGAAACATTACCTACAATCACAATCAGCCAGGCACAGTAGTTCAACTAGAACTTCACTCTGTGGAGGTGCCAACTCACTGGTGGTCAGCAATGGCCTTATTCAGTACCATGGAGGTGTGCTGAAAACATACCCAAAGAAAACAGTAAAGCTTTGCCAACCATTATCTTTTGATAAAATGCTGCCAATAGTTCCATCAAAAAGTGAATAAGAACAGCTGTTGTTCTGCAAGCTTATAGTTACTGAATGTGAACAATACAATATTTCATTTTCATACACAAATCGAAATGGTATATTGGGTTAATTTTTCCCCAAGACCTTTGCAAATCTCACCCAAGAAATAACGCATAAGGGTAAAGGTCACACCAAAGAATCTTCCCTGCTGATAAGTGGATTCTGCCAATGCATTTCAATGGGAATGGAGCAGGTGTTTGGAAAAATCCTGTTTCTCAAAAGATCCGCTCCATATGGCAACCATACTTTGGTGTGAACGTACCCCAATATATACAAAAAAGAAATAAAATTAAACTTTGTGGCTCCCTCGCAGGCTGGTCCTGCAGATGTACATTTATCATTAGTAAATAATTTGACAGTAAATAAAACATTCAGTCAAATTAAATGGTATTTCTTTATTCTCTGTCAGTGTCACATTGGAGTTTTTTTTTTATGTAGTGGCGCTTTAGCAGTCCATTCTGACATTCGCAGACAATATTCTTTAACCAACTACTACGCTAAACCTAGTAGTGTTTAGCCGTCAACATGCGCCCTTCACTCGTCTGCATCCGACCCTTCATCATCATCATCCTGACTGATCTGGAAGTAGCGTAGCTCGTATGACTCTTTGTCGGACGCCACCACCCTCAGCCAGTCACGGAGGTTATTCTTCTTCAGGTACTTCTTGGTCAGGTATTTCAGGTACCTGCATTGACGATAACAACAAAAACGAGAGATGGGATTACATTTTCTATTACAGGCACAAGAGGAAGTCGTCTAATGGAGTATGTATTTGTGGTTCAAGTTCACAAAGGGCATTAGGGTGACTTCCCAGTAAAAATACAAAATCTGCATGCATGCGTTGTATGGAACGTCAGTCTACAAATTAAGTCACTAAATTGGAGGGAGTTAAGAGTGTGAAATCTGAAGCTCTTGCTGTTCTTCTCAATAAGCATTTGAGAGAAACTGGTATAGAGGAAAAGTAGATACCAGTGATTCCCCAGTCTTTTTGGGGAAAAATGCACACTAAAGGTCAAATCCAAATCTCAAGCCACAGGCACAACCCTACATATTAGTGTAGACATAATTAAAGTAGAAAACATTTTCACGTTAAACCCAACTACAATGAAGAGTTAGTCAGAAGTCTGTTACACGTTCTGTCTTTTTAATTGTCACCATAAATGCCAATACTGTTAAATCCGATCATCAGTCTTTGCATAACATCATCCTGTTACGCTTGCTTTAGGTTGCTCTACCACTAAGCCTATGACTCAATAAAAGTATACAGAATACTGATCAAGCTCAACTCACCTCTTGGAGAACTGCTTCTCAGACGTGACATTGATCTTGTTCTTGACACGGCTGATCTGGACCACATTAGTCAGATTCCCCGTCTTCCCGTTGACCTTTATCCTCTCATTGAGGAAGGTTTCCTATTGAACAGAAGCACAGTGACACACTAGGGAAGAGAACCCTAGTGTTTGTTTCGACCTAGGGAAGGGAACCCTAGTCCATACACAGGATTAGCCACTCACTCTCCAACTATGACAATTGCAAACTTCAACTTGTTGGCTGAATATATGTGTGAGAGAGAGGCAGAGAGAGAGAAGCAGAGAGAGAGAGAGAGAGAGAGAGAGAGAGAGAGAGAGAGAGAGAGAGAGAGAGAGAGAGACTCTCTAAATAAAAGTTTCCACCTACAAGTAGGGATGGGAGGATATGAACATTTCATATCACAATTATTGTGACAAAAGAAATCACGATTTAAGATATCGCGATAATCAAAACCATTATCCTGGGATGGAACATTTGCCAAAAAATAGCAGATCTACAAGCTCAAAACGTGTTGTGAGCTTAGATCGGCTATTTTTTGGCAAAGACATTTGATAGAGTAAAAAAAAAAAGTATTAAGTATGTATATTATAAGTACATTTTACCAATTATAGAGGTTCTAAATTAGAACGTAATACCAGATATCCAGCTCGGCAAACAAAAGGTGAATTGATCCCAGTGCATGACGGAGGACCATATCACGACATATTCAATTTCCACAATACGATTATCCTGAGTGTTTTTTATCACGATAAATTATAATATCGCTTATCGTCCCATCTCTACATCGTCCCATCTCTAAAGTGACTTACAATACTTACATACAAAGTACTTTCAGAAACTTACAAAGTTGCCGGAGTCCAGAATGCCGTCCTCTACTGGGTGAGTCAGGTCCAGGGTGAACCTCCATCCTGCTCCCTTTTTGGACTTCTTACTCTTAACGATGGGTTTCTTCACTTTAATCTAAGAATAAGATTATATAAAAATAAAAACACAGCAGTTCAAATATTATGCTGGAAGAGTAATAACCAGTTTGATTGAAGAGTGTATTAGCAGTTTGCAATAGAAAAAAAGTACAGTTTCATGTAGGGTGACCAGACGTCCCGGTTTACCCGGGACTGTCCCGTTTTCAAGCTGCGTGTCCCGGTGTCCCGACAAATATCTCTAAAACACTAATATGTCCCGGTTTTCAACATTCACTTCAAAATTGTCTCGGTTTTTCCCAGAATTAAGATAATAGTAGCTAGCTTCTTTAGTAAAAGAAAAACATGAACAATGACAGTGAAATTGTTGTTTGGAAGATATGTTACATGTTGACTGACTTTAATAAAGTATAATATTAAAAAAAAGATAATAGTAGCCGTTTTCAGTGGTTGCATAGACATTTATCATGTTCTTTTCATGAAAACATGCTCACCTAAACAATCATAAAACAAGAACAAATTCATCGCGTGTCTGAATTCAATGCTGAGGTTGTTTGACAATCACGCACTGCCTGTATGCAACCCTGTGGTGTGTATGTGCGCGTGCACGAACGTTAGAGAATGGTCACGCGCGAGCGCGGTAACGTGCGCATTGCTTTTAGGGTTGCGCATTGCTTTTAGGGTCCCGGTTTTAGGCAACAGTGGTTCGTGTCCCGGTTTGAGCGGCTGAAAATATGGTCACCCTAGTTTCATGTCAAGTACAAATCACTGGTACAAAGTCAACTAAAACTTAAAGGAGATCCTAGTAAGCTTTACGGCTTATTTACACAGGAACCACTAAGAGTTTGGCTGAGGCCCCAGTGAGAATTGAACTCACGACCCCTGGTTTACGAGACCAGTGCTCTAACCCCTGAGCTATGGAGCCAGTGGTGTTGTACATTTACTTAACTACAATTTTAGGTATTTGTACTTTACTTGAGCATTTCTAAATTTCAATACGTTTAAATTACTTCTGCTACACTACATCTCAGATCCAAACATTGTACTTTGAGTAGGCCTACTTTAAGTACGCTGTGAAACAAATAGCCTACTTTTGTACTTTTACTCAAGTACATTTTGAATTCTGGACTTTTACCTGTAACAGTATTTCTAAATGGCAATATTGATAGGTCTACATTTGAGTACTTTATCCATCACTGATTACCCAACTTTCAAGTTTACTGAAAATTCACCTAATGCAATGAATGAAAGCAACACGTGTTAACAGTTAGCGGCTAATGCTAACATGTAGCACCGTTTATTCCCCGAGTCACGACCAAAACAGTGCACTGCACGCAGTGCGAAGCAACGTTGGTAGGGGCAAGGTTATTATGAGTACACAATTGTGTATTATGCTCCCCAAAACTATCTCCAATTGTCAATATGAGCCTAACTAAAATGAGGAGCTATCTGTACATACCGGCGACATGTTGAGCGAAGGGCTGAAAAGAGAGAGCCGGTAGTGACGCAGGTCGCATATGCTGCTCTGTCACGTCAGCTGATACAGGAAGACTGGGCACCAAGGAAGAAGTGGGCACCTCAATGTTAAAGGCTTAAGTTGCTCGACTCAGTATTCAGAATGCTGGTGCTGTAATGGGATGTATAGATAGGGAGTGCCGCTGTCAGGACAAGATGTGCACGTCTGCCATATCTACTCTACATCCGGCGGTTGCAACTTACGGCACACAATATGATGTTGTGATTGGCTTTTCCTCTTCAAACCTTTATTGAACAAGGACTAACAACATCCCCCAAAGTAACTTTTAATAATAATTAACAGTAGGCTACTGCATTCATTCTTATTGCCTTTAATAATAAATAACAGCATTAATTCTTATTGCGGAAAATTCCAAGTAACTTTTAATAATAAATAACAGTACTGAGGTACCCCCCTGAGGACCGGTGGTCTGCGAGAAACCTCAGTGTGAGTCAGCCGTCCTGCGGGGGTTTCTCACCGCAGACCACGGGGCGAGGTCCGTGACTGACCGTGAGTGGTGGTCTCCCGTTGGCCGTGAGTAGCCGCCCTGCGGGGGTCTCTCGCCGCTGACCCCCGCACCTCTCACGGACCTCCAGCGGAGGTGCGGGGGTCAGTGGCTCTGTGGTCAGCAGCGGGGGTCTCGCCGCTGACCACCGGGGCCGCTCCCGCGGCGAGAGACCCCCGCAGGGCGGCTGACTCACGGCTACCGTGCAGGGATGCGTCGACCCTCCACCGGGAGACCCGATGGTCACCTCTCGCTGCCGACCACGGAGCCGCTGACCCCCGCACCTCTCACGGACCTCCAGCGGAGGTCCGTGAGTGGTGCGGGGGTCAGTGGCTCTGTGGTCAGTGGCGGGGGTCTCGCCGCTGACCACCGGGGCCGCTCCCGTTCGTGGTCGGCGGCGAGAGACCCCCGCAGCGCTGCTGACTCACGGCTAGTCCGTCGACCCTCCACCGGGAGACCCGATGGTCACCTCGCCTCAGCGGCTCCGTGGTCAGCGGCGGAGGTCTCGCCGCTGACCACCGGGGTCACGGGGTGTCTCTCACCGCTGATATTTATTATTAAAAGAAACTATTCACTATATTATTAATATAGAAACTATTTACTATATTATTATTATTACTATATTAAAATACACTTACTTACTATATTATTAATATAGTAAATAGTTTCTTCTAATTATAAATATTCTTAAAGAAACGTGTTATTTTCCTGTGTTCAATAAGAATTAATAATCCATGTAGCTGTAGTATTCTAAAAACTACTGAGCACCGGTGGCTGTGTTGGGTGGCGAAAACAGCCGATCTACAAGCCCACAAAGCGTTGCGCTTGCTATGCGTTTTGAGCTTGTAGGTCTGCTGTTTTTCAGCAGAGCGCCGGAAGCGAGCAGAAAAGGCAGACCGCGCAGATATTTGACCCACACCGCCTCTTATTATAGAATCTCTTTGATCTAGCTTTTTATTTCTGTGCTAATACTGCCCTACTGTCTGTCTGGTCCGACGAGGATTTCACAGACCCTACGAGGGCTCAACTTCAGTCAAAATAAACTAAACTACTTGACTACTCACCTAACCAAAGGTAAAGTTTTGCGTAGTTGAAAGTCTATTCTCCGTGGAGGGAAACTCTCAGCACCCCAACCACTCTGTAAAATACATTATCTTTGTAATGAAATAAAACGCACGCACCTTGAGCCACCCAGCGGCCACCGCAGACACAACCAAGGACACAACCCGGAAATAAGCGGCGGTCGAGTTGGATGGGTTTTATTTCAATACAAAAATTGTGTATTTTACAGAGTGGCTGGGGTGCTTAGAGGTTTCCACAGAGGAGAATTGACTTTCAACAACGCAAAACTACCTTTGGTTTGCTGAGTAGCGAAGAAGTAATGTTTATTTTGACTGAAGTTGAGCCCTTGTAGGGGCTGAGAAATCCTGGTCTAGTGTTTTAGCCAGCCGCCCGTCAGAGCGTCTACTGCCCTACGTGAGCAGGCTGTTTTTCTCTTTTTTTCCCCAATTATTAATATCTTTTTGTATTTATTTATTTTAATGTTCCTCTCTCTCTCTACACACACAGCCTTTTGAGGCACTTACAAGTACATTTCCCATTGACTTGTCCAGGCACAAAAGTCACTAGTCCGGATAGAAGTGTGCCATTTCAGTCATTTCTTTTTCAGTTTTATTTAATTTGGCTATTAAAGACCCCCCCCCCCCGGCCCACTCCACTGCAGTCCAAAGTCTGCATAGCGCATACAGCACAAATGCATTGTGCTCAGTCTACATGAAGAATAAATATGCCCCAACTTATTGGGGAAAAGGGTGGAACTCCATTTACATCGGTTGCCCATTTCAGCAGCCGTCTCTTTGTAGTCGATAGGCTACAAGGGCAGGGTCGCCCTGTACACCCTGATAAGTGGACCATGTGGTCAATCATTGACAGGCAGCCTAGTAGTGCAGTTGGCAATGGCACTTTTTACTGCCAGTGTTTGTGCATTTAGCAGCACTATTAAGTCCTCTCTTGCTTCTTTAGGTGGATGAATCACTTTTTTTGTCTTGATGAGTCAGAGAATCCATTACTGTCAGGGCGTGCACAGAAATACATTTGTACTTACTGTAGACATCAGCGGCAGCTTTCAAAAACTTCCAGCGACCATACAAAATCCTAACCAAACTCTGAACCTAAAATACCGTGTTGACCTGGAAAGAACCCACTAGAATAGAATTCTCTTCTTACAATGGCAACTCTAAGCTCCAATGAAGCACAGATGATTTCCAAGAGGGTGGCATGCGAGTCATCCATTGGTGTTGCAAATTAAACAGCCGCTGACAAAAAGAGTTAGTGTCATAAGCCCTTTTAAGTAATTTCAGTCTCACAGGGTGTGGCTCCAACTGCTTCAAACAGCGCCTTTATCACCGCATCCAGCTTACCTCACTTATTGCCCAATGTCAAGATGCTACATTTTCCCCACAGTAGACCGTGGCAGCTTTTTTTTGGAAATTTTGTATGAATACCCCCAGTCCCCACCCAAACAAAGTAACTCGCGGCATAAGCTTGAGTAGTGGACAAAACCTCCATGAATAAAAGAAACAGTTTGAGGTCATGTTTTTCCATTTTTACCTTTTATTTTTTTTGCCATCTCCAGTCAGGTGACAAAGGCCTCGAGTGAACAAAATACTTTTGCAAACTCTACCATCCTTCCCTCCCCGATCGAGCCCCTCAAACAAAATTTTAAGTAATACACCTCACTGCAAACTGCCTCCCACAACATTCTGGAGGCCCACACCTTTGCACACTCACGCCTCAAAAACACACCTTGGATATTTGGTGGGGGGGGGTGGGGGTGATGACACCAGGGCATCGGGGCACGGCCTAAGTTGCCACGGTGACAAGAGGTAAGCGCACAGGACCCTCACGCCCCTCAACTTTTAATACAGACAAGAGACTGGCATTTAGAGAAATCACTGAAGTTTGTTTCCATTAGGGGAAAGTTCTCTTTTCTTCGTGCTTGTTTGAAATGCTAGGGGGTACGCCTCAAGTGCTTTTTTTTTTTTTTTTAGTGCTAGCCACTTGCAATTCCCATTTTGGGGGGTGGGGTTAGGCATCTCATCCTTGTTGCATCTGTGTGATCGGAACCGGAGACAAAAGCCCTGCTGGAAAGCCTGAATGTCAGCAAGAGGGACAACCTAACTAGTGTTAAGGATTCTATTTAAAAGGGGTCTAACCTTTCAATCTGCTCGTTTCACAACAAAAAGGAAAAAAATAAACAACCACCATTCCCCCCATAAAAAGGCATTAGGCCTGCTATTATTTACTCTAAAGAATATAAAAAAATAATCATACAAAAGCTAAATCCGGTTGTTATTTCAACATTCAGGAATGTGAGTGGCGAGACATTTTGAAGTCGAAAATAAAAACGGGAATGAGCAACTATTCTGCTATTTTTACATTTATTCTTTTCCTTCATAAAGTAGAATGTTGCCAAACAAAACCTCAGTGATTCAGGCGTTAAAGACCACACGCAGTTAGTGAGCCACGGTGGAATAAAACAAAACAAGGTCCTAACAGCAGTAGATTCAGAAGATGTAGAAAAAAATAGAATTGAGAGAGCGAGAGAATTGGGGGGGATTATCACAACAGAACAATTGAGGTTGTCCGTGAAGGCCGTCGCTTTGGTGACAGAACCAATGAGAATGCAGGAGACCGGTGGTGGGCGGTTCTTGTTGCGCTTGGGCAGCAAGGTTCTTCCTACTTGTTCATGGCCTTGATGGCCACAGCGCACTCTTCTCCCATGGCAGCCAGCACAGAGACCTGCAACCATGGACAAATGGAGCAAATGAAGCAAGGAAAAACGTTACCAGATGGATCACAATCTGCATCCGCAAAATACATGTTCATCCTGTTTTGTTGCAAGAACTGTAACTACTTTAAACACCAGATTTTTGATGGCTAGTGGTGTCTGGGGGGGAAAAAAAGAAAAAAGAAAACTGCCACCACTGCCCTGGCTGATTGAGACCCCTAGTGATGAAGAATCATCTGAATCATTTCATATCAGAAGCATTTCAGGTTCAATGCCATGGAACGTCCCAACAGCAAGACTAGCATATAGTTGGTGTTTATTCATTGGACTGCATACTACAAATTAAAATGGGGAAAAAGGTGAACAACTTTGACTTACCATGAATTCCTCACCAGCTTCAAACTTTGACAAGATTTCCTTTCCCAGGTCACCTTCAGGACATCGCAGGTCTTCCCTGATGTCTCCATTATCAGACATCAGAGACATGAAATCTTCACTGATGTTGAGAAGCTGGATAAGGGGAGGGGAAAAAAAGAACATGCATGCAATCATGAATATTGTCCTATAGTCAAAATGAAGCCATTCATTATCTGCAATAAAGGCATCCGATTGTATACTCTGTGCCAAGATCACATTCTGCACCAGAAGATGGCACTTCTGAAGCTGACTTTTCTACACCATAACATAACATTGATGTGAATTTACAGGAAAAGTTCAATGGCAAAAATACACATCCCCGAAAACCGCAATAAACCCTGCATCATCAGAGGGGTGACAGAAGTGCCAGAATATTTGTCATTAGACAATACATTAAACATACAAACATCTACAGATATGTCAACCACAGGCTTCCGTAACAATGTTGTCCGAATATCAATGAGATTAATATACTAATAGAAGCAGACAAAATCCAGCTTCAATGTGTATCGCGTCTACTATAAAGCCCGTTTTATTCTTTTAGTATGGGAATCTTTCCATCATGTTTGTGGTCCCTATGCAGTCCAGTAACAAAGGTGGAGGTAGTTTATCTGCCAATGATAGGTCAAACAAAAACACTTTATGGCCAAATCAAACATTTGCACAGACCAAATCACTGGTAACTACTAGGTAACTGAACAAATGACTAGGGCTGTCAGACTGTAAATGGCTTTGCAGTGCAAAAAACATCCACTTTGACCGCCACCTTTCCAATACCACTTAATTAGTCATCGGCTAAGGCCATGGCTACACGGAGCTGGATATTTGTGCTGTTGGGGCTTGCAGCCACAGCTGGATATTTTGGCCACGAAGCTGGATATTTTTTAAACTGGATAAATAAGTGGAGAGATTGAAAAATATCCGATTCACTGGATCCGTGTAGACATGGAACCCGGATATCTCTGAAGACTTTACTGTGTGTGTGCTTGTTAGACCTAGATATCTTTGTCGTGTGGACCTAGATATTTTTCTATGTGGATATCTGAAAAACCTGGATATATGAAATATCCAGCTCCGTGTAGCCATGGCCTTAATGTAACATGTAAAGGGGGAAATTGGGGAATGAAGTAAAAAGCTGGGTTGTCAACATTCTTGAGGTCAATTAGAGTGATGCTCTTCCAAAGCCAAAATTTATGTGGAACTGACCTTGAGGGGCTGGTCAATTACACACACACAAGTGCCCATTTCCGACCATCGCCCGGCAACCACTTTAAACCACAGGATTAAACTCTTCAATGACTAAATAAAATAATACAGTACAGCACTTCAGCCAGGAAGACAGACAGCAGATTGCTTCATTTCTGTCTGAAGGCATGGTAGTGTCAAGTCAGCTGAGGGCATCTTTTCCTTTGTCCTCTAAAAAACACAGCAGGGTTATAACCTACCTGGTAGTCTGTACGCTTGATGGCAGGGACGTCCATGTTGTGGGTGGAGGGGCACATATCTTCATACTTCTTGTTGGTAAAGATGTCAATACCAACCATATTAACCTGTAATATAAAGGTGGAGGAGAGTGTCAACGAAATCTCACTAGGATTTTATATTATTCTGAATATGAGTCTAACAGTAGGCATGAATGGGGCATGCAAATAGGCCGTTTTCAGTATGCGAATTGTCCATCACTGTCGGCCTCGCAATCAGGCTTGCCATTACATTTATGACTTAAGAGCTTATTAAGCTAATGGCCTCCATAAACGCACTAGTAAATACATATTGTTTGCTAAAGTTAAACCTTAAAAGAAGACATTTCAACATTTCACCTCTTTTTGCCATTATTGAACCTAAACAGGGAAAAGGGTTATGGTTCTGATAACGTGTAATCAGGACCATAGTGTGAATCCTACAATAAACCTTTAAAAAAAAAGAAATATATATAGATAGATAGATAGATAGATAGATAGATAGATAGATAGATAGATAGATAGATAGATAGATAGATAGAGAGAGTCTGCACACTGGTAATGCAGAAAAGGCTCAGTTTATTTTATTGCATGGTCAACGTTTCGATCAATCAGATCTTCAGGACATATACAGTACGTTTGTGTCGTAGATCTGATTGATTGAAACGTTGAGGGCGCAATAAAATGCAGCAGAGCCTTTTCAGCATTACCAGTGTGTTGACTCCTTTTGAGATACTGCTGCTTGTATTGCACCTGGCCCACAGATGTGCGTGCACTACCTTCATCATCATCCAGTCTTAACAGAGCATTTTATTAATTGTGAAGACCTTTGATTAATGGATTAATGGTAATTTTTTAAATGGCAATTCCTAATCACTTTTAAGCTAGGTTATTAGTAGAAATTGTTGTCAGACAACAAAACCCACCAGCTTTTTCCAATCTGCAGCTAAGATTCAAGATTCTCAAGATTGGTGTACAACAACATATTTTTAGTATACACTGTATTTGATACCCCTAAACTATTTGATACCCTGAAATAGTTCATATTAATCTTGCCAGACCTTTCACCAGGTCAACATTCACCTGCATCGAACAAATGGAACATCGAATAAATGTTATGTCGCAATATCGACATCCCCTAGTGGTCCAGCGTGTTGCTGGGGCAAGTCCTGATCCCTATCAATGGCCTTTGCGTGTGTCACTCTCCATTTCCCGTTAGTCTCACGTGGCCAGACTATTGACTCCCGTGATTTGCAAATGCTCCCATCACAGTCTGGGGGACGTTTTAACATCGCACACATTTATCCTAATATAAATAAAAAATCATCTAAGCATATTTAGCTTGCTACTTAACAGAAATAGATCTACAAGTCAAGCTCACAAATGTGTCACATTTATGCCACGTTGTCAGCTCTTAGAGCTGCTATTTTCGGGGTACGACAAAGTATTCATCTCACTGGCTGGGAGATGAAGTGAAATTAAGTAGCCTACCCCAGGTTCCCTCATTGACAACGATGTAGCAAAAACAAACATCAAATTTTCCTTTTTTACCGAATCCGATAAATAAAAGCTGCCGCTGCTGGGTAAATTAAACAACCGCCTGATCCACCCACCCTGGAACTTAAGTGACTCGCCGTGGGGTAGCGAACTCACGTTTTAAGACCAGACAACACCGTGTATTGCAAGCTTGACAACGTAGGAATGCATGTCTGGCAGAAATGCATTCCTACATTGTAAACCTTGCAATGGGCAGTGAGGATTTGTATTATAGGCCGTAGAGAAGAAAATCATTTCCATATTCATGGCTAGTCTTTGAAATATAAAGGATTTTCACTCAAGCATACAGTAGCTGATGAAGAGACAACTAAACTAGGAAAGCAAAATCTATTCCTCCTATCCTCACTCCATTCGGGTACCAGGGAACGCCAGTCTGGGGGTTGGGGTGAGGGGAGCCGTTTGGTTTAGAATTGTCGTAAATCAGTGCAACAAAAACCTGCATTATAATCATTATTATAAGAATTGCCAAAATGTATTAACATCTTGCTCATAGCCACATCTTGGCTATGTTTTAAGAGTTGAATTATCGGAGGCAGACCATTACATTATGCTAAATAAAAAAATATCTGGCAAATCTTAACCCCATAGAAACAGCTGAAGATTAGCCTCATCCAATCGCAGATTGCCAATATATTTGTCATGTCATCCAACCTTACTTGAGTTGGCACATGGCAACACATGCATTGCACCCCAGATCTAAGAGATGCCAACTTGGTAAGTTGGCAACACATGCACCCCAGATGTAAGAGATGCCAACTTGGTAAAGGTTATTTTTGGATTTGACAGGGAGACAGAAAAGGCGGGAAAGAGGGTGCACCCTTAACACGTGAGCCACCAGAGTACCCCAAAGAGATGTCTATGTATATGCCACGTAGTTCACAAAATGTTCAAGATTAGTTAAAGAGTAAAAGTTAAAATCACCATTCCCATAGAAAGTGGCTACACAACACCAATGTCGGTCTGCCCAAAACAACTTGCCCAGGGTAGGGCAACAACTGGCTGACACCCTACACTTCAGTGTTTACTTCATACTGTACCTTAGCATGCCCGTGCTTGCCGGTCTTGGAGGTGGACATCTCCACAATTTTGCAGGGGCGTCCCTTCAGCACCACAAAGCCGTTTTTGCGCAGGGCAGAGCATTGCATGGGGTAGGTGGATGAGGCGCCAGACTCGGCGGTCGTGAAGTCGATATCAGGCTCTGACATGGTGAAGAGGGTCAGGGACACTGCAAAAGAAACACTCTGGATCAATTCATAAGCCAGTGATGCTTGTATGCAGCACAATAGACAATATCTATCCACCTGTTTCCGCAAGACTTTACTGTAGCATTATCTGCAGGACACTTCCGGTTAACAGCAGACATACAAGCTCACATCGCGTCGCAGATGCAACCGTTGTGAGCTTGTAGATCACTCGGCTGCGACGCCGGAAATGCCGCTCGCCTCCTGCGCAATGCAAGATGGGATGTTGGAAAGTTGTGGATACAGATTTCTTTTTAACACAAAACTATTCTTCCATCAGGTCAAAAAGCTGAATTAGCCAACTAACGGGTTCAAAACACGTATGAGCTTGTAGATCAGTCTTTTCAACCAAATGTTTGCATATTCTATAAGACATGCTGAGAATAAGGGACTTTTGGGTTCATGTGGTTGATCAGGGCCAATGCCATTCAACAGGCACCTGATGGGCTGACATTGTTCAGAAAACATTTTTGTCTCATTTGATAATCAAAAACACAAAGCTAGATCAAGCTCGAGATGGCAGGTCTAGTTGATTTTTATGATTCACTGCCAACAGAAATCACATGTAGCAACATAGTAGGAACGTGACATTTACATGTTTTATTACATGCAAGCACGTGTGCAATCTGTGCATGGACACAAGTGCACTCTGAAGATCCACGCGCCGTTTTGTTCATTAATTCTCACAACAGACCAGCAAATTGACGTCCCTCCCCTCCACACACACACACACACACCCACCCACCCTGACGGCTGGTTAAAAGTTGTCACATCATGCGAGCTTTCTGCGACAAAGCTAAAATGCTAGTACAAGCTAGCCGGCTGCGATCGCGAGACTAACTAAAGGCTTCCTCATGGTCCGTCGCCCCTCCTCTGGAACACAAATCCAGCAGACATTTGACAGCCTGCTAAATTGGGATTAACACAACACCAACAAAAAAGATCAGCAGTGACCGAGTCGAAAATGACAGTTTCATAGGACCGCTGTCTATAATCAGTCAGCTCTGCAACCGGCTGCTGCTATTCTCAAGTTAACAAACTACATGAATCAATGAACGTTAGCAGAATGCTTTAGATCTGCAGCCAAGGCCAATTATAGTTGAGAGGTTTCTGAGACCAAAACATGGCACAGATCCATAAGCATGTAGGCCCAGGTAGCAGGTATGACTGGTCTGGTCATGTTAGGAATCATTTAACTCACAGATTAGCTCAAACCACGCCAGACAGCCATGAACTACAACGACTTCTAAAGCCAAAGTATAAAATAAAGTGAATCCAGGCAATACCACTGGCCCCGATAACGAATAACTCATTTCATTTTAAGTTTAGTTACTAAGATGGAGGCCACACTGTTGGCATACACAACGCTACTAGCGGCGTGTGAGTGAGGACTCGGGCTAGTAGATTCATTTCACAGCTGACAACCAAAAAGCCGTTATTTTATCAACACCTAGCTATCCTCCCGTGCTCTATTTATGGTTACGTCATAAGTCGGATGGCTTGTCGCGCGACATCGTGTTCATTTAGCACCCGTGTGTTCGCTAGCTAGCGTCCCGATTAGCCTAGCCTCCATTCAACTTCTCAACGCTAAACTATAACGGAAAAAACGAACAATTCCCGTCCACGCGGAGGGAAGGTGGTCGTTTTTTTGAATTACAACGTTTCGATAAAAGACTCGTTTCTTGTCTCGTTGCCGCACGGGAACGACAGGTTGTTTAAAAAACGAGGGGCAGTGCGGGGTTGTCTACTGAACAGGCCGCATGTTCTCTTTCTCTTTTGATTCGGTACAACATGGACCCACACCCAGCACTGAAGCACAGCCACGGTGCTAACACACCGACAGAGGGAAAAACTCTACCCCGGAATAAACCTCTCCCTCCCCGGGTAGCCCTGACCTCCACTCACCGGCTCGACAAAACGAAGCGAATGGCTGAGAGACGGTAGACTCGCTTTACATTCACTTGTCGGGTTTATTATCTTTTTTAATATCACCCCGTTTAGACAGAAACACGCGCCATGCCACACTTACCTTCCAAGAAAAAGAGGACCGGTTATACGCATGCGCGGCCAACTTTACCGCAGGGAGGAGGAGGGAGGGAGGGGGGACTTCCGGCTAGCGACGAGCAGAAAGGGTTGCCAGGTTTGTGAAGCACTCGAGCAGTCTATGCCCTATTATACTCTATGCTATGGCTGTGTGCCAGCCAGGGCTCTTCAACTTTTCCAGGCCAAGGACCCCTTAGTTGAGAGAGAGATGAAGCAGGGACCCCCACAACCTGTTCATAGATTCCATATAGTTTCATTGTTTGACAGCACAATCGTCAGTATGTTTTGTATTCATGTCAATTTGTGTTTTCAGATATTTAAACCACTTGAACTGTCCTTAACTTGACCTTTTACTCTGTAATTAGTCAGATCTTTTCCCCCTCTACACCAAAGCTCTTTGCTAAAAATAGCCGATCTACAAGACACAGAGGCATCGTTTCAGAAATAAATAGGGGGTGGCAGTAAATGAGAAAATAAGTTAAATTTCTAAACTAGCTAATATAGTGGATCTACAAGCTCTCCATGAGCTTGTAGATCAAAATAGATCTACAAGCAGATCAAAATAGGGATGCCACTTTGAAAGTGGTTAATAAATTAAACTGCAATAGTAATAAACCGCATACAATAAACCGATATAACACGTGTCACATCGATTGCGATGAAATCAGATTCATCTGCTAAACAATTCAAGAGTTGGGGACAATATTATTATGCATAAAATAACTGAATTTAAGGTTAGGCCTAAATGTGAACCCTAGAGGCCCAAATGCTGCCCCTGGCTGGCAAGACACCCCCTTCCACTTGTTTCTTTTTAGTCGGTTGCCAGTACTTTATTTACAATTAGGGGCGGCATAGCTCAGGGGTAGAGAAATCCCAGTTCGAATCCGGGCTCCCCCTGAGTTAATGTCGAAGGGTCCTTGCTCCTTGGGCAAGACTCTGAACCCCTAATTGCTCCCGGTGAGTAGGTTGGTGCCTTGCATGGTTTCCTCCGCCACCGGTGTATGAATGTGTGCGTGAATGGGTGAATGTAATGCACAATCTCTGTAAAGCGCTTTGGATAAAAGCGCTATATAAATGCACCATTTACCATTTACAATTAGGCTATTAATAGTAATAGGAATGAATGACGTTTGGTCACAATTTAAACTGTACACACGTTTTATAGGCCTACAATATGATCTTGAGCATGTGTTAACTTAATGAACAATTCTGGTTAGTGATGATAAAGATAAGGGGTTGCCAGATTTGAAGAATTGGAGTGGAGGACCTCCACCCCCTCCCAGCCAGTTACATCGCCATAATCCTTGTGAATTATTGACATTACACAAATATTTACATACATCTTCTGTTGAGCACATTGTGAACGTTAACGATTCTTATAGTCAAATGTTATTCACATGCATGTATGATTTTAATTGTCCAGCTAGGATTTGCTTAAAGCTGCAGTCTGTAACTTGTATATGCCCTGGGATTTGAACCCTGGTCTTCCACACAAGAGACAGTCAGCATTTCTACATTCTGTCCTTATTTTTCTTCCGATCGCCAAAATAAGCCTGGGTTTCCGAGGCTACATTCTGTCAAGCTTGAGGCAGTACTACTTGTCAACCATGTGTTATACCCCAGTGATTCTCAACCTGTAGGCCAGGGCCCCCTGATGGGCCGTGAGGATATTGCACGTGGGCCCCCAAATAATTGGCAAACACTAGGATTTGAATGATAGTGGAACATTCCTATTTAGAAAAAAAGTACAAATAAAATGTAAAATAATATATTTTTCTTTAAAACCTTGAGAAGTGAGTTTTTACTGTGATACCAAAACTTAAATTATACTATGATAGTTCCATTGAGATTAATTGATTATTCAAATAAACGTGCTCTGAAAATGCATTCTGAAAATGCTCTGAAAACGCACACGGCAAGTGGGCCCTGATCTAGAAAAGGTTGAGAACCACTGTCCTCCCAATTGTTCACAATTATATTTGTTAAAAAGTTTGTCTTCTGTTGCCCACTGCAAGTCCTTTTGAATGTTAAAAGGTTTGTTTCAAACCTGGCAAACCATGGTAAGCAATCCCCCTTTTTCAATGCTGTAGAAAAATGTATATACAAAATAACATCCACAATCAATCTGAGAAGCCCTAATAGTGCTTAACGTTAAAAACACCGTAACAGTATGTTCAGATATGACATTATAATGTTGTAATGGTTTGATATATCAAGCCACTAAACCATTTGAACAATTACATTAGTAATTCATGTGGTCCACTGTTGGGCTGTGAGATTATGAGTGGTTCCCCATTAATTGGAAAAACTGTTGAATCAGAAGATTCTCATGATAATATAACATTAATATAAAAACTATGTCATAGTATTCTTTCTTTAAAACCATACAGATAAAAAGAAACAAAGTATACTATGTTAATTCCTCTGATCCAACCACAATCGATTGATTGATCATTAAAATAAATATGCTCTGAAAATGCATGCGACCTGGTCCTGACTACTTGACCCTTTTGAGACCTGAGGCCCATTCTGCAAATGCCTTCTATGGTTCTTAGTAGGTTTTGATTTTCATAACAAACATACTTTAACCACTTCAGCTCTAAATACATTTCTGCCATTTGAAAATAGCCGATCTACAAGCTCACAATGCGTCGCATTGTGAGCCTGTGAGATCTGCTATTCAAAACTTGTGAAATGGGACATTCTGCATAATGAGTACTTTCTACTTTACATGTTTACTTTTAATTTAGAATTCCAGACTTTAACTTGTAAGTATTTCTACATTGCTTTATTGATAGTTTAACTTAAGTAAAAAATGTGAGTACTTTTTCCACCACTGTTCTTGGTATAAGTCATAAAAATAGTGACAAGTTCTGCTGTACAAGGAAATGACATTTATTATCAAATTTTGAACGTCACAGAGAGTGTTCCAGATTGAGGTTGGATTCGTAGTGAGCCCAGTGATTCCGACTAGGTGAAAACATAGACATGCATTACTCACTCACACGCTCACACCTCCATACATACGTTCACAGTCAGATACGTACAAAAATCGAAATACAAATACAAATACAAATAATACCACAATAAAAACATTTTTGTTTTGTTTTAAGAAAGTCATATAGCTCCCCTCCCTCCCCCCCCCCCCCGTTCCGTAGAAAGGCAACTAAACCTTAATAATGTGAACATCCTTTCTTTTTTGTCTTTTGTTAAAATGAGCCATTAGATATAACCATAACGAAATGCTTCTCTAGTATAGTTTTTCTTTCTTTTTTTTTCTCTGGTTTCTTCCCTCTAACCCTCTAACAGACACGTCTGGCAAACAGATATGCTATTAGTTTAGCACAGCAGCTTCTGAAGACTTGAAATCCATGTTGATCTCGAGGTTCAGGGCTAATGCACTAAAACACAATACTCTATTCAAATTATTCAGAACACTGTGTCATCTGCATTTGGATTATATGAACCCACTGTCTGACAAACGCTATTAGATCTACGAACAAGGAAGCAGCAGAAAGAATGGAAATGACCCGTTTCTGTCTCGTAGGTCGTAAGCCTATTACTCACCGTCCCACTTTCATTAGCAGCTTCACCTTCTGGTGGGAAAATTAGCATACCGGTGTTAAGAGTGGTCATCCTGAAACCATATTTTGATACCTGGAGAGCATTAAGAATGCTTAAATGTATGTGAATGTACGATTCTCCTTGTAACATGTCTTGATGGATCTTATTGTATCGCTTTAGATACATACCATACAAAGACATTTCTAGAAGGTTCATGGTTTAAGATTCCAATATAAGTCTTGTGTACATGTACACGAGAGTAAGAATTACTTTTGTTGCAATCTTTTGAATACAATCAAGCCTAAGCCATTAAACCATTGATTTGGTGAGCCAAATAGAGATAATTAGTAACTAGCACTGGTTTTAAGAACAGATTTCTAGACATTGTAACATTCTAGACATTGTGACTATGATTCCTGCCAAGTAAATAGTTTGTTACAGCTACAAAACACTTTTGGCCTCGCTTCAGAAATCTATCCCCGCTGTAAAGGCTATCCTTTGCCGTCAAACATCAGTAGTTGCATGGGAAAGTATTGCCTCTAAAAAATTGCCTCATCACACAAATGTAAAAAAGCACCCCAATAAACAGTGAAAGAACTAAAAAGAAATAAAGAGGAGTTTGGGTCAGCAGTCACAACAGTTCTCAAGGTCTCGGGGTTGGTGGTTTAAGAAATCTCGCACCTGTAAGTAAATAATACGTGGTCACATTTTGCAGAGGTATTACAGAAAGTGACAGCGTACGGTTTGTGTTGTTGTTGTTGATGATGTTGTTGTTGTTCCTCAAGAAGACACAGTCAATGTGTCATTGTGTGTCAGTTTACAAAGTGAACTGTCCCTACACAGAAAAGTGAGTATTTACAAGAAGTGTAATGCCCACAGAATGGGTAGAAAATATAAATGTTGAAGAGAACAAGGGGAGCAAAGGTGAGACCACCACAAAATTGCTTGTGAGATGCCAGTCTTCTCACGAGAACAGGTGCAAACATTACATTTCTTTTTTTTCCTCTTGCGCTGTTGCAGCATTGAAGAAATATCTACAACCTTTTTCTTCTATTCCACCAGAAGGACAATGAAATGAGGAAGCAAGGGTGCACATCAACAAGTGTAAAATTGTCTCCAAATGAACTGAGATTTGGCTTATAAAACAAACTGTTTTTGGGCCCTTCCTTCTCACATGGAAGAAAATACATCAAAAGATGCACAGTTAAAATGTCACTCTAAAGTAATCCTTTTGACTTGACAGATGTTTGCTTTGCCCTGTTCTACACAGTGAACTACTCTCCGTACCGAGGCCTCATATGCCCTAACGCTACTCAACACAATGTTAGTGTCCTTTTGCCTTATGATAGCATCCCTCAGGCACAACACAAAACACCAGTGAATCTAAACAAAAGAAAACGTGTCATCTGTTGACTTGTTATGCAGTCTCTTGGTTTTTTCGTACAGTAACACTGTGGCCTGTTGCGCTCCACCCAGTGGCCGGAGGCCAGCTTTGCAGGCGAAATACTACTACAACAATGACAGCGCAGGTTGTGGTTGGTTGGAAGACAGTCTTTTCTTTTATCTGTCTGTCTTTCAGTTGGGCCCCCGTCCTCTCCTCTGGTGGCTGATGGATGGAACAGAGAAGAGGGCTGTGATGATGGAGTTACCAGTTCATCATTGAGCTTCTGTTGAGGGTCATGAAGAAGACTTGACTGCTGCCTCCCGACCGCACCGAGGCAAAAAACACCTGAAGACAAAAACAAATGTTGAGAAGGGATGCTTGAGATAAGCCCCATTTCCACAGTAGGGCCGACCCAGAACTAGAACCAGAACTTTCCAGAACCAAGAACTTTCAAGAACCAGTGAAGTTCCGGGACCAAGTTCTGCTTATGTTTCCATATAACCAGAACTAACCGGGAAGGTCCCAAAAAAGAGCAGCAGCTCTGCTGGCCCCGCCCATAGGTTCCCAGAACTACATTTTAGTTCTACCTCAGGAGCAATACCTAAAAAAGATTCCAGGAAATATATATATATATATTTCAAAAGATTCTGGTATGGTATGGTATGGTATGGTATGGTTTATTACTTTTTAAAATATGTATTTAAAAAATAATAAATAAGAAGAAGTGCAACATTGTGAGCTTGTAGATCTGCTGTTTTCCCTAGTTTTGGGTCCCGGGCAAACGTCAGATCTCTCTTTTGGGTCTCGACCTGAAAAGTTTGGGAACCACTGATGTTTAGGCAAGGCAAGTTTATTTGTTTATTTCAATAACAAGGCATTTCAAAGTGCTTCACACATAACATTAGCCTTTACACACATTGTGTTTGGCACAAGAATGAACTGAATGAGTTGAGAGCAGATCTAGTTTTCTGGGAGTTTATTCCAAATACCGCACTGTACAGTATGTTGTGCGTAAAAACAGAACGCTGTTCTTTCTCAGTGTACAGGGGCTGCTAATACTTTTGGGACTGCATACTGTATATTGCCTCATGAACAGGTTTACCATGAATTTGACAACTCATGTTCTACGACTAATGTTGCTACATTACCAAGCAAGTAGGTTACTGCCTAGTAGACGCCTAGAAGACACCGTTCACAGCACTAATTAGGAGAAGCTTGATTTGTGCTTTGCTGTATGGCGGTGTTGTTGCATATCGAAAATAGCAGACATACAAGCTCACAACACGGCGCGCTGCAACATGTTCTGAGCTTGTAGCTCTGATATTTTCAACGTGTGACACCATCATAAGACGAATAGGTTTTTTAAAAAAAAAACTATGTTTCTACGTCAGTGGTGCTCAAACCTTTTTATGTGAAGGACCCCTTAAAATTATATGCATTTGGCCACGGATCCCCATCTAAAAATATTTAGTTCCAGGGACCCCCAGAAGCAAAATTTGAGTTGTTCGCTTAAAAAATACACATTTTCATGACTTTTAAAAAATAGCAGCTCTACAAAATCGCAGCGCAGCACTCGGTGCCGCGCTGTGAGCTTGTATATCTGCTATTCAATAGCTAAAGTATAAAATAATTAAGGCCCCTCCACCTTGGTCCCTAGTAACTCAGTCCCACTCCCCCCCCCCCCCCCCCCCCTTGTGACGGCCCTGGTCCCGCTGGGAACAAGAGCGAGATAGAGATGCGTGTGTTTTTGTGCGTGCATGCCTGCTCACCTTGTCATTCCTCTCTGACAGGAACTTCAGTCGCTGAGCTCGCTTGTGCATGAAAACTCCGTCGAGGTGTCCCGTCTCCACGGAGCGGATCTCAATGGCCTTCTCTCCCCACCCCATGATCTGGTTGGAGTGGATGTAGGCTGCAGGGGGCGGGGACAGGGGACACACACACATATACACACACACACACAACAGATTGGACAGGAGAGAACTATCTCAACACCGCTCTCCCAACCAAGCCAATCACTAGGCCACGTCTATTAGGCCCATGTCTCTAGGAGGAAATTATTGCAGCAGTTTCTGGGCGAGCGATAACCTGACTCCGCCAGATGGTGGCAGTAGTGCTTATACTGCATATACCGCCCTACTTTTAACATCTGGAATTGCTCGGGCAGACCCGATGTAGGGGCGGGCCATTTTTTAAAATTCTTTAGCAGGTGATTGGATGGGGCCGTCTGTCTATCACAGTCTGGGCGTGCCAACTCCAACCACTCATATTGGCCAGTGGGTTTCCACGTGGTCTGCAGTCAGACTCTATTTGCTCAGAGCCGCTCAGAGCCCGCCCGTAGCTGACGCTGATTCGTCCGGTCGAGGACTTTACGAGTGATATCAACTCTCCCCGAGCAGTCTCAGATGGTAAAGTAGGGCGGTACGCACTGCTGCCACCATCTGGCGGAGTCAGGTTAGGCGAGCGACTATGCACGCTAGAGTCTGGTGTCAAAAGGTAGTGTTTCTAGTCACTAGACAAACAATCATTGCGAGCATTCTGTTGGCAAAGGGGTCTATGTAGGATCAATGACTAAATATGGACAGCGTACCTAGACTGGATAGCAAGGAGTGCTAGTGACTGGAAGGTGGCAGCAGGTTTGAATTCCTGTTGGAAGGCTTGGAAAGTGAATGACAAAAACATTCTCCTTTCTCTTGACAATTGCTACGGTTGACAGGGTAGCATTTAAAGTCCACAGGTGCTTGTACTGTAGATCCAGAGGCAAGCATGTCTAAACCTCTGTCTATGCCAAGGATGGGTACACCTAAGAGGCATTAGGGATGGGCTTGGTTGTGAGAAATTCTGGTTTGACAAGAGTATGCACACTTCAGTGTGAGAACATTGTAATGTCCTGTTTGTTCCACACAAAACAGCTGGCACTGTGCAAGTGCTAGCTTATACTAATAGCATTGTACTGTAAATGAAGTGAACAATCAATCAAATAAACGCTGGAGCCAACTAATATGTAATTAGTGGTGACACTGGAATGGAGATGGAACAGATACAAGACAGGAGACTTCTTTGAATATCCTGAATGTCCATCCTTGGTGGTTACACATTGGCTAGGTTGTGACCTGTTGACGTACTGTATCACTATGCACGGAACGGAATGTAGTAGGCATGCTGCTGCAACAAAACGTCCATTGTTCTACCGCAGTAGCAACTAGCAAGACACAGGTATACTGAAACCTGCTAGTTATGATTCAGTGATTTTCATTATCACTGAAACTTGATGTCAAATGACTTCTGTACACTTAAATAATATACATGAATGTCTTTTTTTTTTCATTTAGTTAATTGAAACCCAGCATGCCTATTCTGGGGGGAACCTCCGACAAAAACTGTTTGTGAGTTTATAGATTAGGCTATTTTTGGCACAGAGATTTGTTGTACTGTAGATAGAAAAAAGAGGCCCAAGTACAGTTGTAACAAAGGCCCGTTTTACTAAGACTAGAGGGTTTAAGTAGTTAAGAAAAAAAAGCGTTGTCCCATTTAGTTTACAGACATAGTGTAAGTAGAGATCCAGCAATGACCATTAGTTAGAAAAAAAAACACAGGACCCTTCGGCACCAAGGATGAAAGAGAGTTTGAATTGGACAAAATTTGATTGATATTCATATACGTCACAGTTAAGATCGTCAGAATAGAACAAAACAAGACCAAAGGACAGCGGCACAGCAGACAGACAACATCGCCCAGACACAAGCATGCCTCCCTATACCTACCGGTAGGTGTGTGTGTGTGTGTGTGTGCGTGTGTGCGCGTGTGCGTGTGTGTGTGTGTGTGTGTGTGTGTGTGTGTGTGTGTGTGTGTGTGCGTGCGTGCGTGCGCGTGTGTGGTCCTAGGCACCCAGAGTGCTTCTCACTCCCTAGCTTCTGCCGTGGACTGAAGACTCACCTCTTCAGACTCCACCTAAACAAATAGCACTATAGTAAAACTCCCCTTCCCTCGATGACCACACATGAAGCTAGATAGCATTTTTTTTTTTTTTTTTTTTTTTTTTAATTTAGGTTTTAGAAGTTTTTAGAAGATTAGGTGCGTGGTCTACCTATGTTATTTTGTTTTTCTTCTAAATTGATATTCCTATGCATTTGTTGTATCGTTGTTGATGTACTGACATATTATCTTTCTTATTATATTGATGTATTACCTGCTTATTGTAAATCGCTTCGGATTAAAGCGTCTGCTAAATGCCTAAACTGTAATCTTGTCATCTGATCTAGGACTCAAACTAACAGTTGTTTTAGTCCCCACAACTAGAGATAAGAACCACTGGAAGTGATGGATAACAGGAGATGTTTGCTTGCATACCGGTACGTGCATCATGTGCACACACGCGGGCATGTGCGAGTGTGTGCCTGTGGGGGGCTCCTTTCATAACAGCATCAATCTGAAGCATGCAGTGGTGATGAGCTTTCTGCTAAGTCTCTGTCAGCGTTCATCATGACAACCCAGTGCTAATTCATTCCCGGGAGTGTGATACCCAGCGACAGGCAATAAGCAACGGCACAAGCGGAGAGGTACAGTACAGTGTGTGTGGTTCTCTGCCTCGGGAGAAAGCGTGTTTGTGTGGGTGTTTGGGGGGAGGGCGTTAAAAAGGGAAGAAAGCAAGAAGGGATTTCACACAGAGTTAGGGAAGTGTGTGTGTGTGTGTGTGTGTGTGTGTGTGTGTGTGTGTGTGTGTGTGTGTGTGTGTGTGTGTGTGTGTGTGTGTGTGTGTGTGTGCGTGCGTGCGTGCGTGCGTGCGTGCGTGCGTGCGTGCGTGCGTGCGTGCGTGCGTGCCGGTGCTTTTGGGGCGGTACAGGAGAGAAAGCAAAGACGGAGGAGTGTAGCTGTAGGCGAACACACAGGATATATGGGTGTGTACAGTATGTGCGTGTTTGTGGTGGGTTTGTTGTTTCGGACACCTACCAACGGAGGTGGGCATCTCCCCCCACTGGAGCACCACGTCTTTGGTGATGCGTCCGTAGGTGTTGACGTAGACGCCCTCGTCCTCGTAGCAAAGCAGCATCTCCATGCCGTCCGTCTTGGGCAACACCACGATGGCATGGGGGGTCACCTGACTCTGAATCTGCCGGGGGCGACACGGGAGGAGGAGGCGTTCATGGGTCGGGGGTGGGGGTTTGGGGGGGTTTGTCAGTGCGAGTCTGTATTTGGGGGGTGGGGTGGGGGCAATGCAGTACTCTCTCTTTCTCTTTCCTCATTATCCCTCCGCTTTCCTTTGTGATCTGAGATTCCGTTCCTTCCTACCTTCCTTTCTTCCTACCTTCCCTCCCTCCCATGTCCTTTCTCTTCCCTATGTCTTCGAGGAGAAACTGCTGCAACAACGGAGTCCCCCCGTCTCCATAAAACACAAACAAACACACATGCAGCTTGTCATGGAAACAAGGGATGGAATACGGCATGGTTAACACTGTTGCCAAGAGCAACGCGAGGCGGTTGCTTTGGAAACGGGACCCTTTTGTCTCTTACTGTATCCAGAGGATTGTCGAGAGTTGTCGAGGTGTTGACTCGTAGGCTTCATAGGACCAGACCGGCAGAGTCACTACGAGTCTCTCAAAAACATCCAACACTCTCATTCATTCATTCATAACCTCACCCTGTCAATCATGATCTCACCCTTTCATTCACCTCACCCTGTCATTCAATCACAACCTCACCCTGTCATTCACTATCTCAGTGGTTCTCAACCTGTGGGTTGGGATCCTTAGGGGAGGGTCCCTAAATTATTTTGGGGGGTCCCCAGATGATTAACTTAATGTGCAACATTGTTTTCTCACTCAATAGTAAACAAATCAACATATAGTCTAAGTGTATAGAGGGTATCTGCACGTTTCTAAAGTGACAATTGAAGGACGTTTTAATACCTCTAAAATGACAAATTAAACATTGGCCAAATTGTCAAGGCAGACATTGTGAAAATAGCCGATCTACATGCTCACAACGACGCAGAGAGTGAGCATGTAGATCTGCTATTTTCACAAATGTTATACGAAATGTAACGCCTCAACGCCTCAGGAAATATGATTATTTTGGGGGTCGCGGCCTGAAAAGGAAGAGAAAGAACCACTGCATCTCACCCTGTCATTCATAAATTGATCCATCGATCCAATCAATGACTCGCTCACTCACTCAATGTGTAACACATTTACCCAACAACACTTTCAGCATTCAACCCAGCCAGTTCATCAGGCCTGCACAGTGTCTTACATGGGAGGGGATGTAGATGTCGTAGGGGTTTCCAGAGTCCACGTCGATGACATGGAAACCCACGCTGGAGCCGTAGATGACCTTTAACCTCTGGCCCTCCTCCACCGTCAAGTCCACCAGCTGGGGGCGATGCTGGAGGTCAGTGAACGACTGATATGGAGAGAGAGAGAGAGAGAGAGAGGAGCACTTCAGTGTGCGTTGTGTTTAGGTCTGTAAATATGCCAATTATAGTAGAATTAATTGAACTTCAACGGGATTGTGAGCAGAGTTAATTGATTGTAGTAGGGCGGCATAGCTATATTTGGCAGATATATATCTAATCAATTAATGCATCACAGACAGCCACCTGTTAGATGTGTGTGTGTGTGTGTGTGTGTGTGTGTGTGTGTGTGTGTGTGTGTGTGTGTCACCTTGAAGGCCATAAACTTGTGGTAGGGTTTCGGGGCCCAGGCGTAGATCTCCACTGAGTTCTTCAGAGCGATCACCAAGAACTTGATCCTCTCATACTTCACTGCAAGACCAGAGCAGGGACAAGTACATATACTGTACGCATTGTATACATGTACACACACAAATATATAAATATGTAGATATATGTATATATTAGGGCTGGGACTTTAACTGATTAATTGCGATTAATTAATTACAGAAAATTAACGCGATTAAAAGAATTTACGCATTTTAATCGCACTTAGTTTTTGCACCACAGAACCTTCAGTTTCGGGCATACCGATCATAGCGATGCACCAACCAAGGAGAGACAACAAACGCAAAGGGAGAAGTAGCCGATCAGAGCGCTTTGCTTGGCCCAGTGGATGTGAAATTTAGATTTAAAAAACTCACTCGTTGATTCACTCATACAACAAAATGTGTTTTACTTGAAAAAAAATGCTTTTCGGGTCAAATACTAGTAAGACACCTGAGGGTGGAATGCGACCTCAGGGTGACATGCACCTCGCCCTAAAGGGCGAGGTCGCGCCAATTCTTGACCATCTGGCCAACCACAGCGTTTCTCTGACGATTCTAGTTTTTGTCATTCTGGGGGGAGTTTGTTCATGTTTTGTGAGGGTAGGAGACACGGGGAGAACATGCAAACTCCACACAGAAAGGCCCTATCGCCAACCCCACCTAGGGTGTGAGCGATAGGGCCTAAACATGGAAATGTAGAGAACACTATATATGGAGATAGTCCAGTCCATCATGTCATATGGGACTACCGTCATAGACAGTAGCCATTGTTAGGCTGGAGTCAATGGCTGTCTGTCTGTCTGTCTGACTGTCTGTACAGGAAGTGATATCACATGACGTACTTTTTATGCCCATATATGAGTCATTCTGTACCACATCTCCATGTTTAGGCCAAACAGGTTCGCTCCATTTCTCCATGTATAGGTCCAAATGCCCAACGTCGAGCTTGACAAGGAGGATACCGCACATTGTACCTCATCCACCCTTTCTTCTCTCTCCTTTTGGTATCTTTATCCTCCTCCTCCTTTTTTATTCTTCTCTTTTTTTCACAGCCGCCCCCATATTTACTTTAGAAAATAAAAGGTCCGGTTCAACTACAAAATGACATCTCTTGCAACTTCTGAAAAGGATTACTCCTAATTTGAGTTCGGAAAGCTGCACGCACGTCAGAAAGTCGAAACTTTCCGACGAAAACTATGGTCGGAGAGGATGGAGACTGAGAGATGTATGTACAGCCCTCTATAGCTGTGTTCGTCTTGCGCTCTGATTAAAAGAAAGAAGTCAACACAACACAACAGCACAGCAAGTAATTACACACACATCACAATGCAAGAAATCTTCCTCCACCCACCGTTTGTTATGTTACTGTATATCTTCACAGCAATTAGATATTGATATTATTGTCGGCTTGCCGCCCGTGGGTTACAAGCCATCTTGTAAAATACAGAGTCCAGTACTAAAGAGTAAAGACGCACGCACGCATCCCGTAACTGATACGGGAGGTCAGGGAATCATTACAGGGATTTATTTGAGAAATGACGGTGAAATGGGTGAAACTAGTAAGTAGTGCTCCTAAGCCTAATGTTCTAGTCTCGCTGTCGCAGAGTAGACTTGTGTGAGTGTGTGACAGAAGAAAAGCCGTCAAGCCCTCGGCTCGTTGCGGCTCTCCATTGGCTAATGTACTCATGTCATGACCAATCAGAGCCGTGTTGCTATAGATACGGATAGAACCCATACCCTAGAAGGCTATTAGCCTAGAAGGCTATGGGAGGCAGCACTCGCATCACACACACCACACTCCATTCTAGCTAAGCGCACACACAGAGACATCATGTGTGAAATTCACAGCGCGAAATGTTCCGAGCATGGTTCTGAGCCCGGGCCCGGCCCTAAGCCCGTTGGTGAGCCCGGTGTTCTCTCCTGGGCTGGGAGTTCAGAGTTGAGCTTGTTGTAAACAAACATGGCGGCGACCAGGAGCTGATGTAGCTCGGATATGCTAACTACAGTATGAGGGACTGAGACCGAGCGAGAAAAGTGAATTTTGAGCGAGAATAATAACCGGATTACGGGTAGACCCAAAAGGTGCCGTTTTGGAGCCGTGGGGTGCAGGGGAGAAAATCGAAAAATGAACAAAATGCTGCTTTGGGTAAAACAACACCTGGATCAGCCCAGAGCCTTCCTGGATCATCATTTCAAAGGTAGGAAAGTCGTTTTTGACCGAAACTCCCCTTTAATATTGATGACATCAGGGAACTCCACATACGGGCATAAAAGGATCTACGCCGTAGACCGTAAAAAAGTCCGGACGGACAGAGTCAGCATGTGCCGTTTGACATGCTAAATTGCGACCTTCAATATAATATGGTATGTAAAGACATACCGACTTTGTAGTGTACGCAGCCCTCCAGTTCTCCTACGGTGATCCAGCCCTGTTTCTTCTCCACCTCGGGGTCGTTGTGCAGGATGCGGTTCCTAAGCCAGGACAGGTAGTACACACGCAGCTTGTTCTTCTTCCCTGAGCAGGAGGAGAGGGAACCCTTCTGGATGAGCACTTCATTACAGAGACACTGATCAATGTTGCTGCTGGATAGATCAACTGTAGCTTAACATCCACAATCATTTTGTCACTACATTTTATCTAACCCCATATGATATCATCTTATCTAAGCTCATCTAATCTAGTCTGTACTACTTTAACCTCTTCCCTTCCCTTCCCTTCCCTTCCCTTCTAACCCAGGGGTCTTCAATGCTTTCAGGACAAGGACCCTTTAGTTGAGTGAGAGAGATAAAGCAGGGACCCCCACAACCTCCATATAGTTTAATTGTTTGACAGCACAGTCATCAGTGTATTTTGGATTCATGTCAATTTGTGTTTTCTGATATTTAACTACTTGAGCCGTCATTAAACTTGACCTTTTACTCTGTAATTAGTGTGCTCTTTTTCCCCACTACACCAAACCGCTTTGCCGAAAATAGCCAATCTACAAGCTCACAACGCCTCGCAGTGCCCCCTCACAGTTCAAGTTGTTAATATAAAAAGGAGACCCATGTTCTAACCTTTATGTACTCTCATTCTCATCTCATCTCACGACACGTCCGCCCTGAGATTGGGAGGTTGGGAGTTCAATACTCGGGTTGAGTGAAAACCAAACCATATTTACGAACTTCAAGTTGCCTCAAGTTGCCTCAAGTTCCTCAACGGTGGGCCACATGGCTGGGGAACTGTTGGTTTCCCAATCCCAAGGCTACTCAGTCAGTACTAATGAACTGTGCCTAACCTGAGATGGTAACCAGAACGTTGAGTCCCTCCAGCACATCCATCTGCTGGAAGCGCCGTCGGTTGATCAGGTTATAGACTTTCCCCTGACCACTCCGGTCCAACAGCATCAAGCCATTCTCTGTTCCCACCAGAAGGTTCACCCCTATTCACACACACGCGCACGCACGCACGCACGCACGCACGCACGCACGCACGCACGCACGCACGCACGCACGCACGCACGCACGCACGCACGCACGCACGCACGCACGCACGCACGCACGCACGCACGCACGCACGCACGCACGCACGCACGCACGCACACACACACACACACACACACACACACACACACACACACACACACACACACACACACACACACACACACACACACACAGTAATGATGTATTGTATAATGTATTTGTGTACAGTAATATTCTTGTTAAAGGAACATTTCAACCAATATATAATTGGCCCTTACTAATGCTCATTATAAGATGGCACCATTCCTGTCAACTCACTCTGGGCACTTTTCGACCGGCAAAGAACCGGTTCTGGTTCTTTCTCCCGCCTATGGGATGAACCAGAGGTGAGCTTTTCCACCGAGAACCGAGTTGGTTTCCGAACCGTAAAAGTTGGTTCGGAACGGGAACCACAAGATCCTTGGTTCCTCTGGTGGGTTCAATCTGGTGGAAACGCAAGCCGGTTGGCGGCCAGTTCGCAAGAACGAATCAAGGTTCCAAGAAAGTTGAGCGGCACTGGTTCTTGAACCACGGTTCTTTTGGTGGAAAAGGCCCCTCTGTGTCTCAGAGGAGGGCTGTGGACAGTTCAGAATCCTGCCTACCACTGACATCAACATTTTCATCATTAACTTATGAACAAAACGTAAAAAGTTGAAATATGGAGATACAAGGTTTCTGCCTGACAGCAATAGCGAGTTTAAGATCGCTACGGCAACGGCAGATGACAACGGTAATCAGAAATGATCCGCGCTCGATAGATAAACCTGCCGTCGCCTACTACGGCAGAAGGTCCCTTCCCACGTAGCGCCTACTCCGTCTGCTGCGTGTACGCGTCGCCATGGGAACCAAAGCATTCAGTGAAAGGGGTGGGAACCCGCCGCCGCCGAGGCTTTGCTTAACCATTTTGATCGCTACGGCGATTACGTCATAGCAGCCGTTGTCCGCCTGGCGTTGCCGTATTGAAAACCATCTAGCTTAAACTCGCTAATGACATGCAAGTCCTTCTCTCTGTGTTTGCGTCTCACCCCAGAGCGCGGCGCAGAGGATCTCAGAGTTGAAGCGCTTCTTGTACTTGCGGATCTCGGGTGTGTCGCTGTGGGGTCTGATGTTGGTGGGGTTCACGTTGACCACAGAGATCTTCCTGGCCTCGTTCAGTCTGGCCTGCTCCTGCTCCTGCCTCAGCAGCTCGTCTGCAAACAGCGCTGGGTGGCGCACGCACACACACACACACACACACACACACACACACACACACACACACGCACGCACGCACGCACGCACGCACGCACGCACGCACGCACGCACGCACGCACGCACGCACGCACGCACGCACGCACGCACGCACACACACATGCATTGAGATCCATGTCTGGCTGAACAAGCTTAAGAATAAACACTCTCTCTTAATGATTGTGACCGTTGTCATATAATTGCTTCAGGAAATTAAAAGAAGACATATCACACACGTTGTTTTCTGGTCAGATTTTTCAATGTGCACACCATATCATTTTATTGAGATATAACTAAAGAGCACGGCGTACTTTTCTGACTGGGCAGTATGTGGCTGTCATCGCAAGAACTGGTTGACAGGCTGCCTGTCACGGTGACAGCCCGTACTTACTGTACAGTCGGAAACATACTCGGGGGCCTTTTCCACCGGCAAAGAACCGGTTCCAGAACCTGGTCCGTTCTTGCGAACCGGCTTGAGTTTCCACCAGATTGAACCAGATTAAACCAGAGGAACCAAGGATTTTGTGGTTCCCGTTCCGAACCAACTTTTACGGTTCGGAACCAACTCCGGTTCTCGGTGGAAAAGCTCACCTCTGGTTCATCCCATAGGCGGGAGAAAGAACCAGAACTGGTTCTTTGCCGGTGGAAAAGGCCCCATAGTGCTCTTTAGATACCGTATCAGTATCATGTGTACTTTGTACGTGTGATACATCGGCTATTATTTTCCTGAACCGATTATTTAACAAAGGCGCTCCTGCTCCAGTTTGCCTAACTGCCATATGAAATTGCTCAACGAAGAAAGTATCTGTTCTTTCCTTCTTTACATAGCCCCGTGTAAAACCAGGAAGTGCCAACATGTGAAAGTTGTAATTGAACTACAGGTAGTTGATAAACTACAGTATGCCTGTCCAAAAAAGAGGGAAAAAAAAGAAAAAGATGTCAGTGGATGTCATAGTGTTGTAAAGCAGGTAAAACATTTCTAAAGATTTTGCCAAAGGGGACAACAGCCCCAGACTGTCACACCCACAATGCACTACGAGTATATCGCTGTTGTCGGGTGGAAAGCTTGTATGTCCAAAGCCGTTTTATTCATCATAGTAAAAAAGATTGAAAACAGCCGATCTACAAGCACACAACGCCTCACAACTGCTATCTTCACTAGTTTTGTGCAACAGTCTTACGTATATGATGAGGCAGGGCTTTAAAAAAAAAACATGCACATTTGAAACTTGGAGATACAAGGTTTTTACCGGACAGTGACAATATCATTTCAGCCCTACATGTATTTCCTACTGTGTACTTCATTAGTCAAACTGCACAGCTAATACTAAACCGTGCAAGTTCAGTAACAGGATCCAAGTTAGATGATCTGATGTCATGTGTTTGGTAAATGCTGTGGAAACTGTCTGTCTGAGACAGACAGGACACCAACCGGAGGCGGAGTTTTCATCATCATCTTCCGTAGGGGAGGTCCCATACACCCTCGGATCCACGAATGGCGTGAAGGAAGACTTGGAACCACCCCCACTACGGGGTACTGCGGGGTACTGCCAATCGAAGGGAGAGTGAGAGGACAAATTAACGTAATTAACCACTAACCATGTCTCATTGTGGAGAAAACAACAGAGTTAAAGAAAGTAAGGAGAACACAAGAGGTGAGAGGGAAACAAACTCATATGCAAGCGCTGTGTTATCAGGTAGAAAGGAAGGAGCTTCACGGAAAATGGCTTATTTGCTTCTCAGCTGACTTCTTTCCAAAGTTCACAAGAATTCAACCCAAAGGAGGGAAAGGCTGAGACACGCAATTGTGAGTCAGAACAAGTCTCCAATTACACTTAAAGGTTGTGAATGACGTCATCGATGAAACTGATTTTCAGTGTAAGCTGCGGGGTCGGGGGGCAGTTGGGATGGGGGGGTGAGTCAGTCAGGGGCGTCACACCAAATTATGGGCCCTGGGTACAAGGATTCACTGCGGGCCCCCCATGAATGTTAACAAGCCATGAATATACAAGCTCACAGCGCGGCACCGAGTGCCGCGCTGCGAGCTTGTATATCTGCTATTTTTTAAAAATCGTGAAAATGTGTGCTAGAAACCTATGTCAAGGACCCCCAAGATGATATGTATTTGGCCACGGACCCCGATCTCAAAATATTTAGTTCCAGGGACCCCCCAGAAGCAAAATTTGAGTTAGAAATGTTCGCTTAAAAAAATACATATATTCAAAGATTTTCACACATTTTCACAACTTTTCAAAAATAGCAGATCTACAAGCTCGCAATCTGCTATTTTTCAATAGATAAAGTTATTAGGGCCCCTCCACCTTGGGCCCTGGTAACTCAGTCCCACTTTCCTACCCCTTGTGACGCACCTGGAGTCAGTCACACACAGTGTGAAGGAGTTTGGTAGCACTGCTAGGGGTGCAGGAAGCCAGAGTGAGGTACAGTATATACGTAGCTATGGGGAGGTAATAGATCAGGGGTTCCCAACCTTCTTCAGCTCGAGGCCCAAAAGAGAAATTTGGTGTCTTGCCCTCCGGGCCCCAAAAACGTACAAAAATGCACGGTCAATTAACCAATCAGGCGCTATTTAAGAGTGGAAATAGACGATCTACAAGCCCACACTACTATTTTCACAATTTCTTAAACGTGTTTTAAATCAATGGATTAAAAAAAAAAAAAAAATGTGTAGGAAAGGTAATAAAAAAATAATGGATATTTACTCATGGCCCATGGGCCCTGGGTACAAGGATTCACTGCGGGCCCCCCATGAATGTTAACTATTGAAAAATAGCAGATATACAAGCTCACAGCGCGGCACCGAGTGCCGCGCTGCGAGCTTGTAGATCTGCTATTTTTGAAAAATCGTGAAAATGTGTGCCAAGAAACCTATGTTTTCATGTCAGTGATGCTCAAACTTTTTCATGTGAAGGACCCCCCCCATCTCAAAATATTTAGTTCCAGGGACCCCCCAGAAGCAAAATTTGAGTTACAAATGTTCACTTAAAAAATACATATATTCAAAGATTTGCGCACATTTTCACGACTTTTCAAAAATAGCAGATCTACAAGCTCGCAGCGCGGCACTCGGTGCCGCGCTGTGAGCTTGTAGATCTGCTATTTTTCAATAGCTAAAGTTACTAGGGCCCCTCCACCTTGGGCCCTAGTAACTCAGTCCCACTTTCCTACCCCTTGGGACGCCCCTGAACACTGGTATGTAAATGAAATGAATCTACTGTAGGGGGCTTTGAAGGTCCTTGTCAGAGAGGAAAGGAGGGGTACCGGGGCAGGAGCAGTGGGGTTCAGAGTGGAGGTAGGGGGGTTCAGATTGACACTGGAGGGGCTGGACAACCGGATACAGGAAGAGTGGGCACCTAAACATTTTGGGGTCACCTCAATGTTAAATTGGATCTTTCTCCAAAATATGACAAAATAGAAGAATATGGAAAATGGAATTTTAAAGGATACATGATTTGAACATGCACGGTAGATTAATATGGAGGTAAACTTATTTTGTATGCCCTTAACTCATTTAGTGCCCATGAAATTAACGGATTATAAAGTCCACGATGCCAGTCTCAGGTTGGCATCACCCCCGTTATCTTATTTTGAAGGCCAGAAGTCCACAGCGCAAACACTTCCGGTCTGACGTTATCGCGTCCTGCACCGGAACCGATCGTTGTCCACGTGGAGTTGTGTAATGGCGGACCGGGAGCTTTTATACATGTGTAACATAAGCGAGCATCTGCCTCCATCCTAGCTTCTAAAGTGTAGTTTTGAGATAATGGACATTAAAGATGAGATCCCCCATCCACCTCAATGTTATGGATGGGACTATTTTGTGCTCGTGGAGCCGTGATGATGCGAAATCAGCGACGGATTTCGTCTCCGGACCTCCGGCCATTGTTCTCGGTAATGTATCCGCCGTTACAGTAATATATTACTTTTCACGAGAATACTCGGGATTGGCACCATGTGATACTCGAGTATTTTTCACGAGTCTTCTCGGGATTGGCACTATATGAGTTAAAGTAGAGTTCTCAAAGGGCCTGAAAATTAAGGCCTGGCCCTAACTGGGCCCTACCTTGGCAGACCCGAGGCACTACCCGGCCCTACTAGTTAGCATACATTTTAGGCCCTACCCGGCCCGGAAATGTCGGGTCGGGTATGGTCGGGTCTATCATATAGTAATAGTAATATTATCTATAATAAAAACAAATATTTTATTTTTTCATTGAGCCCGAGGCCCTACCCGGCCCGACTAATTAGCTTACATTTTAGGCCCTACCCTACCCTAAATGTCGGTCGGGTTCGGGTATGGTCGGGTTCGGGCAGGATTTGAGAACTCTACCTTAAAGTCTGGCTAGCCACAGGTTTTGTAGCAATTTGCAGCAATTGTAGAAATAGTACTCCTTAAATGTAAAATGTTCAAGAATGTTCAAATGTTCAAATCATGTTTTTTTTTTTTTTTACATTTGGGAATAAATTGCCAATTGAACACTGATGAGGTGCCCACTCTTACGGTTACCAGACAACCTACTTGGGCCCCAAAGCCGTCGCCAGGGGAGACCAGAGGGGATGTGCTTTGCTGCACCAAATCAGGCAGATTGGCGTTACCAGGGAACAGATTAGCGTTGCCGGGGAAATCGTTGCTGGCGGTAGAGCTCCGCCTCCTTTCCTTTCCATGTTTCTGAAAAAAGAGGAAGAAGCGGCCCGGGGTGGGGGGTGGGTGGGGGGGGGTGGGGTGGGGGGTGGGGGGCACTCAAAAAGGTGCAACTAGGCTGTGCTTTGCTGTTCGGTTCAGTGATGTCGTGGAAGCTCTCAAGGTGTCACAGAGTGTGACACCACAACTTGCTCTCAATGTCATCTGACATGGTGGAAATTAAACGGTTGGGGCCTATGTTAGTGGCTGAGGGGTAAAGCTGCACTCACACCAAAGGTGATTTAGTTGCGGTACCGGTATGTTGCCAAATCGCAGTCGCCAAAATCTAAAGAACACTCACACTAAAAGCGACGACAGGGTCATCATGGTCGTGGATTAGAGCTGAGCAATTAACTGAAAATATAAACAGACATGTATAGCCTCTAATCAACTAAATCTTGCTTATGTAGGTTAATCGAATAATCGAGAAGCAGGTTTTTTATTTTGATATTTTTTGTTTTCTACACCAACACGCAAAAGGTTTGTTGTACTATGGTGGCATGCACGTTCTTTCATTAATCATTCATTAATTGCAACAGAGGCAAAAGTTTGAAATAATCATGATATAGATTTGAAGTCATATCACCCAGCCCTTTGATTGATTGATTGATTGATTAATTGAACACTTTATTATCCGTATCCCTATTATTCCTTTTCATGATCCTATCTTAACCCAGCACCACAACAGGTGTGTATTCTACGGCTAGTTTAACATTGGCCATCGCCTGTTGTTGCTCGAATCCAGGCATTGCTCATTTGCATGAACATGAATTTCGTTTAACACCCAAGGTTCGCCAAATCTCTGCCACGTTGTCGCCAGGAGTCGCATCGCTCCAACTCGCTAAGTGTAGCCAGTACCCTTTGGAAATGAACGGCTGCTGATCGCTTTGTTGCTTTTAGTGTGAGCGTCCCTGTATAGAGCTAGCTTGGGGCTAAGCTGAGCTGTTTGTGGCTGTGTTGGGCACAGTGAACTCGCTTCAAAGCAACCATAACAAACCACAAGCACAAGCACATTTAATTATGTTTCGCACTGCACGCACGCACGCACTGCAGGCGCACGCACTGCACGCACGCACTGCAGGCGCACGCACTGCACACGCGCGCGCACGCACATAGACGCACACAGACGCGCAGAGAACAAAGCGAGGGAACTAAATAGAAAGTTGCCATGCATGCAGAGCTGATGAATGTGTGAGGTGTCACGTTGTGTGCTGTCAGCAGAGCTGATGGCTTGCAGGTTAAAAGGTGAGAGTTGAGAGGTCACTCACCTCACGGATCACCATGGTACCGTCCTGGGAAGTGTGACTATAGGAACCGCCATGAGAATCATTAGGACTTCCTATCCTTCCAAAGGCCTCGTTGGAACCCTGTCCTGCAGAGGGCCTGACGGACACATGAAGTAATAACCACTGTATTTGTGTAGTAGTTAAGTATTATGTCAGGCACAACTCTTACCAGGGGCCTCACACCAAATTCTGGGCCCTGGGTACAAGGATTCACTGCGGGCCCCCCATGAATGTTAACTATTGAAAAATAGCAGATATACAAGCTCACAGCGCGGCACCGAGTGCCGCGCTGCGAGCTTGTAGATCTGCTATTTTTGAAAAAATCGGAAAATGTGTGCCAAGAAACCTATGTTTCCATGTCAGTGATGCTCAAACCTTTTCATGTGAAGGACCCCCCCCATCTCAAAATATTTAGTTCCAGGGACCCCCCCAGAAGCAAACTTTGAGGTACAAATGTTCACTTAAAAAATACATATATTCAAAGATTTGCGCACATTTTCACGACTTTTCAAAAATAGCAGATCTACAAGCTCGCAGCGCGGCACTCGGTGCCGCGCTGTGAGCTTGTATATCTGCTATTTTTCAATAGCTAAAGTTACTAGGGCCCCTCCACCTTGGGCCCTGGTAACTCAGTCCCACTTTCCTACCCCTTGTGACGCCCCTGACTCTCACACCTAGCCTCTAAGGCAGGGGTGGGCAACTTTGATGATAGAGAGGGGCCACTATATCATTATATTCAATAAAACCATATTTGATAAGTATCACCTACATGTTACTGATTATAGAGACTGTCATATTATTTTAATCAGTTCTTTATTTCCTAAGCAATTAAGCAATTAATTAATTCCAAACGGATTTAGCATAGAGGGTGGTTTTAGAATCCACTATGCGCTTTCCCAAACGTGTGTGGGCAAGACAGCAATCTTAGGGAAAGCACAACAACACGCCAAATAACGGAGTCGGCATTATGTATAGTGTGTTAGTGGGGCCCTAAGATACCGTTTAGGGACAGTGCCAGCTGCAACTCACGGGTAGCGGGTTGTGCAAAGGGGAAAGGCACTGGCAAAAATAGAGCTATAATGCTTCTAATCCTAATCAGGCCCCCCATGAATGTTAACTATTGAAAAATAGCAGATATACAAGCTCACAGCGCGGCACCGAGTGCCGCGCTGCAAGCTTGTAGATCTGCTATTTTTGAAAAATCGGAAAATGTCCTAATTATAAACCTAACTCCCCAAATATTTTAACCATAAAACAAAATGTTTTTCTTGTAAGGATCAGGAAAGGGGTACATCTGTATCGTAATACACACACACACACACACACACACACACACACACACACACACACACTCACATGATGCGAGGTATGTCACTGACAGCGACGGTGCCGTCATTGTTGCCGCCGTCTCCGTCCTCATCCTCGCTGCTGTGGGACTCGTCACTGGATGAAGAGTAGTCGGTCACTTTGACCGGCGGGCGGCTCGTCTCTTCCCCCTGGCGCAGCTCCCTCAGTTCCTTGGCCAGAGCCGTGAGGTCCTGGAGGTCAAAGGTCAAAGATAAGGGTCAGGAGAGGATGCTGTAATAACTTATTTACCATATGCATTGAGACAAATACCTTTTAGGTCATGTTTAGCATGTTAAATGCAGCCAGGTCTCTAAATGTGACAGTAGAAGATTCTCAGTCTAGTCAAAGTTGTTTTCAAAGTTGAATTAATTATTCCACTTCTTGGGCTGAAGATGAATCCAGCTGCACTAAAAAGCCTTTCACAGCGACAGGTTGTTTACAGCTAATAAAAAAGATATATAAACATGACAGTAATGCATCCGTCGACTGCTGCTTTGGGGAACAGTGTATGGCCACTGCATTTTAGAAAAGTGCATTTTAGAGCAGGGACTGGTTTCCTCATGTTATGTGAGGAAAACAACGTGTGGCCATCGCTTTAGAAAGAAACAACGTTTCCACAGCTGACTTCAAAGCTACAACCTTCATGGAATAAAGGCATAGATATCGTGAATAAAGGAATCAATCTGTATGAATAATTCCATCCACTTCATGTGAATATATATGTATATATATTTTTACTTTGTTTATTGGATTTTCCATTGAAGCATTAAAATCAAAGTTGGTACAATACAGACAAGTAATAGCCTCCTCCGGTGCAAACCATCAAATACAACATTTTCTATATACAGAATGAATTATCACCCTTCATATGAATAGTTTTGTGCAATATTCCAGATGCAATCGTTTATTCATCATGCCCTGTGGTGTGTAGAGACTTTTACTAATGTTCAATTCCATTTTCCAGTAAAATGTCCTTGCTGTCTAGTTCAATCCAGCTCCTCAGAATAAACATTCACTGCTTTCTTTTAAACAGGTAAACCCACCAGACTTAGCAAACTGGACCTGAGTTTGCTCTGTACTTGGACTACTTTCTTCTGCCTACAACAAATCTCTTCGGCTTAAAATAGCAACACTAGCTTGTTGTGAGCTTGTAGATCTGCTATTTCTGGCTAAAGTTCCCCCCTGTATAAGGGTGTTATGAACATATATAAAAAGCTAGATGCCTCATTCGCCTCTGCAGTTCACTGGAGTGACGTGCAACAATTGTAGTCTGCTGCCAGTCAAGTGACTACTGGCCAATCACAGTGCGTCTTTTCCGGGACTTATCAATTCAATTCAACAGAGCCAGTTCCGATGTTGCGTGGCTCAACTGTTCTTACAGGCTGCATACGTAAAGATCCGCCCCCACCTGCCTCTGATTGGCCTAGCAACTTCCATATGTGTGACGCACAAGGAAGCGATGCACACAGATTCCTTCTTATGGTTCATGTTGTTCATGAAGAAGACAGCAACAGCCACTGTTACAGGGGAGGAGATCCGAACAGGAAGAGGAAGAGTCAGGGGCATAAATCCCAGCATGCCTCGGTGGACTGGGATCAGGGGTCAAGGGTTAAAGGTGAGGTAGAAGTCATAAATTCAGATGCCCCCCTAAGAACGAGGTGCCATTCTCAGCACAGCCATGTGACTAGCTCACAACCACACATGTTTGGGATGCTTTTCAGCACAGGTTACTAAAGTACAGTAGGTTTGACTTGAGCTTGAAGATCTGCTGTTAAAACAATTTTTTGAACGTTTTGCCTATAATTACATGAAAGAGGTTAATGTCAACTCAACCGCTTATTTCTTCGAGTCAAGCTTTTTTTTGTTTTGTTGTTTTCCAATTACCTGGTTGGGACTTGAACCGATAACTTTTTAAAACCAAGTATCCTATATCCTACATCCTATATCAACATACATACAGTAACTGCATTTGTAACAAACCAAAGTGTGTGAAAACTGGTTGGGAATTCAGCGAGTTATTAATTAATTATTTAATTGTGGTTGAGACCTCCTACTTCATTGGGAGTAATGGCTCTCCCTGATCAAACAAAATGCAGAGGCCAGAGAGGTATCTACGTTTATACCTGTATACCTATGGTCCTAACTAGACTTAGGCTCAGGGGTGGCCGCACATTTGCTGTCACAGCCAGGGGCGTCACACCAAATTCTGGGCCCTGGGTGCAAGGATTCACTGCGGGGCCCCTGTGCTTTAACTATTGAAAAATAGCAGATATACAAGCTCACAGCGCGGCACCGAGTGCCGCGCTGCGAGCTTGTAGATCTGCTATTTTTGAAAAATCCCAGTAATAAATATTTCAAATCCTTCTGAGGTTTTTTTAAAAACCTATATGTTTTTATGTCAGTGGAGCTCAAACCTTTTCATGTGAAGGACCCCCAAAATGGTATGTATTTGGCCACGGAACCCCATCTCAAAATATTGAGTTCCAGGGACCCCCCAGAAGCATAATTTGAGTTACAAATGTTCGCTTAAAAAATACATATATTCAAAGATTTGCACACATTTTCACGACTTTTCAAAAATAGCAGATCTACGAGCTTGTATATCTGCTATTTTTCAATAGATAAAGTTATTAGGGCCCCCTCCACCTTGGGCCCCAGTAACTCAGTCCCACTTTCCTACCCCTTGTGACGCCCCTGCCTATGGTCCTAACTAGACTTAGGCTCAGGGGTGGCCGCACATTTGCTGTCACAGCCCAGACTGTGGAACAGCATTCCCTTCCCTATCATATCTGTCCCCTCCGTTTAATCTGTTATGACCAGTGTCAAGACTCGCTTTCATTCAATAGCATGTGAATCGCCTGATATGGTTGAGGACATGTACGAGCCCATAGAAGTCGGCTGCAGAGGTTTTGCAGGACGCTTTCTCTGCAAAGTCCTCAGTCGACTGGGCACAGGGGTGTCGCACCAAATTCTGGGCCCTGGGTACAAGGATTCACTGTATTATTTTGTGCTTTAACTATTGAAAAATAGCAGATATACAAGCTCACAGCTGCACGCTTGTAGATCTACTATTTTTGAAAAATCGTGAAAATGTGTGCAAGTCTTTGAAGGTTTTTTGAAAAACCTATGTTTCTATGTCAGTGATGCTCAAACTTTTTCATGTGAAGGACCCCCAAAATGGTATGTATTTGGCCACGGACCCCCATCTCAAAATATTTAGTTCCAGGGACCCCCCTGAAGCGAAATTTGAGTTACAAATGTTTGCTTAAAAAATACATATATTCAAAGATTTGCGCACATTTTCACGAATTTTCAAAATGAGCAGATCTACAAACTCGCAGCGCGGTGAGCTTGTACCGTACATCTGCTATTTTTCAATAGCTAAAGTATACAATAATTAAGGCCCCTCCACCTTGGGCCCTAGTAACTCAGTCCCACTTTTACCCCCCTTGTGACGCCCCTGATTGGGAAAATTATGGCATGGGCGGGAAAAAAATGGGGGGACAAACCCCCTAAAACACCCAAAATGCATAGAAAACTAAGCATTTTGGCACACTTATACCTACCAGTAAGACTCCCTAATCGGGAGATAAGCGACCGTAGGTGGCTTATCTCCACAAATAGGGCAAAAATGTGTTTTTCCAAAATCTTCCTGATCCATGTTGATGGCATGAGTGTAGACATGCTGTGTAGTGATATTCGTGATTTTAGGGCAAAAACTGTAGGAGCAGTGTCCAAAAATGTGTTTTAAAAATCGGCCTGAAGGTGGCGCTAGAATAGGGCCATGTGAGAAATGGGGGGTGGGGTCTCCGCGTTGCCTTGGCGGACGAATAGGTATCGGCCCCGGCTCTCCCGGACTCTCCTAGGCCGAGTTACGGCATTTTATGTGCGCTGCAGTGGCAGGGGGTCCTCCACTGGGGGCGCCACCATTTTTGCATCCGTTCTGGAGCACCAGGAGTCGGTGGTCCCCGGGAATTCCCCGTGAGCAGCCCCGTTGGGGTGGTCATTTTTGCACATTTGGTCATTTTTTACATCTGGGGGTCCCCCAGTTGGGGGCTCCGGGGGTCCTTGGAGGTTGTAGTTTGGCAGGCAAGGAGTGTGTGTGTAAAATCTGGCATGGATCGGGTCAACGGGTGCGGAGATATAAGCAGGGAAAAAGTGTGACGTGTGAGTACATTTGGTCATTTTTTACATCTGGAGGTCCGGGGGTCCTTGGAGGTTGTAGTTTGGCAGTCAAGGAGTGTGTGTGCTAAATTTGGCATGGATGGGGGCAACGGTTGTGGAGATATGAGCAGGGCAAAAGTGTGACTGACTCACTGACTCACTCACTGACCCACGGACAGCCGGTGGAGGTTTCTACAGTAAGTAGCTCCCTACGGTCGCAATAACACACAATACAAACAACAGGTCTTACACCTATCTGTCTCTCTCTCTAATATCTTATCAGTTTATCTATCCATCTACCTAGTTGTAGCATAACATTTCAAAAAGTTTAATATTTTTGAAATTTTAGATTTTTGCATGCCATCATGTTTGGTGGGGCAGACAGGGCATTTAGGGGGGCACTGCCCCCCCTTGCCTATGCCTAGATCCGGCCCTGCCCGGCAGTGTCGCCTGGGCGAGGATGTCTGATGTTGTGACATCCAGGATACATCACTGAAGATATGTCCCAGACCAGTGCATGCTGGGGACGTTTCTTGCATACTTATTTGCATGTTATTGCTGATTGTTTATTTGTGCCTCTGAGTTGCATGTTTATTTCATGTCATTATTATTTGATGTCATTACCTCGTGTTCTGTATAGTGCTTTGGTCAATGAGAGAGGTTTTTAAAAGTGGTTTATCAATACATTTGATTTGATTTTATATCTGTGTGGTGTAGGGTTTGAATGACCTGATTGGTTGCCTTCAGTGATTGGTTGCTGTACATCTGGACTCTAAGGCACTTTGTTAGACACCTCTGGTGTAGGTGGCAAAAGAAAGGTGACCATGCACTTGGGGGATGTGTTGCATTTGTGTGTGCGAAATAGAATTGCCCTGTGTGTGTGTGTGTGTGTGTGTGTGTGTGCGTGCGTGTGTGCGTGCGTGCGTGCGCGTGCGTGTGTGTGGCTGTTGCCTTACCAGCTCCTCCTATAAGCACGGATGAGAAGTGGTAAACGTTGAGAGGGAGAGAGAGAATAAAAGGGACAGAAACAGTGAATGAGGCAATGAGAAAGAGTTTGAAAGAGATGCAGCTACTGTATGATAGCTAAATGAGACATGCTGTAGTACAGGCCTCATGGTGGCTCTATAACAAGCAGCTTCTTGTGTTTACCTATAACTGGACCAATCTTGCACACACTCCCTAGAGGCCAAGGAAAGCCCCCAGCCCTGCATTCATCATAGGGCAGGACCTTTAACTTAGCTTTGTGAGAAGCACAGGAGAGGTGCCTCAACTGTGTGACTGCGGCCTTAGCTGTTTCATTCTGACTGGTTGCTGTTGCTGCTGTGACACCTGAATCTCTGCATGGTGATTACTTGGTGCTTTGATAAGTGATTTGAATCAGCTGTGTGGAGAAAGTGAAGCTCACATTAAGCTAAATGAGACATAATACAACTAGAAAGATTTGCTCCTCGAGTCCTCGGAGCAGGGGCGTAAATTGGGTATGGCAGGGGTATGCAGCTGCCAGGGGGGAAAATAAAAGTTACCTTAAAATATAAATCCATAAATGTCTCTTTGTCTATCTTTATTATGTTGTTAAATTACAGTAAAATAACTAAAACATTTCACTTTAACAAGGTATTGCAGCTAAACATGCCAAGTTTAGCTGCACTTGAACAACCATTCCAGGCTGCCATATCCAGCCCAAGAAACCGTAGAAACGGGGGGGGGGGGGGGGAATATGTACTTCTTAAGGTATGGCAACATGACTGGTGTCTAGACACCAGTCATGTTGCCATACCTTAGCTTTTTCTGAACTGACGCCCGCCAATGCCTCGGAGCACAGGTCTCCGCCAGGCCAGGTAGTAGAAGTCAATCTTGGCCAATCAGAATGAAATATGACAAATCTGAAAGGTATGTCTTGATGACATGACTATAGAGATAATGTGCACAGATTTGCGTGATGTTTGGACAAAATCTGTAGGAGTAATAACAAAAAAAAAATGATATCAGCTTCCTTGCGGCGCGCTATAACAGGCCAATGTTAAGTTTCACAGCAATCTGACAATGTGTTCCTTTGAGATATTTTGTTTAAAAATAAACAACTCATGCAAACTTTAGATGGCAATCTTGATGGAATATAAAACATAGGACAGATTGATCTTGATCACATGACTATCAACAAGTTTCCCAACAAGCTTACTGGGGAAAAGTGGGGTGTTAATGTGAGCTTCACTTCCTCCACACAGTTGATTCTAATCACTTAACAAGCACCATGTAATCAACATGCATTCAGGTGTCACAGGCTCACAGGAGCAACAGCAACCAGTCAGAATGAAACAGCTAAGGTCGCAGACACACAGTTGAGGCACAAAGCACAGCAGAGGTGCCTCAACTGTGTGACTGGAGCCTAAGAGGAACAGGAAGTGATGCCCAACTTTCACGCAAGGGTAGTCTCGCGTGGCCAGACTGTTGCCTCCGCGATTTGGCCAAATGCTCCCGGCATACAGTCTGGCAAACCGGGGAAGAAACGATGAGTGCGAGATAAAGCGGATGTGACGCAACCGCTCCCTTGGTGCAGTAACAATAACATGTCCTACTGGAAGCGTTAAGTCTCCTTTCTTTATTTTTGGGGGCATTATTTTGTCTTTCTCTGGTGTTGTTGGTGTTACTTCCATGTTGTTTTCAAACGTTTTCTTAAACTATACACTCATTACAAGAATAGGCAGCTCGAATGACTTTGTCTGAGCTATTGTGTTTCCGGTATGTTTCCAATGGGACTACAGTTCAGTGCAGCACTGGCTACTTCTGACACTCGCCGTTCGGGAGCTGCTGTTCCAGACTCTATATAGCATTCGGAGATTGTGGAGTAGTTGTCTGGCTACGCGAGACTAACGCAAGGGCTCATGGGACACAGGAAACTTGTGGATAGAGATAATCTGTGGTACGAATTTGGGTCAAATCTGTAGGAGTAATATAAAAATCACACCCGTGTGAACTGAGCGGTGGTCGTGGAGGCTGCGCAACAGCAAAACAAATATATATATATTGTGTGTGTGTGTGTGTGTGTGTGTGTGTGTGTGTGTGTGTGTGGGTGGGTGGGTGTCTGGCCTGGCCTGGCCTGAACAACAGCGCCCCTCCCTTAACATGTGTGGTCACAAAAGGTACTACATACAGGCTACATACAGACAGACACACATACAGACAGACAGACAGACAGACAGACAGACCCACACACACACACGGCCACGTATAGGAGCGTTGTGACCACCGCTCAAAAAGCACTATAACACGCTAATGTTAAAGGTTCTGCTCTGCCCTGTGATGCAGGGCTGGGGGCCTTCTTTGGCCTCTAGGGCAGGGGTCCTCAATAGGCGGACCGCGGTCCATGTCCGGACCGCGAGGCACCGCCAACCGGACCCAGGACGAATTAGGAAAAAAAAAGAAAAAAAAGAAAACGGAACATATCGGCGTTTCGTTTCCACTTCTCCTTCACTTCATTGCATGCGCTCTGAGACTGTGTGTGTGTGCATGTGTGTGTGTGAGAGAGAGACAACGACACGCTGATTGGCTGATGCCGGGATACATAGTATTATGGGCTGTCATCTCTATGACAACGACGCGCTGTCAGGCTGTTACCACCACAGACCGTGCGTGGGAGCTTTCAGAGTAGGCAGCTAGCAGCTAGCTCTAGCTGCAGCCTGCAACAGTGCAACTAGTTATAAATCAGTGGGTTTTCATTCACGCTCATCAACATCAACGTGAATACGTTTGCAGGACTGTAATCTTCTCTCAGGAGAGTTTGTCGCGACGCACCACGGCCCGTGACGGCCGCCTCTCTTTTTGCATGGCGAGCTGCACGCAGTACTCGGTGGTACAGTACTGGAGTGAGCCACGAGCCGTTCCGTCAATCGTCACCGACGCGCAACAACTTGTTTTCAGATCGATATTCACGTTGCGACACAAGCATAAAATATTCGAAGATTATCCCAGTTTGTTAAAAGAAACCAGAGAAACTAACACTAGTGCAGAATATCTCTGCTCCACATTGATTTACTACTGTTCTCCTTTCAGTGTGTTGTTGTTGTTAAGTGAAGTGAAGTGAGGTCCCCAAATGATTATGGAGGACTCAGAGTCCCCAGGCCAGGCCAGATGACAGTGAAGTTATAATTTAAAGACACTTTTAATAAAGAAAGAAATGGGAAAAAGACCATTACTGCATCAACAAACTACTAAAAAAACTAACATTAGCAAATGTAAAATAATGTAAGAAAGGTATCCCTAATGTAAGATTATGAGGGCAAGTGGCCATGACCCGAGGGCAAGTAGAACATGACCTGTACTTGCCAGACGGGCAAGTGCCTCTGAGACCATAGTGTCAACCCCTTGTTGGTACTTTTTTGTATCTTTGCCTACTATATAAGATTGACCGACATAAAAATAAGCGGATATATATGTTTATTATTATTATTTTTTTCCGGACCCAGACCGGTTTCAAAAAAATATTTGTGGACCTTCAAGATTTGTATTTGAGGATCCCTGCTCTAGGGAGTGTGTGCAAGATTGGTCCAGTTAATGGTAAAAACAAGAAGCTGCCTGTTATAGCGCCACCATGAGGTCGATTTGAAAAATGAATGGTGGCATTTCATCCTTGGCCTAGTAGGAATGTGCGTAGAAAGTTTCGGACGGACAGGGTGCAAAACATAGTCTCGGGTCATACTTTCGGCCTGGACGGAAACAATAATAGAATCTGCTTCAGAACACTTGCCTAAAAACATACACCGTTATTACTAAACCAACCACATCACTACTGTATAAACCTATTATGATCAGAGAGAGAGAGGGAGAGAGAGAGAGAGAGAGAGAGAGAGAGAGAGAGAGAGAGAAAGCAGGGTGAAGGAAAAATGCCACTAACCTCATCTACAGCTTTCTTATAGCTCTGAAGGATGGAGAGGGAGAGAGAGAGAGATACAGATAAGAGCAAGAAAGGAAGAAGAGAATACATCATGGAGGTGTGCAAGAGAAGAAAAGAGGAGGACAAAAAAGAGAGTGGAAATGACAAGAAAGGTTAGGTCAGAGACAATCTGCCAACCCATTTGTGAAAAAAAGAAGCGGAATCTCTTGGAGATTAGGTTAGAGATGGCAATGATCCAGTCTGAATGCATGAATGCGTGTCGTGTGTGTGTGTGTGTGTGTGTGTGTGTGTGTGTGTGTGTGTGTGTGCGTGCGTGCGTGCGTGCGTGCGTGTGTGTGCGTGCGTGCGTGTGTGTTTGTGTACTTACTGCAGGTCTACTAGGTCGCAAAGATTCTCTGTTGTCATCTTTGGTCTCCTGTGATGGCGCTGTCGAACCATCAGCCTTGGCTGAATTACGTGCACACACACACACGCACGCACGCACACACACACACACACACACACACACACAAGACAGTTGTGATGATCATCGATGATGATGACTCATAGAGATCAGATACAAGGCCTATTAGTCGGGGACCCACAGGCCCAAAGGCTCAAGGAATAGGGTTGAACCTGTGATGTCATGCCGTACTTTTTATTTCTGTTTTATCTATTAGTTTGGTCATTAAGGTCCACAGAATGAGAGGCCTGCTCTGCCGGAAAAATCGCGAAATAAAAGTTATGGGCATTTGTATATTCACTGTCCCATTAACTTCACTATACAGGAAAAGACTAATATTTTAAAAAGAAAATAATCTGCTTTAAAGGGGTATTTCACTTTCAAAAAAACTTTTGGTAATTTTATCATCTAATCAGGCTTTTATGAACACCCTGAACAGTTTTTAATTAGCTTGATTGAATATTTAGATTATTTTTCCAAATAATTATTAAAAATAAATGAAAAAAGTTATCGAAAAAACACGGCCTGCTCACGTATTAGGAGGGTAGTATGAGTCACCAGAAAAAATAATGTGTGTTTTTAATGAATTTATAATGGTTAAAATGAAGTTTGAAGTTACAATGGGTGTGTATGTGGAGAGAAGCCCTACCACTGCTCCCTGTTGAAAGTGGAATATCCCTTTAAGTAGCATGTGAGGGGTTTTCATGATTCTGAATCCATTGCAAACATGTGTTTTGCATGAAAAACATTCCTTGGGTTAAAAACAGCCCCACAAAACTGTGAAAAGTGATGCGTCAACACCTTTCACATTTTTGTAGGGCTGTTTTTAGCCCAAGGAAATGTTTTCAATGGATTCAGAATCATGAAAAAACCCTAGTTTGATCCCTCTCTTTCTACTTTTTAAATATTTTTCTTTTCCTGTATAGTGAAGTCAATGGGACAGTTCCTATCGCCAAAATAAAATGCCCGGGTTTCCGAGGCTAATGGAACAGTGAATATACAAATGTCCATAACTTTTTTTCACGATGTTTCCGGCAGAGCAGAACTCTCATTCTGTGGACCTTAATGACCAAACTAATAGATAAAATAGAAATAAAAAGTACGGCATGACTCTCATCTCACATTTTGGGTGACTGGGTACCCGTCTATATGTTTCATGTTCTGATGGATCATGCAATTGTGCTTCTGTGTGACTCAGTTAATTAATAATGTAATCATAACTAGTCCATACTGTACATAGACTCCATACCCAAACTATATGCTTTGTCTGACAACCCGGTCAATTACAACCTGATGTTACCACATCCACGCAAAGTCCATGACGCTGTTTCAGTAAAGCTATTTGAGCTAATAACACAACGTTCATTTCAACATTAAGCAAGTCAATAAACGCTGCATGCGCTTTGGACACGATATCGAAAGTGCCTGTCCGCTCTCACAAAATGCTTCCTGTGGAGATGGACCCTAAATCAAAGTCCTTTATAACTTTGTAGCGCTGGGCCAGGTCTGTGTGTGTGTCCATTCTCTGTGAGGCGTTGCGAAGTAACTCCAGGGTTCCCACACATTTTTACCAATTAATTTCCAAAACTTTTCCAAAACTTTTCCAGAATATTTAACCCAATTTCCAGGGCTATATAACAATAATTCAGCTCAATAACAAGTCGCTTACTCCTATGCGCAATGCCCAAAGACAGGTAGTGTTTGCCAGTGGTTCCGAAATAATCATATTTGAACTGGGGACCCCCCCACCCTGAGGAGCACTAAGAGTTGAGGAATTTTGTATAACACGGTTCTATTGTGAAAATAGCAGATCTACATGCTCACAACGCCTCGCGTTGCGAGGCGTTGTGAGCATGTAGATCGGCTATTTTCACAATTTCTGCCTCTAATATTTGACAATTTGGCCCATGTTTAATTTGTAATTTCAGAGGTATTAACAAAATCAATAACCAAAGACAATGCATAGCTATTTTTTCCAGGACCTTCCAGGACCCTTGATAAATTCCAAAACTTTTCCAGTACTGGAAAAATATTTTTCTAATTTCAAAATATTTCCAGGAATTTCATGACCGTGGGAACCCTGTAACTCTGAAAGTCCACTGCTTACAGTACGACAGAGCAGAGTCCTGCAACGGGCCAGGTATCCGCGGATATCCGACGGGGATCCGCGTTTGACAGGTGAAAACGGATGGAAAGTATACTTTTATACGTTTGTGGGTACGGGGGGCGGGTGGTACGGGAATAAACAGGCAGGTAACTTTTTATTGTGAAAATCAGAGAGCACTTTTTCCGCCTAAACAATGTCACTTCACTGTACCGCACACAGTGAGCAGCAGGACACACACCGGGAGCTCCGCAAACTACAGGATTCTATCCAGATTGAGTCTGGCCCAAACACAGCTATAACAAATGATATAATTAAATATAATGAATACAAAATATCATCGGCGGTTGGCTGCCCTTCTCGCAACACACACGCACGCACGCCACGCACACACAAACACATGTTATCCGCTCAACACCATCGAACACAACGAAAAATAAATAATTTTGATGATAATGAGTTCACTTTGATACTTGTTTCATGTCCATCCATGATGTTGTGTGTGTGTGTGTGTGTGTGTGTGTGTGTGTGTGTGTGTGTGTGTGTGTGTGTGTGTGTGTGTGTGTGTGTGTGTGTGTGTGTGTGTGTGTGTGTGCAGGGACGTGCTGGGCCCCTGATTCAGCCCGGGAAAAAGAGTTGTAGAGGCCCTCATTGCGACTATAGAGAGAGATCTCTCTCTATAGCACTGCTGCTACTCAAAGATTTGCCATTTCAGATCATGACAAGTGACAAGCCAGTGGGCCAATTACATGAGTTATATTTCATCGTTGTTGGGTGGAAACCTTATGTCCAAAACCGTTTGTTTTGTATTTATCATTTTAAAAATGATTTAAACTGAGAGTTCCGGCAAGATGGCGACCGAGTAGGACGCGTTTGTTGAGCTCTGTGGAGGTGCACAGTAGTTTTCACATTTTATAAGACCATTTTTACTGCCTTGGTAGTTCTTTTGAGACTTTATTTTTTTTTCACTCAAATTTTTATTTGAATTTCAACACACACACTTCACATAGACATGTTAAACAACTAAAACCAAAATAAAATAAGATAAAATAACATAAAATGAAATACACTACAGGGTGAAACGACAGCTCACAATTTTCCATCCATACCACATTATGCATTGTACATAGATCAGTTTTTAATAACCATTTGCTTTAAATTCCATCCATTTAACCCATCTTTTGTCCATCAGTTCCTCTTGAAGTCTCAACCTATGAGTCATTTTTTCCATTATGTATATTTCTTCAACCAGTCCAATCCATGTCTCACATTTTGGTGTTTCTGTTTGTCCCCACAATCTTGTTATTGTTTTCTTCCCTGCCGTCAATAAAATCTTTACCAAGTATTCGTCTCCTTCCTGCACCCCACCTCCTTGCAGATCCCCCAAGTACAACACTCTCCCCTCCATTGGTACTTCATACCCCAGTATCTTCTTCAACCTTCCATTTATCATTTCCCAAAAGCATTGAATTTTGACACATTTCCAGAAAACATGAGCATGGTCTGCATTCACTTCTCCACACTCTCTCCAACATCCGATTTGTTTTTTAGTTTGTCTACTTTTAATTTTTGGTGTAATAAAGAACCTACTCAAATTCTTCCACGCAAATTCTCTCCATACCCTCGAGTTGGTCGACGAATGGTGTGTTGTCCACATTCTTATCCAGTCCTCCTCTATGATTTCTATATCCAACTCCTTTTCCCACTTTTCTTTGATATAATCTGTTGTATGTTTTTCATTGCCCATCAATTGTTGATACATCCCCGATACCATCCGAATTTTATACCCCCTATATATATTTATCATAATTTGGACCACACCATTCGTCTCCCCCTGGACTTTGCCTTCAATTTCTTTCGTATAGTAATCCCTTAGCTGTAGATACATGAAAAACTCCCTGTTATCTAATCCATACTTCTTCCTCAGCTCCTCAAAAGTTGGTAGTCGGCCTCCCCTTGTCAAAGTACACCATGCCTTTATCCCTTTATTGTTCCACTGCTGGAATCTTTTCTCGTGCTTAGCTGGTTCAAATTTACTGTCATAAACCACCCATTTTAGAATCTTGATATCATTCTCCAATTTGTATTTTCTCACTATCTTAAACCAAATATCTAGTGTGAACTTTGTGATTGGATCTAATTGTGATTTCATTTTTTTGAAAATGTGCTCATCCCCTAGGATACTCTGAATTGGCTGTTCGTGTAATCTCCTTTCCATGTCTTTCCATCTAGCAATATATGTGTCGTCACACCAACAGCCAATATATCTTAACTGGGCGGCCTGATAGTACTTCTCCATATGCGGGAGGGCCCAACCACCACTCTCCTTCGGCAACTGTAATGTTTTATACCTTATCCTAGCTTTTTTACCAGCCCATATAAACCTTGAGATCTGTCTATCCCACGTTGAGAACTGTTTTGCAGGTACCTCTATTGGGAGTGCCTGGAACAGGTACAAAATTCTCGGCAAAATGTTCATTTTCACAGTTTCCAACCTCGAGCTCAGCTCCAGGGGCAAAGTTGACCACCTTTCTATATCTTTATTTATCTCCTGGTTAATTTTACCGTAATTAGCTTCAAACAATGTGGACATGTGCTTGGTTATATTCACTCCTAAATACTTAATACTTTTCTGTTTCCAATTGAAGTTAAATGACTCTTGTATCTCTCTTTTAGGCTTATAATTCAAGGTCAACACCTGTGTTTTTGCTATATTTATCTTATAACCAGATAAACGCCCGAATTCCCTTATTATTTTATCCAAGACAGGGAGAGACTCGTCTGGTCGCTCGAGGAATGTTATGACATCGTCCGCGAATAATCCTATCTTATGCTCCTCTCCCCCTACCATTACCCCATGTACCTCCTCATGTTGCCTCACTGCTTGGGCTAAAGGTTCGATGAAATAAGTGAACAACGTCGGTGAAAGCGAGCAGCCCTGTCTTGTCGACCTTTGTAACTCAAATCTGTCAGATAGACTTCCATTTACTTTAACTCTAGCTGTAGGTTGTTGATATATTGATCTTATACAATGTACCGATTCCTCATTGAAACCAAATCTCCCCAGCACTGCGTATAGAAACCTCCACGAGACACGATCATAAGCAGCCTCCGCGTCATTTGCGACCACAAGGGTGCTAGTTTTCGTCCTCTGTGCCTGTTCCACAATGTGAATTGCCCTTCTTATATTGTCATGAGTCTGGCGTCCGACTATGAAGCCTGATTGTTCTTCTCCGATCAGTTCATCGGTTATTCTTGCCAATCTGCTAGCTATAATTTTCGTATAAATTTTATAGTCTACATTTAACATGGAGATGGGTCTATAACTCCCACATAGTTCCTTATTTCTCCCTTGTTTGTGGATTACTGTGATTATCGCTTCGGACCATGATGGAGGCATCTTATGTTCCTTCAGTGTCCAATTAAAAGATGTTACCAATAGCGGCACCAGCTCTTCCTTGTATGTCTTGTAGAGTTCAATCGAGAATCCGTCGCTCCCAGGTGCCTTGCCATTTTTGAAGGACCTAATTGCATCCATCACTTCCTCCGCCGTAATCACTGCTGTGATTTTGGCATTTTGTACCCGTCCAATAGATGGCAAATCTAACTGTTCCAGATATTCCCTCATTTCCTCCTCCCTTGGCATTTCTGGTTGCGTATATAGGTCCTCGTAATATTTTTTGAATATACTTTCTATTTCTTCCGGAGCTGTTTTAACTTCATTCGTCACCGGATCTTTGATCCTACAAATATTACTCATGTCCTGTTGTTTTCGTATACGTCTTGCTAGTAACTTGGTCGCTTTCGTACCCGCTTCATAATAATTCTGCTTCACATACCTATTATTTCTCTCGATCTCGTCTAATTGAACTCCCTGTATTTTTGATCTCAAATCTTTAATTTGCTTGAACGTTTCTTCTCTATTTGTGACCTGGCATTCCTGTTCCAATTTTCTCAATTTCTCTTCATATGTCTTATACGCTACCAGCTTAGCTTTTTTCATCTGTGCCATACGTGCTATTAACTTTCCCCTTATCACCGTCTTCATTGCATCCCACACCATACTTGGATCTACTTCTCCATTGTCATTCTCCTTTACATAAGTCTTAATCTCGTTCCTGATTTCTTCTTTTCTCTGTTCATTGTTTAATATACCCACATTAAGCCGCCACAATGTTTGTCTTTTCCTATTGTTTATGCTTATTCTCAAGAATATTGGATTATGATCCGAAACGTCTGCTGCTCCTATTCTACACTGCCTGACTCTATGTACATCTTCCTTCCTCACAAAGAACTGATCTATCCTAGAATGGGTCTTGTGCGCCGCTGAATGGTGTGTGAAGCTAATCTCAGTTGGGTGCATAGTCCTCCAAGTGTCCACTAAACCCATTTCCTGTAATGTTGTATTCATAAATTTAGCTATGTGTTTTTTACTCCTATTTAAACTCGTGGTATCTTTCTTCTCACTCAATGCTATATTTGTATCTCCGCCCATTATTAATACACCTGTTATTACCGTTGCTACAGTATTAAATAAATCCCTATAGAAGTCTTTGTCACTTTCTGGAGGTGCATACACATTTACTAACGTTACCGGTTCATTGTCTAGTTTACCCACTACAATAATGTATCTCCCCTCTTTATCTTTAATTTCCTTCTCAAAATCAAACGTCACTGCGTTTGAAATCAAAATTATCACACCTCTCCTCCGACCACCTTTAAATGAGCTGGAATATGCATTTCTATACCCAAATCGTTTTAACTTTATATGTTCTTCTTTTGTCATATGCGTCTCCTGTAAAAAATAAACCTGATTTTTTTCTTTTTTCAGTTTCATCATTACCCTCTTTCTCTTAACAACATTACCTAAACCATTTACATTCAACGACATTATACCCATTACATTAGCCATCACTCATTCACTTGATTATCATCGTATCCCGACCTATATATACCATGACATTTACATCTTGCTGTCGTTTCACCAAACAAAAGAAAAACAAAACACAAAACAAAAACAAGAAACCAATTACACTGCAAAGATCCACACCAAAATAACTTCCATAAACGGGGAGGTTTCACTAACCCCCCTGCCCCCTCTACCCGAGGTGAAGAGATAGTCCCTATGCTGCATAAGGCCCCTTCTCTAGGTCTGACATTACCAACACTTGGTGTACAGTCCCTAGCCATAAACAAAAGAAAAGCAAGCTAACTAACTACCTTCTCCCCTAGTCAGTAGAATCGATTTGTTAATTCCTTACAGCACTTCACAACACTCTATATTGTCCTGCGCTTATCCTTACTATCTAGTCATACAGGTAAAGAAAATATTCTTAACCACAAGGGGGCTCCCTTTAACCATTTTTGCCATAAGTCTCTCTGGTTTTCCCCTTCCCCCACCCGTGTCCCATCACGTTACCTTTTCTTTCTCCCATACTGTTTGTTTGTTTCATTTCTGTGACTTCTTCGCCGTCCTTGAAGCTCCTCTCCTCTGTCCCGTCCTCTTCATCAGTTGGGACCAAGCCTCGACCAGCCCCTTCTGACGGTCCTTCTCACCGTCTCCCGCCGTCTCCGCCGCCTTCTCTCCTCCCGGTTCCGACGTCGCCGCCGCCTCGTCCCTCGTTGGCGAGTCTGAGCTCCTTGCCCGGTCCGGTACTCTCTCCTTATATTTGAGACCTTTGGCGTGTATCTCTCTGGCTGCCTCTTCTGCATTCATGTATGTTTTCGTTCCTCCTGGCCACTGGACTCTGAGCTTAGTGAACGGCGACGAGAAACTTATTCCTTCCTGTTTTAGGATTTTCTTAAGCGGAATGTAATCCTTTCTTAACTTAACTACTTCTGGTGGGTAGTCATGGTCGAAGCCTATCCGTCTGCCGTCCACCTTTACCTCCGTGTCCCATGCCTTTCGTAGCACCATCTCCTTTATGTCGAACTGCAAAAAGTTGGCTACAATCGAGCGAGGTGGCGCCGTGGAATCTTTCGGTTTTGGAGCGAGTGATCGGTGTGCCCTCATTATGTTTAGCTCTGTCCCGTCAGGCAGGTCTAGCGACGCCCATATCAGCTCCTCCAGGAATTTAGTTACAGGCTTGCCGTCTGTTGCGGCCTCTGGCACATTAAAAACACGTATATTGTTACGCATTGATCTTGCTGTTAAGTCCAGAACTTTATCCTGCAGCGCCTTCACCCGCTCCTCCTGCGCCACCACCACCTCGCTCATCTCCGTTCTCCAGTCCTCGATTTCCGAGACTCGGTTCTGGGCCTCGTTGATCAGCACACCCTGCGCCTTTATTTCTCCACCCACTCTCTGAATCTGGTCGTCGAGCTCCTTCTTAAATTCCGCCTTCATCGCCGCCAGCTCTCTCTTAATTTCTTGTCGAAAATCGCCCATGTCTTTTCTTATGGCGTCTAATCCCTTGATCACGGCGTCCATCTGCTCCGCCGTCGCAGCCATTTCCACTCCGTCGCCTCGACACTGTTTTATCTTTATTTACAGCCGTCCTATGTGCGTTTCTGTGCTTCTAGAATTATCCTCTTATCTCCCCACGTCTTTCTGTTAAATTACTTTCGTGTTCACAACTTATTTATGGGGTTTGTATACTGCCTGTCAGGGAGCAAGTAACTCAAGCTGCTATCCCCTCCGCCATCTTGGAAACCTCCTCTTTTGAGACTTTAAACGCCCAAAACACTGGTGAACGTCTGTTTTTGCAGTTATTTCGTGTTTCATGCCGAATACGATTAACACGAGGTCGAGGAGTACTAGGTCTCCGACCGCAAACGCTGACAACATGGCCGGCGCAATGCAGGACAACGCTGACGCTCCGGTTACAAAGAGCGTGCTACGTGAGGTCCTCCAGGAATCACTGAAAGAGTTTCTGGATGGTTTTATTCAACCCATGATGCTCGACTTGGAGAAGAAATTAATGAAGAAGGTTGATGACATCGGAAAGGAGCTGCGTCCTGCAGTCGCCAAGCTGAACACGACCGTGGCTGAACAAGGGGAAGCCATAGAGAACTTTGGTTCCTCCATGGACAGTTTGCAGATGTGTGTCACTGAATTGGAGAGAAGATGTGCTAGTCTGGAGGAGAAGCTCATCATAGCAGAAGACCGGAGTCGTAGGAATAACATAAGAGTGATTGGGATCTCTCCTGGGCTGGAGAAAGCTGACCCAGTGGCCTTTATCCAGTCCTTTTTGCAGAAAACATTCCCCGACGAGTTTCCCGACTCCCCCCCGGAGGTGGACCGTGCGCATCGGACCGGCAATCCACGTTCTGATAAACCGAGGGCTTTCCTGGCAAGGATCCATTTTTTCCGGGTAAAGGAACGCATACTCCAGCTCTCCAGGAAAGCAGGTCAACTGACATACAACGGCAAAAAGGTGTATATTTTCCCGGATTGGTCTGCTGAAACATCAAAGAGAAGGGCAGCTTTCGGGCCAGTAAAGGAATTCCTACGTTCCATCACTGCGAAAGGAGTAAAATACGGAATATGGCATCCGAGCAAGTTTTGGATAACCGTGGGTGAGGCGACCTCTACTTTCAACTCACCTAAGGAAGCTCTAGCCTTTTGCAAGGATAAGTTCAAGACCCCAGACGCAGCGAACGAGACTCCAGCTACGCAGGATGAGACGACAGTCACAGAGGACTAACTTTTTAGCAGGGACCCTTTTGCTTTTGTGATCGGGACATCGGGTGCTTTCAAACATTTTTTTCCCCTGCTGATGTGATATCCTTTTGCCTTAAATGGACTGTTGGTATTAAAGCTGGTTTGGACAGTTTGGAGTGGACTTTTACGCAGCCCTTTCTTTCTTTACTCTCTCCTCCTCTCCCAAAGGGTGAGTTGTTCACTGTTTGACTTGACATCGTGTTTCCATGTGTCTCGTTTTATAATGCCTATTTTATTTTTATTGAAGGATAAGATATATTGTGTCTTTGAATAAGATCTGTAAGCAGATGGGTGTTTCTCGTTTTAATTTGTGAGGAGAGAGGATTTAGGGCTGCTAAAGTTAAGCATAATTCACGGTCTTCTTGTTTGAATATAATGGACATTGTTCTTGTTATTATTGCACTCTTTTCCTTTGCTCTTATTGAGTTTTGTGCTGCTTAATATATAGGTCTAGAAGGTCTCTGCTAAGCTTTGTCTGATGTGATCCATGCCGCGTTTCGGAGCCTGCTCTCTCTCTTGTCCTTCCTCTATGTCTCTTTATCTATCTCTGCTTCTCTCTCTCTCTCTCTCCTTTTTTTCTTCTTTTTTCTCTCACTCTCCCTCTCATTGGCTCATTGACTCGTCCTGTGGGTTGTTAGCTGTACTTTCTCGGGTAGGAGGGCGAGACTGGGCTTTGACCTTTTGTTTTGAGTAATGTATTCTACTGTTTATGGCGAAACAGATATAAATAATTTGATCTAAACTGTGAAGGCCCCGTGATTTCAGAGCCCGTTCGCTCTCTCGCCCTCTCTTTATGTCTCTCTCTCTCTCTCTCTCTCTCTCTCTCTCTCTCTCTCTCTCTCTCTCTCTCTTTTTCGCTCTCTCTCTCCCTGTTACATTGACTCGTTCTTTTTCTATAATTTCAATGTTGGCGGATGTACGATCTCGTGGCGCGTTGGCTCTGCGTGCTCGTGGATCCGCTGTTTGGGGGGGGGGGGGGGTTATTTATTTATTTATCTATCTAACTTTTTGTCTTCTAAAAATGTTAATTTCTTGATGGAGGGGAGGGGGGGGGGCTCTTTAACGGGATTTTTTTTTTGTCGATGATTAGGTATGTCCACGGTTTGAAGTATTGTAGTCTACTGTTTAAGACGAAAACAGACTTAATTAATATGATTGACATTTATCTAAGTTTGCACTGCTACCTTTTGGGCATGTACAGGGAGCTGTATACGGCGCAGTATGCATTATGTGTGCTGTGTTAGATATGGTTTCCTGATCATGCATAACTGTTTGTAGGTAAATATGTATATATGCAGACACATTTTTTTTTTTTTTTCTGTCTTTTTCCTAATTACTATTTGTGGTTTGAATGCATGGTCGCATACGGGGGGCTGTATGTGGGGCAGTATGCATTAACACTGTGTGTGCTGTGCTGCATATGGCCTCCCGGGTGTGCTTTTAATTACTATTTCACCTACATAGGCCTATGTATGTGCATATTTCTTATGTTATATACACTGATATCCCTTTTTTTTTATTATTATTATTATTTTGTATTATTATATTAGTGCCTTGTCTTGGTGACAGCCTTATTTCCACTTATCTTTCCACTTATCTGTCACAAGTGTTTGGTTATTTGCATCAAAGTGGTTTATAGGGCTTTATCGCTTTCTAAATAGGCCTAGTTGTTATAGTCCCCGCATTTATTTACTTATTATTTTCTTTCTTCTCTCCCCTTTCTTTATTAGCACTGTTAAAATACCATTCTCATTTATCCAAGTGGTATGAAGTCGGGAGATTGATTATAATTTGGGCGGATGGACTGTTTTTTAGGGCTTACTTTGGTAATCTATTATATTTTATTTGTATTTATTTTATTTGTATTTGTATTTACATAACCACCAGAGGGCAATGTATGGTTACTTTTGGGCAGTAACTTGTTTGCACTCTCTTTCAGAGTGAAATGAATGTTGACTAATAGGTTAATGGGGTGGGGAACTCTAGTTAGGTTACACAAGTGTAGAAGAGCTTGCGACCGTTTTTCACGGTTGCTATCTAGGTTGTGGCCTTTTCAATTATTTATTTCAATTTTTGATTTCATGTTTCGTTTTCTGGGAAGGCCTTGGGGAATGTGGGTTGGGAAGGGACGGTTGTTTTTTACTACAGATAGTTTTGCAGGATACCTGATGTTGCTGTTGCGTTTATGGTGGTTGGACGGGCGCGCCACGCGGTACCTGTACATGGTCACCTATTTTTTCTCGCTCTTTCTTTCCATACAGAATGGCTAGACATCTTAATGTGGTGACTTGGAATGTCAAAGGGCTGAACCATCCGGTCAAAAGGAAAAGAGTATTTACCCATCTTAAGCAATTTAATGCAGATGTTATATTTCTACAGGAGACTCACATACGTTCATCTGATAGTTCCAGACTTTTGGCGGGCTGGGCGGGGCAGCATTTCCACTCTACTTTCGAGGCCAAGGCGAGGGGAGTATCCATCCTTGTATCAAGTGGTGTGCCATTCGTTTCAACCAAAACTACTGCTGATAAAAATGGTAGATATATCATCGTCACGGGCAAGCTATTTCATATGAACGTGGTACTGGCCAACGTTTACGCTCCCAATGTGGAAGACGTAGGATTTTTTGTTAGATTGTTCTCTCAACTCTCCGATTTAGTCACACATTACTTAATCCTAGGAACAGACCTTAATCGGTGTTTGGACCAGGTCCTAGACCGTTCTACCATTAGACCTGGAACAGTGAATAGATCTATCACATACATTAAATCTTTTCTCACAGAATGCGGTATTTCAGATGTCTGGAGAGATCTCAACCCCACAGGGAGGGAGTATTCCTTTTTTAGTCATGTACATCATATGTACTCCAGAATTTACTATTTTTTAATGGACAGGAGATTGATGCCCCAAGTCCATTCTTGCAAATATCACAGTATTGTTATTTCTGACCACGCTCCTCTTGTGATGTCATTATCGCTCCCTGGGGTACCACGCCCAGTCAGACGTTGGCGTTTCAATTCCACCCTGCTTTCAGATGAAGACTTTGTGAAATACATTGAACAGGAAATTAAATTTTATTTTGAAACAAATATTAATCCACAGACGTCTGGACTCATGGTGTGGGACGCGCTTAAAGCATACTTGAGAGGACAAATCATATCATTCTCTGCTAGGAAAAAGGCGCAATCTGAAAGGGAACGCTCCAAGCTCATCGCCGATATCGCAGACGTTGACAGACAGTACGTACTCCAGCAAACTCCAGAACTTTACAATAGACGAGTTGAACTCAAATCCAGGTTTGATATTCTCACTACCCACCAAGCACAAAATCTACTGCTAAAAACTAAAAGTACATTTTACGAGCAGGGCGAAAAGACGGGTAAGCTACTGGCTAATCAGTTAAAAGCGAGGAGGGCTAAGCAAATTATAACAAACATCCGGACCGCTAACGGAGAAATAACCTCAGACTCGAATCTGATAAATGACGCCTTTAAGAACTTCTACTCTACACTATACACCTCCCAGAGCAGTGGAGATGACTTAGCGGTGTCCGCATTCCTTGATCCATTAGACATCCCAACTATTTCCCAGGATCAAATGGAAAACTTAGAAACGCCCATAACATCAGCTGAAGTAGCCCGAGCTATAGCGTCAATGCAGTCTGGGAAGTCGCCAGGGCCAGATGGACTCCCGGCTGAATTTTTTAAGAAGTTCTCCTCGCTCTTGTCCCCACAGCTGGCGGCCGTTTTCGCTGAGTCCCTTGAACGGGGCGCGCTCCCCCCCTCTCTGAGCGAGGCGTGTATAACGCTAATAGCTAAAAAAGGGAAAGACCCTGTAGAGTGTGCGTCATACAGACCAATCTCACTGTTAAACATAGACGCTAAGGTCCTAGCGAAGGTGCTATCACACAGATTAGAAAAACTTCTCCCGCAAATAATATCACCAGACCAGACTGGTTTCATTAAAGATCGTTACTCTTTCTTTAATGTGAGACGCCTTCTCAATATATTGCACTCTCCCTCGGGGGAGGGGCCGGAGTGTGTCGCGTCGCTGGATGCCGAGAAGGCGTTTGATCGCGTCGAATTTAAGTACCTGTTTGCGGTCTTAGAAAAGTTCGGATTCGGACCGACGCTTATTGCCTGGATCAAGTTACTATATGCCTCCCCCACCGCAGCTGTACAGACTAATGGCATATTCTCCCGAACCTTTGATTTGGGTCGTGGGACCCGACAGGGATGCCCGCTGAGTCCGTTCCTATTTGATTTAGCAATTGAGCCACTTGCGATTGCCTTGCGTGGTAATGATGAGATTAGGGGTGTCCGGAGAGGGGACAGAGAATACAAAGTGTCCCTATATGCGGATGACCTTTTGTTATATATTTCCGACCCGCTGACATCCCTTCCGGCAGTTCTGTCCCTATTAGATCAATTTGGTCTCGTGTCAGGCTATAAAGTTAATCTAACTAAAAGTATAATATTCCCATCAAACGAGGCGGCATCCAGCCTAGATTACACTCATATTCCCTTCAAAGTGGAGAGGAATCAATTCACCTATCTAGGAGCAACAATCACACGTAAGTTTAAAGACCTTTTTCAGCAGAACTTCGTCTCACTTGTAAGCCAAGTTAAAACGTCATTACAGCAGTGGTCACCCCTTACAATGTCTCTGGCCGGTCGAATTAACTCAATCAAGATGAACATTCTTCCTAAATTTACGTATCTCTTCCAGTGTGTACCGGTGTTCATTCCAAAGTCATTTTTTACATCTCTGGACTCAATTATTTCATCGCACATTTGGCAGAGCAAGAAACCGCGTGTAAGCAGAGCTTTACTAAAAAGGGCAAAAGCGGACGGGGGCATGGGGCTTCCTGACTTTCGTCACTACTATTGGGCTGCAAATATCCGCTGTTTAGCCTTTTGGAATCACTACTGTTTTTGTCATGACCGTCCGGAGTGGACCTCCTTAGAGCTAGAGTCCTGTGAGGGTCTATCGCTCCCAGCCCTTCTAGGTGCACCATTAGGCCGGCCTTTGCCCGAACAAATTGTCAATCCGGTTGTACGTCACACACTGAGAGTGTGGACCCAGTTCAGGAGAACCTATAACTATGGAGATTTGTCTCTGCTAACCCCGGTAGCCTCCAACCACTTTTTCGCTCCCTCATTAAGTGACATAACCTTTCGAAATTGGCGCGGGAAAGGCATCAAAAGTCTCAAGAATTTGTTCTTAGACGGGGTCTTCGCCTCTTTCGAACAACTAATGAGGAAATATGGCCTGCCTAGATCAGATCAATTTAGGTTCTTCCAAGTCAGGCATTACGTGAGATCTATAATACCCGATTTCCCTGACAAACCTAATACTAACCCCATAGATACCTTTTTATCTTTTGATCCGACAACAAAAGGCGCTATATCAATCCTATATGACACCATCTCTAATCTGAGATCCGCGCCGTTGGATAGGATAAGAGCTGACTGGGAGCGGGATCTAGGGCTCACATTATCAGAGGAAAAGTGGGACTCAATTTTTTCTTCTATACACAAATCTTCCCTCTGTGCCCGTCACTGTTTAATACAGTTCAAGATAGTTCATAGGGCCCACATTTCTAAAGCCAGACTTGCAAGCATATATCCCGACGTAAGTTCTAGCTGTGATAAATGTAACAATGAGGCCACTCTTATACATCAATACTGGACGTGCCCACGGCTACAGCCGTTCTGGGAGGGTGTATTCAGCACGCTATCCAACATTTTACATCGTGACATAGACCCAGACCCCTTATTAGCTATGTTTGGTACAGTTGGAAGCGAGGGCCTTCCTCTAACACGGACGGAAAGTCGTATGGTCGACTTTGCTTTATTGATCGCTAGGCGCGCCATTCTGCTTAAGTGGAAGGATGCTGCCCCGCCTGTGCTCGACCTGTGGCTTCGCGCTATAATGTCCTGTCTGGAATTGGAAATGTTGAGGTTCTCAATTGCCGGCTCTGAAAAGAAATTTTATAAAACCTGGAGCCCTTTTATGATGTTCTACCATAATACTCAAACGGTGTAGTGTGGCGCTTACCTGTTTGACCAACCCAGTGCGCAGCAAGCTTTGATTATTTATTCTGCTTTACTGTTTTGATTATTTATTTACTTCGTTTTGACAGTTCAACCGTCCTGGGGATTGAGGGTGGGGGGAGGGGGGATAGGGGATGGGTTTTATTCACTCTCATAATAATGTACTCTGTTTTGCTACATGTGATGTATCCATCTTTTTGAGATTGTTTACCCGCCTCTGGGCTTTGCTCATTTGAAAATTGAATAAAAAGATTTGAAAAGAAAAATGATTTAAACTAGTGAAAACAGCCGATCTACAAGCACACAACGCCTCGCGGTGCGAGGCGTTGTGTGCTTGTAGATCTGCTGTTTTCACTACTTTTGTGCAAACAGTTAAATTTTTACTTTTGTGCAAACGGTTTAATTTTTTCCTAATGGCTGGCCTGGACCGGCCGGGAATGAACCGGCCGTTCGGGAGTTGTCCCGCTTTTCCCAATGGCCAGCACGTCCCTGTGTGTGTGTGTGTGTGTGTGTGTGTGTGTGTGTGTGTGTGTGTGTGTACCTCGTTCAGAGCTAGGGGTGCTGGAGTTAGACGAGCTGCCGCTGCTTGTCCTCTTCAGGGGTGTGTCCATGGAGACGTCGGTCCTCCGCAGGTCAGGGTTGCTATAGTAACACACACACACACACACGCGCGCGCACACACACACACGCACACACACACACGCACACACACACGCACACGCGCGCACACACACACACGTACACACACAATCAGAATCAACTATAACACTGGTCCTCAACGTGTATTCCTGTGGATTTGGTTCCATGTGTACACTGTCAGAGTTATGGGGAGACCTTGACATTTTGAAAGTTTGATAAACACTGAACTATTGTCAAATCACAGATGTAAATCAGAGGATGAAATTATTTTTTTGTGCAAGCAGGTAGATCGAAAGATCTGGGTCTCAGTCATGGGTGAATACTGTACACGAGATCCTATTGAAAGATCTGTGTGTGTGTGTGTGTGTGTGTGTGTGTGTGTGTGTGTGTGTGTGTGTGTGTGTGTGTGTGTGTGTGTGTGTACGCGTGTGCGTGTGTGTGTGTGTGTGTGTGTGTGGGGGGGGGGGGGGGCACACATACCTGGCTCGTATAAGGTGCGCTCCGTGGCGAGAGCCCAGACCAGGTCCGTTGCCTGGGGAGTTTTTCCTGACCAGGGCAGGAGAGATGGACGTTGTTCTCTGTGGTACCTACAGGAGAATGTACAGCACACGCCCACAAACACATTTAGTTCCACAGCTTTTGGTTGAAAAGTCGTTCTTCTTTTTAGACATTTCTGAGTTTTTTTCTGAGACGGGACAAAGACAGAAGGCAGGGGAGCAACGTGCAACGCAGGATCCTAGATGGGAAACAATCAACCCCAGAATTTCATTTTTTTTTTAATAACCAAAAGTTCATGTATTATCCGTTTCTTAAAATGGACATATCAATTAATATTTATTATGATGTTTTTGGCAATTAAAGGGGTATTTTAATTTAAAACACTTCAGGGGTCATTGTGCCTACTCAGGCTTTTGTGTATACCCAGACAGTTTTTAACCAATTTAGTGCTCCAGACATGAACGGGTTAAATGTGTAGCGTGCCGCTCGCAGGGTTCCATTACGCTCCATTGACTTATTTTGAAGGCCAGAAGTCCATTGCGTAAATACTTCCGGGTTGACGTCATGACGTCATACAACGGGAGCGGTCGTCACACCATGTGGTTTCTAAAATGGCCAATCGATGCCTTTGTTATTATGTTTTTGTAGCGAGAATCTAATGCCATCCTTGGCTTTAAAAGTGTTGTTTGGAGAAAATGGACATTAAAGATGAGATTCCCCGTCGGCCTCCATGTTATGGGATTACTATTTTGTGCACGTGGATCCGTGATGATGATGAATCGGCGAGGCCGATCGTGCCAGGACCTTCCGCCAGGCTATTGGGTAGGAGAACCGGCGTTACTCTATATACAGTACTTTTCACGAGTATACTCGGGATCGGCACTCTAAATACTTGAGTATTTTTCACGAGTATACTCGGGATCGGCTAGAAATGAGTTAAGTTGCATGATTCAATTTCACACACACACACACACACACACACACACACACACACACACACACACACACACACACACACAAAGAGGTCAAAGCATGCAGAGAGAGAGACCTTGGGGGGCGTGTCGTCATCCTGCCTGAGCCAGGAGGCGGAGGGCGGGACCAGGCGGGGGAGGGGGAGGGGCAGGGGGAGGGGCAGGGGCGGGGGAGCGGGGGAGGGGTTGTTGTCGGAGGTGGGGTCCGAGTTCTGGCGGGGCATGGGCGGCCGCGAGGGCGACACCGAGGCCGAGGAGGAGGAGATGACGGCGTGCGGGTTGTGGAGCGACTGAGACCCCGACAGGCCGTGGTTCTTCACCTGCACCAGGTGAGCCATCTGGTGTCGGAAAAACCCCACCGACGTCCGACAGAGACCAGGGAGAGAGGCGCACAGGGCGGGAGGGATCCGATGATTGGATGGGGGATCAAGGGTTTTTGGGTTGATACGGTGCAGAAGGTTAAGGAGTCAGGGATGGAGGGTGTTGGGGGTGGGGGAGGTGGTGTGGTGTGGTGGAGTTTGCAGCAGGAGGAGGAGAAGTTGCAGAATCAGCAGTGGAAGGAGGAGAGAAAAAGAAGGAGAGGGGGGGAGGGGGGATTCAAGGTGAGAAACGTTAAGTGGCGAGGCGAGCGTGTTAATGCATGAAACGCATGGAAGCATACACGTGTGTAAGCATACACATACGCACGCACAAACATACACACACACAGGGATACATCATACAGCAAGGGAATTATTCCCCATTACCATCTGCTGAGTAACGTATAGCTCAGGTATTGTATTATATCATATTCTTATATTATAATCATATTTTAATAAAGCAATAAGCCACAAGAGGCATGTGGTTACCTGGTATTTTATAACGGCTGAGAGGCGTGGTGAGACTCTCGGCTTCGCCTCGTGTCTCCAACCCTCTCAGCAGTTATAAAATTCAGGTAACCAGAAGCCTCTTGTGGCTTATTGCTTTTCTAAAACGGTTACAATATGGCAACATGAAAAATCATAGACATGTACCAATTAAAATGGTTATATTTCACTAATAATAATTCACTACAAGGTCTGCAAGAAAGTAGTTCCCAGCTTTTTTGCCAACAACACAGGTGCAGATAATTGGTGCACTTTGGAACACTGGAAATAAATAATGCACCTGAGTTTGATATATACTGATTCAAGGTGTGTGGATTATAGTCTCATATACCACAGCAATTAAAGGGAACCAGACAATCAGAATCAAGGAATGGAACTAGCCGTTTTAGAAGATATTGTATCACAAGCTGAAAGCAAAGTGACGTGTCGATCAGCTCGTCTGATTGTCAGTACTCGTTGTCAGAATATAATACGTGGAGGGCCAACTACAATGTCTATGGCTTTGGATGCCAGTCTGTGACATCAGTATTATAATATCAGCACTACTGTCTCTCTATCTGGTTATGGTATAGCACGGCCAGTCATTATATCATAATATTCTTCAATATCACATCATATATATATATCATGATATTTATCATTATATATCTTTTATTCTACTTTGTTTTCCTCGCATTACTAGTGTTACCCTTTGTCAAGTCCCGCCCGTTGTCCCACCCCTCTTCACACCCATTGGTTGCTGTGTCTTGGTGGGACATTCGGTGGGACACTCCATCCACTACCATTTTAATTCAGTTGCTTCGGATTGTTATTCTGTGTGTTCAATTCTAATTTCAAACTTGGTTTCAGTAAAATGGAGCTGCTCAGTGGCAGTATAGTGACTCAGAATGTTTTTAAATGTTTTTATTTCTCCAAAAACACACAAAAAAGGCGGAACCAGGGCGGGACAAGGCAGACAGAGCCTGCTGGTTGGTCAGTCAGGGACCAATCAGAAGGCTAACAAAGGTGCCAGCAACAAAGAAAATCAACCATTGTGGAAACATGCTTGTTCTGTGAAATGTAACACGTAATGATGAACCAATTCAACCGTTTACAGTTAGTTGACTGGAAGCTTATTGACTGGATATTTTTGAATCAAATGATCGCCTCAAACTACTGTATATGGACGCTAGGGCTCAAGTAGACTCTCGAGATAGACTGTTGAAAGTTTTTTATTATTATTATTATTTTTATCCCACGATTTTTGCAACCCATTTTTCTCACCCGGTGACTACCTAACCTGTAGTCCTGGTTTCCGCTCTCTCCCTGCCGCGCCAGGGGACATTGGGGAGCACCCGGCTGGCTAGGGGTAGTATAGAAACCAGGACTACTGCATGTTTTTGTGTGAGGGCCTATGCCTATGACACGGGGAGAACATGCAAACTCACCACAGAGAGGCCCCATCGCCAACCCCACCTAGGGTGTGGGTGCTGATGACGCGGGTGGAGGAACACGCCCCCAGCGCCCACAGCTTCCCCCAGCGGGAATCGAACCCAGGACCTTCCAACTGTGAGGCGAAGTGCTAACCACTGCACCACCGTGCCCCCTTTGAAAGTTTTATTTGAATATATTTTCATATATATCTTTTTTTTCTTTTCCGACGACAGCTTCCATACGAGTGTTTCAGGAGGTCGTAGTTAAAGACTCTACAGCAGGGGTCTTCAACAGGGGGTCCGGGACCCCTAGGGGGTCCTCAGAGATACTACAGGGGGTCCTCCAAATCTTTGTGTGATAGAAACTTTTTTTCTCTTTTTATTTTACATTAACCACTTGAACCCTAGCATCCATATTCTGAGAACTTTAGCCAAAAATAGCAGATCTACAAGCTCACAACGCCTCGCGCTGTGGTTATTGTGGTTATAACGTGGTTATTAGGGGTGTAACGAATAACGATACATTTTAATAGCGATTCGATACATATCACGATACATGGTTGACGATACAATACATGGACGATATTGGTTCATTCATGGCGATACGATACGATTCGATTTAATTATTTAAAATCGATATAGTAACTATTTAGCAAAGAAATTAAATCTGTGTGAAAGGTGTGGATAGTGCAGGTCTTTAAGGGAAACATGTATTATTATGGATATAAATAAGTAAACACAGTGATTATCTGCCAAATACATGGGCATTGTATATTGACAAACCTGCACCTTGACATGAACCCAGAGATTACACACATTTATCAATAGACCAGTGTAGCTATATGGAAAGGAAAAGTAATGAAACCCCTCCTTTTCATGTTTTCTTCTTAAAAATGCTAAATACAATGCACAAGTAGGTAGTATCGATACAATCGATTCTTTGCACTGCCGATTCGATACGATACAAAATAAAACGATACGATTCGATTTTAGCTGTTTTCATTTCGGTCTACTTCGATTTTTTAAGTTAAAGACGATATTTCGATACAGTTACTATATCGTTACACCCCTAGCGGTTATGGATCAGAGAGCGCCCACCTGTGGTTCAACGGAGCGGTGCATGGGCGGGGTCCGGGACTGCTGGATGCCCCCGCTGCTGAAGGACTCGGAGCGGGGGGGAAGGGACGGGTCTGAGATCCGGTTGGAGGCTTTGTGCTGCAACGCAGGAGAACTGTGTCGGTTCACCATAGAAGCATCCTCCGCCTGAGGCATGCACAGCACACACACACACACACACACGTATGCAAATATGCTTGAAACGCATGCAAAGTACAGGCTCACACACACATTTAACTGTGTACACGTGCGCACACACGTGCCCACACGCACACGTGCGCACGCATGCATGCACGCACGCACGCACGGTCGCACGCACACACGCACACACGCGCACACACGCACACGCACGCGCACACATACATACATTCCAAAATGATGCACATTTGTGCATGTTTTGACTCCAGAGATAAAGTAATTGCATGTGTAAAATAATCGTTTATTTAATGGGTTAAAGCAGAGATACTCTGATGGTGTGTGTGTGCGTGCGTGTGTGTGTGTGTGTGTGTGTGTGTGTGTGTGTGTGTGTGTGTGTGTGTGTGTGTGTGTGCGCGCGCGCGCATGCGCTGTGCGTATGTGTGTGCGTGTGCACACTCTATCGCTCATGCATGGTATGGCTCTGTCTCTCCAGAGAGAATCAGAGTGACTGATATAGTTGCAGGTGGCCTACATCTCTCCACCAGGGGGCAGACCTGGGCACCTGCCCTAAATGTATGTGTGCATGTGTGTGCACTGTATGTGTGTGCACTGTATGTGTGTGCGTGGCTGCGTGCACTCAAATGCAGATTTCCATGTGAGGAGGCCAGGAGGGACACATGTGTGATTCACACGTGAGTATGTAGGTTATAGAGTATGTAGAGGCCTGGATTTAAACTAGCAAACCTGTCCCACACTGTACTGATATATAAATATATAGACATATGGAGCAAACATGGACTATTACACTTACTAAGTAAACAGTCTACATTTTTGAGAGAGAGAGAGAGAGAGAGAGAGAGAGAGAGAGAGAGAGAGAAAGAAAGAATAAGATTAAGATAGGGACTGAAAGAAAGAAAGAAAGAAAGAAATAAAGAAAGAAAGAAAGAAAGAAAGACTATTATAAACCCAGACTTGGTTAATAATGAGCGTCACTGGAAAAGATTAGTACAGTGCGCAGTGTGCTGTGACTGCAGCACAGCACAGGTGACCCAAGACATGCAGTGAAGAACATCACCCATAACGTTAACTCCAAAACATAAGGGAGAGACCCAACAGGTACATTCAGAAAGAATGATTAGGAGCTTTTCCCACGGGGACCACGCCTGCATTCTCACTTGCAGATCCACTGCACTCCTCGTGGGAATAGATGAGTTTCTACACGTAGGAATTAAAAGTAGGTTAGAGACATGGAGGGTTTTGAGGGGGTTAGCTTGGAAAATATGGGAGCCTCGTTGACAGCACAGATCTGAGGTCTGAATCAACCTGCCCAGAGAGAAAAGAACCCCCTCTCGAGTTAGTCAGTCTGCTCAGCGACATAATACATGAGATGAGACGATAAAGCAGTGTTTCTCAACATCTGGGCCCAAATGAACGCTTTTGGGTCAGAAAGTCTGAGTGTACACTCTGAAGAGTTAAGTAAACACTAAGGATTTTACAGTGTAGATTGTTATGCCAAAGATAAAACAAAATGGTATCAAATTGATACCATTCAGACATGGTCACTCGTTCTCATGTTTTTGTTACTTATGTTTGTTTTCTTGACCACCATGTAAAGAATGTAATTTAGATGTAAATGCAGATGGAATCAAGAAAACTATGATACCAGGTTAACCAAGTAACCTGGCATCATAGTTTCTAGAGGCACTACTACACTGTCTCTCTGAATCCGATGATACGTACGTGATTACCGTGCTTATTGCAGGTCGCTCTGGATAAGAGCATAAGCTAAATGTGTGTTGTAAATGGAGGTCCGGGGCTCAAGCATATCAAACTAGTGGTCCTTGAAATGAGAAAGAAAAGAGCTGAGAATCACTGCGATAAAGTAAGGGACGTAAAAAGATGAATAGAGAGATGAACAGAATCAGAACCAGCCCAAGCTGCCAGGGTTAGTGAGTCCGCCTACACAGAGAACGAGAGAATAGTAAAAACATGAAAAGGAGGATGAAAAATAGGAGAACAAGGGTCTGTGGAAGGAGGGGGAAAAAGGAGACCAAGGGAGGTTTAAGAGACCACCGTCTCCTCCACTGACCCGGCGTCCGGGGCTCCGCCCTCTGGAGTCCGGACTCCTCCTCCTGGCGGGACTGGTGCGCCGGCGCACCATGGGCTGGCTATAGGAATAGGTGGAATCGGGGGTGGGGACCGGGGGTTCGGGGGCGCAGGTGATGCGGATCCTCGGCATGTGCTCGTGGCTGTGCTCCCGTCTGACTGGCGACTGGTGCGCCATCATCTGCCGCTGCCGCGAGGGGCTGATGTGGGCGGGGTAGGAAGGGGGGCGGCGGCGGCGAGGCTTATAGCCGGGGAGCATGAGGAGGTCGGAGAGGTCGGGAGGGGGGTCACGGGGCCGGCTGAAGGAGTGATGCTTCTTGGGAGGGATGCGGGGAGAGTTGCTCTGCGCTCGACGCATCACCTGCAGAGCGAGGGGTCGGTTACACTTATCGTCACCGTCGGGCAGAAACCTCGTATCTCCAAGTTTCAAATTTGTACATTTTTTCGCAAAGCCCTGCTTCATCATACAAGGCCATTGCACAAAAGTAGTGAAAACAGCAGATCTGCAAGCACACAACGCCTCGCACCGCGAGGTGTTGTGCGCTTGTAGATCGGCTGTTTTCACTAGTTTAGTTAATTTTTTAAATGATAAATACGAAATGAACGGTTTTGGACATACAAGGTTTCCACCCGACAACGACGTTATAATACCCTGTGTCTGTCGGCTTTACTAAGCTGTCACTGAGCACCTGCGTTCCAGGGGATCTAATGCAGTTACTATAGTCACAAGCTTTTGTTAATACTTTTCATTGTCTCAATATTTATAGAAGCCCAATACACGCGTGGCCCCGCTTTTTATTCCCCGTGCACTAAATCTCTTTACCCAAAATAGCAGCAAATCTACAAGCTCACGGCGCAAGGCGTTGCAACAAGCTGTGAGCTTGTAGATCTACTATTTCCATAGAATGTTTGCCCCAGAATAGGGACACTACTAGGGCTCAAGTGGTTAAGCGTCACTGAATAAGAGAAGAAACCCTTGAAGTCTATTTGGTTGAGTGGGGGCAGGCCTTCAGATGTACCTGGTTAGGAGGGGAAAAAAACTTCAAATTCAATGTTAAATGAACGTTAAGTGGTTCAGTACTTTCACACCGATGTTTGTCTTCTGTTTTTGTTGAGTCAGAACCCGCAAATGATCAAAGATGAAGGATGACACTTGTGAGGTGGAGAGAAAGGAGTCAAGAGTTAATAGGAAATTATCATGGTATTACTGTAGATCTCCCCTCTGAAACTGAAAAATAGATTACCATAAAATATTACAGGTTTGTTATGAGGCTTCCTGTCATTCTGTGTGGTTTGGGGTAGACCTGATCATTTTTATGGCACAAGGGAAATACATATTTCACTTGAATTTTCAAATTTACACCACCTGGTCCCAAATAAAAGTAAAAAAAAAAAAATCAAAGCAGATTGGGCAAAGGTAGTGTAATACCGTAATATCTTCAAAGGCTTGACTTCTTTGAAACGAAAGGTATTAAGATGGTTGATCACTTCAATAATAGGAGAATGGGATTAACTTTAATTTCGGAAGTAATTTTGAGAGCATAAAGCTGCCAGCTTTTACAAACAGCGAATAACACATTTATGCTGATGCAAATCTAACACCTCAGGAATAGAAAGGGACAAATTACGTGTGCACGCACACGCGGACGCACACGCGGACGCTCTCTCTCTCTCTCACACACACACACACACACACACACACACACACACACACACACACACACACACACACACACACACACACACACACACACACACACACACACACACACACACACACAGGTTTGCAATTACTACTTTGTGGGGACATTACACATAGTCTACTATATTTGTGGGGACATTCCATTCATTTTTAACCCTAACCCTAACCCTAACCCTAAACCTAACCCCTAAACACCTTGTGGGACACTAAAATCTGTCCCCACAAGTTTTTTTTCTCCGATTGTACTATCTTTGTGGGGACATGAGGTCCCCACAAAGTAGTAATTCCCTGTCCACACACACACACACACACACACACACACACACACACACACACACACACACACACACACACACACACACACACACACACACACACACACACACACACACACACACACACACACACACCAGGATTAAACCTACAGGAGGCATGCCTACAGTTGACTGTATAGTACCTTGAGTCAGTCAACCAAATACATAACATAACATAACAAAGGAAAGGCTCACATGCAGTAAATATTGTGTTGTTGCACACAAAACAAGAAGAAAACTTTTGAGGCAAATATGAGGCAAGTGCACAGATAAACGAGTGTGCGGCTGCTGCACAACAGTATTGACGATACACATGCAAGTGCGCTCGAGCTCGCGCGCGTGCGCTAAAGCGTGTGTGTGTGTGTAGCACAGGTTTGTCAATGGCAGAGACTGCAGCATTCGGAAAGAACAGCTGTGTGCATGTGCACTCGTGTCGTGGGAATGTGTGTAGGTAGGTGCATGTTGGCACCCGCACCGATCTGTCTGTGTGGGTGTGAGCGTGAGCTTGATTGCACACGCATTCTTTTATCTGTCAGTGTTTGCACATGCTTGTCTTCCTGCGTTAACACACTGAAAAGTGTGTACAGAAATCACTGAGGTAGTACTAGTAGCAGTACTGTACTATTACATCACTGAGGTAGTACTAGTAGCAGTACTGTACTATTACATCACTGAGGTAGTACTAGTAGCAGTACTGTACTATTACATCACTGAGGTAGTACTAGTAGCAGTACTGTACTATTACATCACTGAGGTAGTACTAGTAGCAGTACTGTACTATTACATCACTGAGGTAGTACTAGTAGCAGTACTGTACTATTACAACTAATATTGGCACTGGTGGACTGCACAAAAGTACATCATTTGGCATGATGACTAAATAGGCTCTGGTTCTTAAACGTTTCGAATCTCAAGGACCACTGTAACTCTGAGAGTGTACAAATGGAATGGATGACAATGGATTTGGTTCCATTTGTACACTCACTCTCAGCAGCGGAGACCGTTTGTTTATTTTTGGACCACAATGCTCAGAAATTACTTCCGTGAACCGGGGAATGAGCGCCTTTGTTACTCTATTGGGGATAAAAGGGGGTAAAAGCCAAAAAGAATATTATGTAGTGGTTGATAATAGTAGTAGTGGTAGTTAGTAAGGCTGCCAAATTAATATTCGAATTTCGAATATTCTTCGAATATGGAAATAATATGTACATGCGAATATGACAATTAATATTCGAATTATTAATTATTATTATTTGTAACTTTTTTTTTTTCTTTTTTTTTAGGAGGGGGGCTAGTGAAAGTTATGGGTATGGTGAGTGTGATATGAAATGTAAGCTTACCATAATCATAGTAATGTGTGTGTGTTTTTACAACTTGATACATTATTTTTGGTATTGTCCCTGTAAAAAAAAAATATATTATACAAAAATAAAATAAATATATATTTTTTTATTAATATTACCGGTAATATTCGATATTCGGGCCAATTTCTAAGACCAATATTCGAATTTCATTTCTGACGAACATTGGCAGCTCTAGTAGTTATTAGTGATAGTAGTGGTGGCAGCTAGTGGCCGTCATAATAAGTGATGTTTTCTCCACACAGTCCTCCTACCTCTTTGGCCCAGGCAGGTTTGTTGTCCGTGTTGACAAGCCCAATCCCAGGGGCCTGGTCTTTGTAATGGTACAGCTGTTTCTTGTCCGTGGGGGGTCTGGGGGTCTCCTGCTGCTGCTGCTGCTGTAAAGACACCAGGTAGGCTCTCTCCTGATGCAGCTGCCTCTGGAGGCGCTCGGCCTGACGCTGCTCCTCGATCTGCTTACGCTTGTATTCCTGTGGTACAGCGCGCGCACGCACACACACACACACACACACACACACACACACAGGCAGGGGCGTCACACCAAATTCTGGGCCCTGGGTACAAGGATTCACTGCGGGCCCCCCATGAATGTTAACTATTGAAAAATAGCAGATATACAAGCTCACAGCGCGGCACCGAGTGCCGCGCTGCGAGCTTGTAGATCTGCTATTTTTGAAAAATCGTGAAAATGTGTGCCAAGAAACCTATGTTTTCATGTCAGTGATGCTCAACCTTTTTCATGTGAAGGACCCCCCATCTCAAAATATCTAGTTCCAGGGAGCCCCCAGAAGCAAACTTTGTGTTACAAATGTTCACTTAAAAATACATATATTCAAAGATTTGCGCACATTTTCACGACTTTTCAAAAATAGCAGATCTACAAGCTTGCAGCGCGGCACTCGGTGCCGCGCTTTGAGCTTGTATATCTGCTATTTTTCAATAGCTAAATTTACTAGGGCCCCTCCACCTTGGGCCCTGGTAACTCAGTCCCACTTTCCTACCCCTTGTGACGCCCCTGCACACAGGGGAGCACAAGTTAAAAATACTCTGGAATTGGGGCATTCTAGTGAATCAGCCCGCGGGCAAAACACGTGCAGGGCATCATTGCGATGTCCAGGGTTTCAAATGTGGTGCTGGTTTAAATTCAGAACCATCATGCGAAAACAAGTGAGGAGGGAGACCAATGTACGGTATAATGCAAAAGAATAGTTTCTTTGAAATCCTTCAAATAGCACTTTTTTCTTTAAACATTTATTTACACTTTAGGCAAACAAACACACAATTGGCCTAAAATCTTAAGGAGAGTGTTTTTTGCAGGTCGTTCAGTCCGAGTGTATCAAAGGGTGCGTTCGGAAATGCGCACCGGGTGTGTGCTCAGTGTAGTGACTGAGTGCCTAAACCTAACCCTAATCCTAACCCTAACCTCAGTAAAACTATGCCTAAACCTAACCCTAACCCTAACCTCAGTAAAACTATGCCTAAACCTAACCCTAACCCTAACCTCAGTAAAACTATGCCTAAACCTAACCCTAACCACACCCGGTTGGGGCGTCGCTTATCTAGAGACGTCACGTGCACGTCGCTTAACACCAACAATACAGGTCTATTGATATGCATACAGGCTTGTTTCTTTGTTAAAACACCCTGTTGGCGTTGTGTGAACTTGGGGGGGTTTGGCATCAATGTATGTCCATTTGCGTGAGAGAAGCGACCCCTGCTCAGAAAAGATATGGGGCGGCGGGGGCGAGCAACCCTGGACTAATTCAACACTGCCAATGATACTAATTAAGAGTAGCAGAGCCTTTCCAGTGGGCGAACATGCACAGTAGCTACATTCTGACCAGAAGGGAACAGAACCTTAATTAGTAGAATTGGTAACACGCTGTCATTAGACGCTATGATGTTTATAGGTTTTCTGTTTGTTGGGTACATCCCCCTCACTTGTGGAGTTATTGACAAGGATTCCGGGATGACAGTACTGTATATCAGAGTGAATAATGTATCCTGTGGACTGAAATGTTAATTTCAGGAGTGTCGGCTATCGACCGGCAAGCCCATCAGTTGTTGGACCATCGACTCATACATTTGTAGGGCTGTCACGATATGAAATTTTACATGACGATTAATTGTCACTCAAATAATTGGCGATTAACGATTTAATTGTGTTTTTGTCGTTGACAATTACATTTCTATTTGGCTTTTAGGCTTTGAAGTTGCTCATGGCAGATATGACACAAAACCTAAATACACGAAGAAATGACTGACATATTCGACAACTTACTACTTAAAAAATAACATTGATAGTGGAAATAGCCGATCTACAAGCTCACAACGCGTCGCGATGCGACGCGTTGTGAGCTTGTAGAACGGCTATTTCCACTATTTCTGACATTTTTTAACATTCACGATTATGACGATTATGACAAAATAATTGCGATAATGTCAAATAATCACGATTAGACGATTATGTAATAATTGTGACAGCCCTATACATTTGTTGCCCTTTTCTGTTTTCTCCCATAGGGAGTTACTCGTGATCTGATGTGGATGTCTGTGTCTTGGCTAAGTATTATAAAAAGGACAGAAAACTCTGCATATATTTCCTCCCGCATCATCCCGCCTGTCCAAAATGAAACTCCAATGGATTGTAATTCACCCTTGGTCAAGTCCCGCCCGTTGTCCCGCCCCTCTTCACACACCCATTGGTTGCTGTGTCTTGGTGGGACACTCGGTGGGACACTCCATCCACTACCATTTTAATTCAGTTGCTTCGTATTGTTATTCTGTGTGTTCAATTCTAATTTCAAACTTGGTTTCAGTAAAATGGAGCTGCTCAGTGGCAGTATAGTGACTCAGCATGTTTTAAATGTTTTTATTTCTACAAATATTATGTTTTAGCAAATTCAACATAAAAAAGGCGGAGCCTGGGCGGGACAAGGCAGATAGAGCCTGCTGGCTGGTCAGTTAGGGACCAACCAGAATCCTAACAGAGGGTGAATTGCTGGCATCTATTTCACTGTCACGGAGATAACTCTTTTAAGTTTTTATAGGATTTGGTTCAGATTAGTTAGGATACGTAAAATATATACAAATAATGGATGTGTTTTTCAAAATGGTCAAAGCGCTTTACGTACGTAGCATGTGGAACAGGGGAAGCGTCTCTGAAAATATTTCTAGTTTTCAGTGGCATCTTTTGATGCTGCCTAGACAGGAATGATTCACAGACCCTTCTGTTGTTCATTACAATAAGTCCTCTTCCAAATGAACAGGTGTGGAGAAGAGTGGAATGACGAACATGCATTGTAATTGCCATGCAGCCAAGGATGCCTCTTCAACTGATTGAAGAGCTTATATAATATACCCATTGCTGACGTGTGTGTCTAGCATAAAATGCTGGATGAGTGAGAACTTTCTCAAGCTAAATGAGGACAAGACAGAGGTTCTCATAATTGGTTCTACTGCGCAGAGAGAATCAATAATAAGTAGACTTGGTAACCTGGCTAAAGAAAGTAACACTTCTGTAAAGAACCTGGGAGTGATCATTGACGCTGAATTGAATTTTAATACACACATTAATCATGTCACCAAGATTGCCTTCTTTCACCTTAGAAATATTGCACGAATTAGAGCTTATCTGACGGACGATGCAAAAACGCTGATCCGTTATCGCGGTAAATGCAACTCCGCGAGGGACTGAGGTACAGATTAACCACCCGGACTGAGTAATTATAACAAAACACAGTGCACTGCACACGTCTGCTGTTGGAGGACAGGCGGTGTGAGTGTGTGCAGCTGTGCGCACGCGTTTGTGTGTATGTTTTCTCATGCCAATAAAGCCGTTTGAGGCTGTGACTGTGAGGAGTCGAGACGTCCTCTTCAGTGATTGCAATGACGTTCCTTTTTCCCTGTTTCTTGCTAAATTATATTTCTTGTTGGGACACATAGTTTCAGAACCGCTGTCATAAGTAATTGTCCTCACTACTGCCACGGTGTTGACAAAGGTTCGCCACGGGTAGTTCAAGCGTATGTACGTCTTTATCGGTTTTAATCCGTCGGGTTGAGTGTTGTCCGTAAGGTTACGGACAGAGACAATTACATACGGACCTACGGAGCAACCGGATAAAATCACTCTCCCCCTCCCTTTCTTGTGTATTTCTGCGGTCCTTATGTACTACTATGCATGGTACTTAAAGGTGATACACCATGAAATTTCACTTTTCCTATTTTAAAACCTTTTTTTGGGGTCCCACTAGCACCTTCTATCCTCACAAAGTCCCATTTCTGACCGTTGTGTCTTTCTCTGGTTTTGAGAAGGCGAAGGTTAAAAGTATCCCACGGGTTCTCAAAACAGGCTATCCAGATTTGCTGCCGATTGTGACGTCATCTGCCGATTGTGACGTCATCATAAAAATAAAAAATAAATAAGAAAATGTTAAAAAAACTAGACCAGGTCAACCTGGTTGTGCCAGACCCCCTGTCTGTCATCATCATTTATCATTAGACATCATGCCTTTTGTAGGCATGTCATCATCATGTCATCATCATATATACCCTTTATATAGAAAACCCGGACCGACAGACATTTGCTTATGTAGGCCTACCCATTTCATGGGTCTGGCAATAAATAAATAAAAAAGATTTGGGGGGGGGGGGGGGGGGGGGGGGGTTGCGCAGTTCATGCCAAAGGTGGTACTGCAGCTGAAATGCTCTGAGAGCCATTCAAAAATGAGAGAGGCTCTATATTCAGGAGTGGTAATTTAGCCTCAAACCTTTTGAAAAACGTTTTTGGGACATAAACAATATGACATAAATACTTTTTGAGCGGTGGTCACACCGTCTCCATAGCGTGGCCGTGTGTGTAGGTATGTATGTATGTTTGTTTGTTTGTTTGTATGTATGTATGTATGTATGTATGTGGGTGGGTCTGTATGTAGCCTCAAGCCTGTGTAGTACCTTTTATGACCACACATGTTAAGGGAGGGGCGCTGTTCTCAGGCCAGGCCAGGCACACACACACACACACGCACACACACACACACACACACACACACACACACAGGGGGAGGGGGGAGGGGGGGGGGGGGGGGGGGGGTTGGTGGGTAAACCACCGCTCAGTTCACACGGGTGTGATTTTAAATGCATGGTGTATCACCTTTAAAGGTGTTTCTCTCTCCACCAAACAGACTACAAGAGACTCTTTCCAACTTGTTCAGACTAGCAGTCTGTGGCATTTAGTTGGCACAGACTAAGCAAAAACTCTAGTCCAATGGTTCTCAACCCGTGGGTCGGGACCCAAATTATTTGGGGGTTTACCTCTAAAATGACAAATTAAACATTGGCCAAATTGTCAAATATTAGAGGAAGGAATTGTGAAAATAGCAGATCTACATGCTCACAACGCCTCACAACGCAAGGCGTTGTGAGCATGTAGACCCATGGTGAACCTGATGAATGTGTACACTGTACAGCAGTGATATTCAACTGGCGGCCCGTGGGCCAAATCCGGCCCCTGGGGAGGTTTCTTGTGGCCCCATTCCAGATTCCAAATATTAACATGGCGGAGAAAAAAGAAAAAAAAAAAACAGTACATGGCACATGTACTTCAAAGGCATTACTTGAGTAAAAGTACAGATACCTTACAGCTATTTCACTATTGTAAAAGTTAAAATCTTCCATAAGAAAATAACTTGGGTCAAAGTGTTGCAGTTCACATATAGAAAGGTATCTGGTGTTAAAATGTATCAAAAGTAAAAGTGCAATAAGTATCAAAAGTACAGTAAAGACCTTTTTCATTGTACAAAGAAACAAAACAGACAGAAATGCCATTTACTTTGACTATTTCTGTACATCTCAGCACTTTCAAAATTATGTATCTTTCCACTCATCTCATCAACATGGATCTGTCCCATATAGCGCCACCTTCAGGCAAATTTTTTCAAACACATTTTTGGACACTGCTCCTACACATTTTGGCCTAAAATCACACAAATCGGTACACAGTATGTCTACACTCATGTCATCAACATGGATCTGTCCCATTTAGCGCCACCTTCAGGCCGATTTTTTCAAACATATTTTTGGACACTACTCCTACAGATTTTGCCCTAAAATCACGCAAATCGCTACACTCATGTCATCAACATGGATCTGTCCCATAGAGCGCCACAATCAGGCCGATTTTTTCAAACACATTTTTGGTAGGGCTGACCCAAAAAAATCGAATATTCGAAGCTTCGTTCGAAGGCACGGTATTCGAATTTGAAAAATAAATTCGAATAATCGGCCGCGGCCGTTTGTCCTTTGGGGGGGGCCGCGTGCCTTAGCTTGCATGCGCCTCGCTCCACTCTAGCGTGATAGCGTCATCCCCTTCTCACACACGTGTTAACATTAATAATAAGCCAACAACAACAAGAGCATGCATGAAGCCATCAGAATGGTCGCCGATGAAGAAAAGAAAAGAAAAGACAGCGCGCTGTCACATATGTGACACCAATGTCTGAGTAACATCACCCAATGCAACTATGCGATGCAGTCACACATTTCTTTGCCAAACCAATGTCGGTGTAACATCCATGCATGCGGTTGCTGTCTTCCACACGCTGACGGACACACAACTCAACGCAAGGAAACAAACAGCGAAAATTGGATTTTACAAAACGGACCCCGTCAGCGTCGATCCCGTTTTAAAGAGGAAAAAAGAGCTTAAAACTAACTTGCTAAGGTTACGTTGTCGTGGTGTTGATGATGACAAGTTTATATCGGATCTGCAAGCTCACTAGTAGTCGCGCCCGCATAGAGTACGTTGTCTGAGCCTGACCGTCAGCTTTCGGTTGATGAGTGTGGAACGTTAAATCAGACACACTGCAGCAGTGCAGTGCAATTATTTACTATAAAATCTACTATTACATTTGTGTGTACAGTACACCTTGGGACTTGGGAGTTAATCTGTTTGTTATATAGGGCTCTTGAGTCGCGCTGCAGTGTTTGCTGTTGCAGCCGCGATGATGTGATTATGTCAATCCTACTGTACTGCAAAAACACTTTTCTTTAATATAGAAAACATTCGTATCATAGCCTATTCTTCTTCTTCCTCGTTGTATTGTTGTATTTAATGAAAATAGGGAGCTTTATTATGAGGACAAAACTGGGGTGTTTTCCCTTTTAAAATTGGGTAAATCGCGCATTTTTAAACACATGGGCACACAGGACGGGAGGGCGGGCTATGCGGAACGTAAAAAAAAGAAACGCTCTTTCACTGTCGTTTTTTCACAGGATGATTGAGCTATGATTATGAACGGTGAACGTGAACAAATTGTTTGACCGGCTCATTACTGTGAAATGAACGGGATTTCCCATCACTAGCGTGTGTGTGTGTGTGTGTGTGTGTGTGTGTGTGTGTGTGTGTGTGTGTGTGCGTGCACGCGTGCGTGCGTGCGTGTGTGCGTGCGTGCGTGCGCGTGTGTGTGTGTGTACCAGCAGTAAGGCCTGCTCCTGCAGCAGTTGTTGCTGCAGAATCTCCAGCTGCCTCTGCTCCTCCTCCAACTGTCTACGGATATACTCCTAAACCAATCAGCGGCCGGGACATGCCAGAGGAGCCAACCAATCAGAGTGCAGAAAGGCCCGGAAGAGGGAAAACAAACCATCGTCCCAGCAACCGGTGACATCATCATCAGAGCAGGAAGATAGCGGGCGTAGGAAGCAACAGGGAAGCAGGACAGGACAGTCAGACACAATTAGAGAGAGAAGAGGTTGGACAAGGACAGATTAGACAAGACTGAATGACACAGAGAGAGAATCAAAGAGGTTAATTTAAATATAGAGAGGACAGGTAAGGAGAGGTAAGAAGTAAGAAACAGTGGTGGAAGAAGTAGTATTGAGATTTTTTTTATGTATACCACAAAAGCCCCTGTATTCAAAATTGTACTTGAGAGAAAGTACAACAATTACAACATTTGTAAAGTCTTTTCTTTTTTTAATGGTATAGCTCACAACGCTGTTTTTGAGTAGTGGTTAATATATGAAATCTGCAAATCTAAATCCAATCAGTGGACTAGAAACGGTCCACTGATCAAACAAGCTCCTTGTTAAGATTCTTCTACCCACTCTCACTCTATTCTGAGTATTTTCCACAGTAATTGTTCACTCCTTCCATTTGTCCGTTGGGGATCCTTTTGGCACCTATCTCTAACCATTGAAAAATATATATGTATAAAAATAATAATAATCGTCTAAATCTTCAAAGTAACTAGTATTTGGCTCTGAGATGTAGTACAGTAAGAAAAATGAAATACTGTAAATGTATTTATTTACATTTTTGCACCACTGGGTAAGAGGTACAAAAGACAGGGGACAGATATCCCAGCAGGGCAGACAGAGGCTGAAGAATCACCATAAGAATGTTAGCAAATGTGCCTGGATTCCTGGTGTCAATGACTTCTATGTAAACCATACTATATGGACAGTTTGTTCTTCTGCATGTCACTATGCAGGAAAGCATCTTCAGAAAACCCTATCCGATCACCTACAGTCCAAAGATTTGGAACTGGCATCTGCCAATGATCTGGTCTGTTCAGTTATCAATACCCTAAGCAAGAGAATCGCGTTTGTTGTATTAGTATTATTCATTATTGTTTGTGGTCAAAATTCATTAGCCCCCGCTCTAAAAAAGCCAGCCCCCCATAGCCCCCCCAGTCACAATTCTCTGGAGCCGTCGCTGAGAGGATAACAGAGTTCACACCCCAACTGTAACAAATACAAAGGTGAACGACATGGTTATAGTTGTGGTTATAGTTATAGTGCTCAGTGTGAACAGATGGTGGTAGTGGGCAACGCAGTGTTGTAAGGGAGAAGCTGCTTGATACCTGTTCTCTCTCGGCGAGCCTCCTCTCCTCCTCCCTGCGTAGCTGTTCCATCTCCTCGTACCGCCTCCGCTGCTCTCTCTCCTGCTGTTTCCGCAGCTCGCGCTCCCGCCGCTGTTGCTGTGGGTGGAAAAAAAGAGACAGAAGAGAAAGATGTCACTGTCAGTCCACTCCTTATTTAGTTTTCATCCATGGGGGGACAGACAGCAGGAAAGTTGAGAGGGACACAGTGTAGGAGACAGACTATAGGAAAGCTGAGAGGGACACAGTGTAGGAGAGACAGACACTAGGAAAGCTGAGAGGGACACAGTGTAAGGTAGAGACAGACACTAGGAAAGCTGAGAGGGAGACAGTGTAGGAGAGACAGACTGTAGGAAAGCTGAGAGGGAGACAGTGTAGGAGAGACAGACAGTATACTAGGAAAGCTGAGAGGGAGACAGTGTAGGAGAGACAGACAGTAGGAAACCTGAGAGGGAGACAGTGTAGGAGAGACAGACAGTAGGAAAGCTGAGAGGGAGACAGTGTAAGGTAGAGACAGACAGTATACTAGGAAAGCTGAGAGGGAGACAGTGTAGGAGAGACAGACAGTATACTAGGAAAGCTGAGAGGGAGATCCTTATTTTAGGGGTCCTAAGGATACATAAAAACCACATTAGAAGTGTATGTAAGGGGGGTGCGCGTGGACCCCTCCTAGGACCTCTACTAGTAGGAAAGCCGAGAGAGATAATGTTGGGGAGACACATGAGAGAAGTGTACATATCGTCGCTGTTGGGGAGAAACTGTATAAGTCCATAATTTAAACGTTTTATATTTTATTTTCATAAATCAAGGCCCTATTGTATACCTCATCATATCCCAGTGTCATATGATATGCAAACGAAAAAATAGCAGATCTAGAAGCTCCATGAGGGGTTTTCCAACCGACGGCAACAATAACTATATTTGAATCCTGAAGTCTCACCTCCTCCAGGCGCCTCCTCTGCTCCTTCTGCTCCTCGATGCGCTTCTGCCTCTCGGCCAGTAGTTGGCGCTTGTGCTCCTCGTTCTGCTGCTGCTCCAGCTGCTGCCTCCGCAGGGCCTCGGAGCGCTCCTTATTGGCCAGCTGCAGGCGCAGGAAGTTCCCCCTCAAGGTGGACTCCCCTGGGAGGTTGATGATGGAGCTGGAAGTGAGGAAGTACGTACATTTAAAGTGGAGCTGAAATGGCTTTTTTTTCCTTCTTTTTTTAAGGACCCCCATATCTCTGAGATTTGCAGACCTGTAACGCTGGGAACCCACCAGAAAAGGGATCACTCACACGCTTTATTGTGCGCAGAGGTGTTGCAGAGGTACCATTGCTGGTCCCCTGGCCCCACTTTGAGATCCACTGATATAGAAACATGGATAGAAAGACAGACAGACAGACAGACAGACAGACAGACAGACAGATACCTGGGTCCAACTCCTTCCATTTCTCTTTCTCTTTCATCTTCCTCTTCTTCACTCCCACTGTACTCATACTCCGTCTCATCTGGAGGAAAAGACACACACACACACACACACACACACACACACACACACACACACACACACACACACACACACACACACACACACACACACACACACACACACACACACACACACACACACACCCACACAGTTCTCACATATAAACAAATCGATAATTTCTCCAGTGAGTCATCATATTCTACCAGTCACTTTGACAGGGTGACTGTGTTAGTCATCATGCTCTGTGCCTTTCTATTTAAGTGTAAAACACATTTGGCCAGCAAAATGAGCTACTGCTATTAATATTGGCGAAGAAAACCTGATTGAGATGCCTAATCCTTTTTTCTTTTTTTGTGTGTATTTGGGCATGTAAACGATTTGTTGGATTTCAAGATTCAGGGTTACTTTATCTGTAATTTTTGTTTGCAAGCATCAGAAAACTAAATTGCATTTCTCCTAAAAGACAGCAAAAGAATGAATAGTGCAATACTCAATATCTAAATCTAAATCAATAAATCCTAAAACTAAACAAATTCACATAAGAACAAACATAACCAAATGAAGAAATATTAAAAAGTAACTGCTATATCATACAAATGCGTCTAGAGTTCATTTACTGTATATAGCATAGATCTGATGCATAGAAATGCATATTCAGAGTTAATTCCAGAGTTCATACTGTATACTACCCACACATTTACCCAGAGGGGGAATTAAGGAGATAAGAGGGCAGGCTGTATTTTCTTGGTTTCTTAATGTGAGCAAGTCTGAATAGCATAGCCGTAGATGTCA
>NC_137828.1:29504362-29511862 GCF_963921795.1 Nannobrachium achirus | reverse complement strand
AATTTACGATATTATCGCGATAATCAAAATCCATTATCCTGGGGCGGAACATTTGCCAAAAAAATCTTTTTCCAATGGGTTCAATTCAATTCAATTCAGTTCAATTGGTTCAATATTCATAAAACCTACAGACCACTTTCAGACTCGTTAAAAAAATAGGGAAAATACCAGATCTACAATCTCATAAAGCTTAGCATCGCAACGTGGTATTAGACATTTAGATACCTGAATTATCCCACCAGGGGAAAATCAGTCGCCCAGAGGCGGCACAGCAGTTACAAGGTTACAAATAAAAGTATGAAAAAGAAAAAGTACTGTTGAGTACAGCAACAGTACTTTTTTCTTTTACCTTTAACTTTGCGATATTGACTAAAATAATATCTGCATAGTTTTTGTCTGAAAAGTGTTTCTAACTGCTTGCTCACAGACACTTCCACACATAGACTGGGAATGGGACTATCGTGATAAAAAACACTCACGATAATCGTATTGTGGAGTTTTAATTTATCGCGATATCGTCCTCCGTCATGCACTGGGATCAATTCACCTTTTATTTTCAGAGCTGCAGATCCAGTACCACTTAAACCCTCTATTGGTAAAACATACGTATAATATACGTACTTGATACAGTATTTTTTTCACTCTCTATCAAATGTCCTTGCCAAAAAATAACTGATCTACAAGCTCATGTTGCGACGCGTTGTGAGCTTGTAGATCTACAAATGTTCCGCCCAGGATAATGGATTTTGATTATCGCGATAATATCGTAAATCGCGATTTCTTGTGTCACAATAATCGTGATATAAAATGTTCATATCGTCCCAGGGGACCTGTTCCCCAGAGGGTTTCTCTACCCACTCAGTCATGGCTGCTGCTACAGTACATGCACAGCACAGGTCTGGACCAAGTTGGAACATTGTAACCAGTGTAGTCAACACAGGGATGCTGACAGAACCCTCGCTAAAAACCCCAGGGCAAAGATCCACTCGTCCGAGACAGTTTGCCCTCCAGGCCCCCAAGCTGTGGAATAAACTCCCTGTCGCACTTAGAACAACGGACTCACTCGCTAGCTTTAGCCGTGGACTGAAGACTCACCTTTTCCTAGGCTTACAGTATAATACATGCATCCACACATACATGAGAGCGCGTGCATGCGTCTACCGGAACATGTGTGGCCGATCGCCCCCCGCTACCCCCGCCTCCCCGTTTTTTGCTCCCAGACCACGCCCTCGACCGTCGCGATTGGCCGGCTGTACTCGGCTGTACTTCCTGGCTATGTCCTGTGTGTACTGTTGTTGTCACGTCGCTCTAGTGCTGCGGAGACTTTTGTCAAAATGAAAATGCGCGTGCTTTACAACGCTGATGATGTAAAATTCGATTACTGTACCACATGAATAGCGTGGCATTACTGCCCACAGAAAAGCATGATATCGATGTTGCAGTATGCAGTTTATAGCTTCATGTTTGGTTTGGGAAGAGAGAGAGAGGGGGGGGGGAAACGTCTGGAGACTGATGCTAGCGTGGAATCAGACTATTTTGAGTTCATTTTATTATTGTTATTATTATTATTATTATGTTGGGGAAGAGAGAGGGAGAGGGGGGATGTCTGGAGACTGATGCTCTAAAGTAGCCAGCGTGGAATCAGGCTATTTTGATTTCATTTTATTATTGTTATTATTATTATTATTAATAAGGAACAACTGTGGGAATAGGGGAAGAGAGAGAGAGGGGGGAAAAATGCTCTAAAGTAGCCAGCGTGGAATCAGGCTATTTTGATTTCATTTTATTATTGAAAAAAATTACTGTACCACGTGAATGGCGTGGCATTACAGCCCACCACATAAATAGGTCTAATAATTGCACACCAATAAAGCATTTACATCTTTTATTTGACAAGCTTGGGAGAGAAGACTTGTAATTGAACGTATGGGTAGCCTAGTATATACATAGAGATGATTAATGAGGTGTTACATTGATGCTAATTCTACACCACCTGAAAGGTAGATATATGAGCCATCAGAATTCCATCCATTCCTCCTCCTCCTACATTATTCTATAGGCCTATTGTCTGAATGACATCATTGTTAGTAGAGATGCTTGATGAGGCGTTACATTAGATCAGACAAATATACTTCAAAAGGTAAAGGTACATAATGTTCGAAAATAGCAGATCTACAAGCTCAACGCGTCGTTGCAACCCCTGCTAAATACATAAATTGTACTGTGTGAAGTGCTCTCCTGAGTGATCACTTCATCAATGCAGTGGGAGCAGTGTGGGACTAAAAAGTACTAGAATAGTATACATTGTTTATTGCGACCGTCAGGGAGCAGTTTACTATGAAAACCTCCACCGGCCGTCCGTCCGTCCGTCCGTCCGTCCGTCACACGTCACACGTCACACCTTTGCCCTGCTCATATCTCCGCATCAGTATGACATCACACCACATGTGTACACAAACCTTTGTGTACGTTGCTGTGGCAACAGTCTGTTGTTGCTGGGTTGTTAGTGTACGTTAGCAACCACCTTAGCAACCATGGTTTTACCCTAGCAACCAACTGTTTACCATAGCAACCATGTTTTTTTACCCTAGCAACCAACTGTTTACCATAGCAACCAGATACGCAGAGCAGGATCTCCATATATGGGCATAAACAGGTGACATCACACTGATGTCAGATACTCAGAGCAGGGATTTCTCCATAATATATGGGCATAAAAGGGATTCTGTTAGGGATCTCCATATATGGGCATAAAAGGGATTCTGTTAGGGATCTCCATATATGGGCATACACAGGATTCTGTTAGGGATCTCCATATATGGCCATAAAAGGGATTCTGTTAGGGATCTCCATATATGGGCATAAAAGGGATTCTGTTAGGGATCTCCATATATGGGCATAAAATGGATTCTGTTAGGGATCTCCATATATGGGCATAAAAGGGATTCTGTTAGGGATCTCCATATATGGGCATAAAAGGGATTCTGTTAGGGATCTCCATATATGGGCATAAAAGGGATTCTGTTAGCTGTTAGTGATCTCCATATATGGGCATAAAAGGGATGCTGTTAGGGATCTCCATATATGGGCATAAAAGGGATTCTGTTAGGGATCTCCATATATGGGCATGAAAGGGATTCTGTTAGGGATCTCCATATATGGGCATAAAAGGGATTGTATCCCAGATGATGCCCTGTTAGGAGATCCACACTAACAGAATCTATATATGGTCCTACCGACAGCTGCTATAAGCCAACCCTGGCGATAAGGTCTGAGTCGAAGAAATGCTTCTTTCCTGGCAAGAATTGCCCCTTTATACTGTAGGGCTCGTTTGTGTATTGTATGACATCACGCCACATCATCGGCTGAGGACTGTGTGATGTCATCATATCTCCATATATGGAGACATAAGTTGCTCATGCCCATATATGGGCTGGTGAGGTCAGACTTAGTGTGATGCGTAGGTTATCTCCATATATGGAGATTCAACTTCAATGAGTAACCATGGCAAACTGTCAACTGCCCATATGTCTTGATAATTGGTAAAACAAACTTTTGGCCTATTTGTGGAGATAAGCGAACAACGGTCGCTTATCTCCCGATTAGGGAGTCTTACTGGTATAGTATACAAACATAAATGAGGGGACATTAGTTCAGTTTTGATACACTTTAATGTAAAATTCACAGTAAAAATGAATGTGCAGTTACAACTGTTATACCAGGGCAGTGCAACACAAAGTTTCAACTTCAAATAAAGTGGCAGTAAAAGTTAAAATGAATGTGCAGTTACAACTCCAGTGGAATACAAATGACAAATATACAATAAAAAGGTGTATTTAGCAGTATCTTCAGCAGCAGTGTCACAATGTGAAAATGAGGCAGAATAATTCACTCATATTCACTTGTAATTCAGACTCCACATCCTCACAACATTACTTGTTGGGATGTGGGTGATTATCCTCCACAGAATCTGCCAAATTGTGGTGTGGAAAAAGTCGCCGTTTCTTGTGCGCAGAGTAGGGATGGTCAGTGCTGCAGCTACTCGGTGACTGTGACGCAGACAGAGTTACAAGTCTTCTCTCCCAAGCTTGTCAAATAAAAGATGTAAATGCTTTATTGGTGTGCAATTATTAGACCTATTTATGTGGTGGGCTGTAATGCCACGCCATTCACGTGGTACAGTAATTTTTTTCAATAATAAAATGAAATCAAAATAGCCTGATTCCACGCTGGCTACTTTAGAGCATTTTTCCCCCCTCTCTCTCTCTTCCCCTATTCCCACAGTTGTTCCTTATTAATAATAATAATAATAACAATAATAAAATGAAATCAAAATAGCCTGATTCCACGCTGGCTACTTTAGAGCATCAGTCTCCAGACATCCCCCCTCTCCCTCTCTCTTCCCCAACATAATAATAATAATAATAACAATAATAAAATGAACTCAAAATAGTCTGATTCCACGCTAGCATCAGTCTCCAGACGTTTCCCCCCCCCCCCCCCTCTCTCTCTTCCCAAACCAAACATGAAGCTATAAACTGCATACTGCAACATCGATATCATGCTTTTCTGTGGGCAGTAATGCCACGCTATTCATGTGGTACAGTAATCGAATTTTACATCATCAGCGTTGTAAAGCACGCGCATTTTCATTTTGACAAAAGTCTCCGCAGCACTAGAGCGACGTGACAACAACAGTACACACAGGACATAGCCAGGAAGTACAGCCGAGTACAGCCGGCCAATCGCGACGGTCGGGGGCGTGGTCTGGGAGCAAAAAACGGGGAGGCGGGGGTAGCGGGGGGCGATCGGCCACACATGTTCCGGTAGACGCATGCACGCCATGAGAGCATGCAGTAACAATTACAATATAAAATCACAAATATCACTACACAGCATGTCTACACTCATCAACATGGATCAGGGAGATTTTGGAAAAACAAATTTTAGCCCTATTTGTGGAGATAAGCCACCTACGGTCGCTTATCTCCCGATTAGGGAGTCTTACTGGTATAGATTCTCAACTGTTTCTAATGTTAATCACCCTGTAACTCAACCACTTAGGAGTTTTAGTCGCATCTACCATTGGGGATAACGGTTGCAAGTAGTTGCATGTTGTAAGGAGTTGCATGGGTGTGGATTTAGATGTGCTGGCCCCCTAGACTAGATTCTAGGGGGCCAACACATGAACACAAGTTACACAACATATGAACGTGTGCTCTAGCCAGGGGCGTCACACCAAATTCTGGGCCCTGGGTACAAGGATTCACTGCGGGCCCCCCATGAATGTTAACTATTGAAAAATAGCAGATATACAAGCTCACAGCGCGGCACCGAGTGCCGCGCTGCAAGCTTGTAGATCTGCTATTTTTGAAAAAGTGTGAAAAAGTGTGCAAGAAACCCATGTTTCCATGTCAGTGATGCTCAAACTTTTTCATGTGAAGGACCCCCAAAATGATATGAATTTGGCCACGGACCCCCATCTCAAAATATTTAGTTGCAGGGACCCCCCCGGAAGCAAAATTTGAGTTACAAATGTCCGCTTAAAAAATACATATTCAAAGATTTGCACACATTTTCACGACTTTTCAAAAATAGCAGATCTACAAGCTCGCAGCGCGGCACTCGGTGCCGCGCTGTGAGCTTATATATCTGCTATTTTTCAATAGCTAAAGTTACTAGGGCCCCTCCACCTTGGGCCTTGGTAACTCAGTCCCACTTTCCTATACCCCTTGTGACGCCCCTGGCTCTAGCGCCTAGAGCACATAATAATCAGCCAGTAATGTCCAGCGCAGAGGCAGAGATTCTGTCTAGGACAGTCTCTGGGACAGTCTGTGACGACCTGCCACTATCGGTGAAGACAGCGGCTGTGTAGGAGACGCATAAGATGGGGTAGGCGGCAGATCACAAGACCTGAAGACACGTGATTTATGTGCAGTATAACTACTAATTATGCGTGCCATACTGCATCTATTGTTAAGCTAAGGTGTGAACTACTTCGAGGATCATCACCTCAATAGGCACACCTAAGCCTTCTACCTTGGACGCTATTACATTGTTGCTACATTCTAGTCCCCTAGCCCCCCTCCTGCGTTTCTTCTTTTCAAATTTGTATTCTGTTTTTAAAGAGAAATAAGCCCAGAGGCACATATACAATCTCAGGTTGCATATATCACATACATATATATCCCTCAATCCCTAGGTTGCACAACAGGGTTCCATTAAAAACTAAAAATAACAAATTAAAGGATTAAGTACAGAAAAGAGAAAGTAAGAGGAAAGCAGAATAGATATTCAAGGCTTGTTGGGTTGGTCAGAACAGGGAAACACCACGCTATGCAGTTTGAGTATTCTGGTAGAATGTCATAAAAGGGCCCCAAAGTCTTATAAAATGTATTTTCGGAGCCGGCGATTGAGAACCTCAGCATCTCCAGTTCCAGACAGAACATTATCCCCTCCTGCGTTTCAAATACGATAGGTACTACTGTGAGGGCATACAGCACATATTCGTAGAACACGCTACTGGTTGTAACAATGTGAGCTCGTTGCAGAAATAAGTACAGTCAGTGGTAGTTAGTAATCGATATTATAGATAATCATATAGATCTGGTTAGATGGATTGATGTCTGAGTGTTTCTATCACGGCAAATAAACCGCTGCTAAAAGCCACGCTGAAATATCCGTAATCTAAACACACATTATTCATCAATCTGCTTGATGCTTGTACGATATTATCCAAACACGATTAAAACTCGTCTAACCACTGTAACCTTCAAGTAAGGGATTATATTACAACAAAGCTCAGTGGTGGCTCAACTAGTTAAAATACCTTCCACATTGGCACAGAGCTAATCACAATATTACAACTTTCAATCCAGGTCACATGTCACAAGTCTCCACATTCATATTTCTCTGTCTTTTCTCTCTCGAAAACCAGAAATCACAACAAAATGTCTGCACAGCAATGTTACTAAGTAAGCACATTGTATGCTTGCCACCCTCAACCTGAGTTATATAGTACTTTTATACTATTTTTATTACTACAGGTACCCGCCAGGTACCACACTCCCAGAAGCGCATGTACTGCACTCACCCTGAGGGTCTTAACACTTTCCCAGCCTGGCCAGAATGGCTTCTAGGATGGCAGCGTTCTTTTTTTTCTCTTCCGTCGATCCCCCGGTTTAAACTCACCATAAATATCTCAATCTCCATTGGCATATAGTGGGGATTTTGGCCGAGTCGTCTTCCCCCTCGTGCGCTTCGCGTGCACGATCCGTGCACATCGAGGAAAACGAATGTAATCCAGTCCGTATGAAGACCCCATGTGAACTTCTATCTGGTCGAAAACATCACTGAGAGATGCTATGCTAACGCCTCCTCCTACAATGAAAGTGAACGGGAATTTGGGTATAGAGAAGGGATAGTGACCAGAAGCACTTCCGGTTCAGACGGTTGAGAGAATGATCCTTTTAGATCAGCCGAAGAAGAGACGAAGGACAG
>NC_137828.1:29471862-29501862 GCF_963921795.1 Nannobrachium achirus | reverse complement strand
CCGTGGACCACTGCTACCCCGCCGTAAAGTGGGCACCTGGGGCCAGGCCCACCGGAGACCCATACACCCTACTAGGGCCTCCAAGACCACGGACAGCAACCGATGCGCGTTCCGTTCCTCATTATAATGAATGAATAATATCCTACAGAACAGATGAAATCACGTAGCTGTATATTGCTGGCTTAATAATTTGTTAATTATTAGGAGAAATAAATATAGATATGAGATACTTCAATGGTTTCCAGTGGAAATAAGCTTAGTCTTTTCATGGATCTCCTTTTAGTAGACCTTGTACCAGTGAACTGTACCGTCATGAAACTGTACCTTTTCCTATGCAAACTTCTAATAAAGTCCTCAATCAATCAATCAAACGCTATTGATTTAACAATAAATAGTCTCAAGAACATGTTGCCAAATTACAACATGGGTCACTGTGACATGGCTTTTTTAATCAAATTGTTGGGTAGCTCACCGAAAGATCTGCAAACTCGCAAGCATGTTGTGAGTCTGTAGACACACCTCGTTGTGAGCTTGTAGATCGGCTATTTTTCGCTGTTTGGCGAGTCTGGCGACCAATCCCGACCCTCCGCGGGTCGTTGTTCTGGCTGCATGGGGTCTGTTATCAAATGATATCGTTGGCCCAAACATGGAATATATAGGCTATACAAGGCGCACCGTTGTAATGTAGGCTATAGGCTTTCTAACGATGGGACTCGCGCCAGATGTTCAGCAGAAGAAGAGGATCGAGGCGCCGCAGCGCGCAGCCGCCGAATCTATCCATCTGATGGATGGATGGATAGATGGATAGATATGAGTTCAAGTTAATGCATTCATTTGTCACCGAGGGACGATTTGGTTGGAGCAATCCACAATTTCAGAGCAATGCACCAAATGGACCCGTACCTACGTGTGTGTGTGTGTGTGTGTGTGTGTGTGTGTGTGTGTGTGTGTGTGTGTGTGTGTGTAGACCACCTATCGCTCTCTCTCGCTCAAAAAGAGAGAGGGAGCACTATATCTGTTTAAAAAGCTCACAGGAGAAATCGTGACATCATCTCAATCAGCCTTGATTGAATGGGGAAGTTATTAATCTTCGATCACCATCCATTCATGCTGTGCGTCTACAACCCTGTAGACGCACACCCTGCGTTGGCACTGATGGGCTATCAAGCTATTCACCACAGTTTTGTTTGTTGTGAGATGATGAGTAGCCTATTGGAGTTGTGTTGTTTTGGTTTGATTATGGCATAGGGCAGGCCTCTATCTATCCTGCTTACATTTATAGTTATATTTCCCAACTTATTGAATTAATTGATTACCAAATTTATGTATTGTTAGTATGAGAACCTGCAGATGCATGTGCGTGCGTGCGTGCGTGCGTCAGTCAGTCAGTCAGTCAGTCAGTCAGTCAGACAGACAGACAGACAGACAGACAGACAGACAGACAGACAGACAGACAGCGTCGTGGACTCGTGCGCAAGTGCGCCTTGTATAGCCTATATTCCATGTTTGGGATATAATTTGATAACAGACCCCATGCAGCCAGAACAACCCAGAACGACCCGCGGAGGGTCGGGATTGGTCACCAAACAGCGAAAAATAGCCGATCTACAAGCTCACAATGAGATGTGCGGGGTGTGTGTGTGTGTGTGTGTGTGTGTGTGTGTGTGTGTGTGTGACTTTTATTCCTCTCCGTTGGTCTCCGCCATGTTGGAGCCATGGTAAGCATGATAACTAGCGGCGGCTCCTATTGGTCCATGTGACCAAACCCCCCCCTATGTTCCCGCCCCGTTCCTTTTGATTGACAGACACCGAAGTCAAGCGCTTGTCATGTTAAAGCAGCAGAGGGAAATGCGTAAAGGCAGTCCTTATGAAATAAAAAGAGGTCCCGCCCCAAGCCATTGCTGTTGATTGACAGACACCGAAGCAAATCATTGCATAGTGTGCAATACAACATGAAATAAATAAATAACACAATGAAATAAATAAATAGCACAATGAAATAAATAAATAACACAATGAAATAAATAAAAGCAAAATTAAATAAAAAACACAATAACATAAAAAAAAAACGTATATATTTATTTAATTGTATGATCTATTTATATCATTGTGTTTTTTATTTATTTCATTGCGTTTTTTATATAATTCATTGCATTATTAATTTATTTTATTTTTGGGCATTTAAGGCTTGATGAAATAGCTAAATGTGGCATCATGAAATAAAAAAACGTTGAATTGAAAAGTCACAATGATATATATAAAAAACACAAAGAAATAAATAGAAAACGCAATTAAATATAAAACATAATACTATTTTGAAAAAAACATTATTTATTTAGTTGTATTTTGTATTTATTTCATTGTGTTATTTATTTATATCATTGTGTTATTTATTTATTTCATTGACACATTTATTTATTTCATTGACACATTTATTTATTTCATTGACGCATATCATTTAGAATAAATAGGCAAAAAAACTTCCATACGCTGCATTCTACTAGCAGTGATACATTGTCCCTGACCGGAGGAAAACCATACAAATTAACTGTAACTTTTCAGGAAATTTAAATGTAGTTATCATTTAGTCACAATAATAATAATAATTTTCACGGGCATCTGTCTGGCCCATAAAAACCATTACCATCATACCATCCATTATATTCAACTACAGACCTACAGACCTACCAGACCACCCAGGCCACGTACGTACGTACTACAGTCATGGTTGGTAGTAAATTGACTAAATAGATTTTGTGTCATGATGACCATAGGTAAAAACCATGAAATAATATTGAAATGGTGTGTTGAGTCAGGGGCGTCAGAAGGGGGGAAAAGTGGGACTGAGTTACTAGGGCCCAAGGTGGGTAATTATTTTATACTTTAAAAACCTTTGAAATATTCAAAGACTTGCTCAAATGTTCACGATTTTTCAAAGATTGCAGATCTGCACACTTGCAGTGCAGCACTCGGTGCCACGCTGTGAGCTTGTATATCTGCCATTTTTCAATAGTTAAAGCACAAAATAATGCGTAATAATGCATTCCCAGTCTAAATGGGTTAAACCCCCTCCCCCTATGAAGAACATTCATGGGAGGCCCACAGTGAATCCTTGTACCCAGGGCCCAGAATTTGGTGTGACACCCCTGTGTTGAGTGTTTATTTGCACATTCAGTTCACTTTACAAGATGCTAATTTATGAATGAAAGCCTCCAATGTCTCCAAATGTATTTTTGGGCAAAATCATCACCAACAGCTGCCAAAACAGTGGGATTATGCGCTCCAGATGCCCCCCGCCCCGGCAGTGACTCGCCACTGATCCATTCTGTAAATGGAAGAAAAACTCATTCTTGCCATTAACCAGTTTCCTGTGCTTTTTACCGCTACACGCTTCATTTACACGAGTGGTTCTCCAACCTTTTCATGTCAAGGACCCCCAAAATAATATGCACTATAATTGTCTGCGGAACCCCATCTGAAAATATTTTTTCAAAATCTTCCACATTATTTCAAGATGTTTTGAAAATATCTCACATGCGAGCTTGCAGATAATATACTGTAAGGCAGGGGTGGGCGACTTTGATGTCGAGGGCCACTATATTTCCACCTTCACTCCAGAGGGCCACAATGCATATTGCTACTGCTACTTTGTCATTCTAGTATCTCATACAAAAGAAGCAAAAATAGCAGATCTACAAGCTCAAAACGCATCGCGCTGCGATGCGTTTTGAGCTTTTAGATCGGCTATTTTTGCTTCTTTTGAATTGGAATCCTGAATTATGTTTTGTTCTTTTTTTATTGGAATCCTGAAATGTAACATTTTGATTTAATTTCAAACACATTTAGTTATATATTCATGTTGACTCTATGAACCTAAATACAAATACCTACATTGGACATAAAAAAAGTAATTTTAATACTACTATACTAGTCATTAAGCTACTAATATAGACTGACGGAATTAAAGCAGGTCATGTTTGGAATTGTAACAGCTGAAATCAATAATATATCAGTATTCCAGTATTAACCTGCGGGCCGCATTAAGTGAAGGTGGGGGCCGCATGTGGCCCCCGGGCCGCCAGTTACCCATGTATGCTGTAAGGGCTAAAGAGGTGATCTTGATGCTATATTAACTCATTTTGCTGGGGACCCGCTGGGGGTCCCCAGACCCCACTTTGAGAACCACTGAGTGGTGGTTTGACTTCGACGGTGACTCAGTCTCAGCCGCAATGTATAGCTGACCATGCTTTTGTAGCTCTGTCATCAGCGCCGCTAGTGATGTGAACAAAGTATGTGTCTCTCCCTCTCCCGCTCCGGCTCTCACCCATAGCTGGTCATCCATGCCAGGCGGGTTCTTCTTGACGAAGGCTCCGTAGTACGTTGCGATGTTCCTGTGATGGCTGTACTTCTTCAGCATGTTAATCTCCGCTTTGATCTCCTCCTCTTCATCCTGAAGAGAGACACACACCGATTAAGGTCACATTCTGTTGTATCATGCATTTTGTTTTATGCAGTGTGTGTGTGTGTGTGTGTGTGTGTGTGTGTGTGTGTGTGTGTGTGTGTGTGTGTGTGTGTGTGTGTGTGTGTGTGTGTGTGTGTGTGTGTGTGTGTGTGTGTGTGCGCGCGCGTGCATGCGTGCGTGCGTGTGTGTGTGTGTGTTGTCAACTTGTCACTCACCCCTGTGACATCCATGACCTTGATGGCAGCCAGCTGGCCTGTCTTGACATGGCGACCCTGTGAGAGAGACAGACAGACAGACAGACAGACAGACAGACAGACAGACAGAAAGAGGGGGGAATTGAGAGAAAGAACAATGAAGCGATTATTAAGCAGAAAAAAATCACACCCGTGTGAACTGAGCGGTGGTTCTCCCCCCCCCCCCCCCCCCCGTGTGTGTGTGTGTGTGTGTGTGTGTGTGTGTGTGTGTGTGTGTGTGTGTGTGTGTGTGTGTGTGTGTGTGGCCTGGACAACAGCGCCCCTCCCTTAACATGTGTGGTCAGAAAAGGTACTACACAGGCTTGAGGCTACATACAGACCCACCCACATACAAACAAAACAAACTAACAAACAAACATACCTACACACACGGCCACGCTATGGAGACGGTGTGACCACCGCTCAAAAAGACGGAAGAAGGTAGAAAGTTTGATCAAGATAAAAATAAAATAAAGATGTACTTTTGACAACAACGGAATGCGATCTTGTGCACGCACGTACGCACGCACACACACACAAACAGTACACACACACACACACACACACACACACACACACACACACACACACACACACACACACACACACACTTTATCTATGCCGTATATATGTACACATACTGTAGTGTATACAGTAAGTACACACACCATGTATAATCCCTGTGTCTATTGAATATTATCTAGAAGATCTTTATTAAGACTTCAGGACAGGTACAATCGCACTCGCACACACACACACACACACACACACACACACACACACACACACACACACACACACACACACACACACACACACACATACACACACACACACACAAACAATCACCCACACACACAAAGAGTCACACACATAATTTCCTTGTGGTAACCTAGCAACAGACCTGTCAGTTTGTTTTGTGAGGGCAGAAGACACGTGTGTGTGTGCGTGTGTGCGTGCGTGCGTGCGTGCGTGCCTGCGTGCCTGCGTTCATCTGTGTGTGTCAGCCCACGGTTGGGTTCGAACCTCAGACAACTTCCAGTATGATAACATCATTGTCTGCCTTTCATCAAGTTTTCAAGGTTTAAAACAAACCTTCTGTCACTGGCTGGTACAAAGGTCGATTCTGACATTTAATATTTCTGAGAAATACAAATGTCAGAATCGATAAAATTAATCTTTGACAGTTCTTGGACTTCGTCCAAGGCTAGTAAAGTAGTACTTTTGTACGCCACCATTGTGAAAGTGGTTAATAAGACTAATTTGGATTTGGTTTATTATAAAAAAATATATATTAGAATTTCTTCAATAAGGTGATATATTTAAGAAATAAAAAGAATTACAAAAAAAGCTGCTCCTCAATTATATAATTAATGGCCAGCGGTTCTCAAGTGGGGTCCCCAAATTATTTTGTGGGGTCCCCAGATGATTAGCTTATTGTAAAAGAAATGTCTCACTCAACGGTAAACAAACCAACATAAGTGTATACAGGGTATCTGCAATTTTATAAAGTGACAATTTAAGGATTTTCCAGACCGTTTTAACTCATTTACTGCCTATGACTAGTTTGACGAGTTTGAAAAAAAGAAAAATTATTTTTGGACCCCATTAAATCTAGTAAACATGATTTCAATCGCGATTTTGCATGTTCCACCCCCATACAACCCCATCTTTCAAACAGGGCGGCCATCTTTGTTTACATAACATGTAAAACATAATGGCTATTATCTCAAGAATGCCTGAACGGATTTCCAATCGGATTATTTAGTTTGAAAGCTGTGAAAAACGTGCACAAACATGGTGCATCATCTGTGCATGGGCGTGCATGATCCGTGCACAATAAATTACATGGAAGTCTATGGAGGCTTCTGGCGGGGAGCCCTGATGGGAGCCCATTCAAAATGGCAGTAAATGAGTTTTAATATCAAACTGTCAAATATGAAGTAAGCAAGAGGCGAACATTGTGAAAATAGCAGATCTACATGCTCACAACGCCTCGCACTGTGAGGCGTTGTGAGCATGTAGATCTGCTATTTTCACAATATTTATCTGTGGAACCGGGTCACATTAAATGTAATACCTACAATTCCAAGTGCTTGTCAGGGTGGGGGTCCCCAGTTCAAATATGTTTATTTTGGGGGGGTCACAGCCTAAAAAGGTTTGAGAATTGGATTAACCCATTCGATATATTTCCAATTCTCAATTTGCACAAAGTAGTGCAATGCAAGATAGAGGGCGCCAGATCCCTTTGAGTCACACCCTACTACTTCCTGTTCATCCACAGAGCATTGATTCTAGTTGTTTTCTCCATTAGTTTAAAGTGCCTTCTTTTCACTTTTTTCAACTTGTATTACTTGTCAAAATACATTTTATTTGTCTGCCTCATCTTTTTACCATCCCAAGTAATAAAAGTTGAAACAAGTGAAAAGAAATGTAATGGAGAAATAACTAGAATCAATGCTCTGTGGATGAACAGGAAGTAGTGGTAGGGTGTGACTAAAAGGAATGGCGCCCTCTATCTTGCAATGCACTACTTTGTGCAAAAGGAGAATTGCCCAGCCCTGGTGTGTGCGCTCGCACACACATGCACCCGAGGTCTTGGTCTTGGGTTACCTTGTATTGCATCAGACCCTCGGTTTTATTTGACAGAGCGAAAACAGCTCCTAACAGCACAGTTCTGTCATTCTCTCTCTCTCTTTCTTGTGTTTCCATCCCTCGCTTCACTGCTCCTCTCTGTCCGCTCCGTTTACCCTCCCTCTCTCACTGCCCCCCCCCCCCCCCCTCCCCTCCAACCCTCTCTCATTGTGTCAGTGGGAGCATGTTCAGACCTGTTCCGTGCAGCCAGAGCATGTCAGGTACAGCACACACACACACGCACACACACACACACACACACGCACACACACACACACACACACACACACACACACACACACACACACACACACACACACACACACACACACATAGGGGTGTCGCACCAAATTCTGGGCCCTGGGTACAAGGATTCACTGCGGGCCACCCATGAATGTTCTTCATAGGGGGAGGGGGTTTAACCCATTTAGACTGGGAACACATTATTACCCATTACCGTGAGCTTGTAGATCTGCTATTGTTGAAAGATTGTGAAAATGTGTGCAAATATTTCAAATCCTTCAAAACCTATGTTTCTATGTCAGTGGTGCTCAAACCTTTTCATGTGAAGGACCCCCAGAATGATATGAATTTGGCCACAGACCCCCATCTCAAAATATTTAGTTCCAGGGACCCCCCAGAAGCAACATTTGAGTTCCAAATGTTCACTAATATATTCAAAGATTTGCACACATTTTCACGACTTTTCAAAAATAGCAGATCTACAAGCTCGCAGTGTTGTGAGCTTGTATATCTGCTATTTTTCAGTAGCTAAAGTATAAAATAATTAAGGCCCCTCCACCTTGGGCCCTGGTATCCCTCAATCCCACTCCCCCCCCTCCCCCCCTTGTGACACCCCTGCAAACACACACACACACACACACACACACACACACACACACACACACACACACACACACACACGCACACACACACACACACACACACACACACACACACACACGATTTCAGAGTCAACATTTTTTTTTTCTTCTTTTTTTTTCAGCGTATTTTGAAAAGCTGGCAGCATATTCACACCTCGGGGTTTCCCTAAAACGCAACCCGGGACTACAGGTTGCAATGCCTTGCTCGAGGGCATCTAAGACATATCTGTTGCATTTGTCATGTACTTTCCTGACAGATTTACTCATCCGGGTCTATAGATTCGAATTCGATCAACCTTCCAATTAAGCCCACTTTGAGGTACCTGACAACATCGTGCTTATCAGGGGAGCATGTGGCATAACTAATAAAAACAGTACAAAACCTTATAAACCCTACATCATCATAAGGCTTTTGAATCCCACCTTTGAACCTAGGTTACATCTCCTATATGTCCACATTCAAACCTTTCTTCATTGTTTCTTCAAATCCACAGTGTTCATTTAAGTAACCCTGCACTTTGTGTATACATGGACACTTAGGGCTCCGTCACACAAGTTAAATTGACACTCTAATCCGGAACTATTTATTTCCAGAGTGTTGTTAAAAGACCCCCGTGGGTCTCCTAGCGTCGGGAAAATCAGCCGGCCGCGATAATCCAGTGCAGAGATATAGCCATAGTCAGAGCGTTTCAGGCAAACATTGTGCACTTTATGAAAGAAACGTGAAATTTGGCACACAGTTAGAACATGCCATATGGAAAATATTTGGCTATAGGGGCATCGCAGATTTGTCTTGGGAAACTTGTGGGAGCCAATCAAAGTTGCTCTCTTAGACTTTACTATAGAGTCAAATAATACAAAAAATAAATATGCTTTAAGTAGCATGTGAGGGGTCAAAATAGGTGTTATTCGGGATTCTGAATCCAATGCAAGCATTTGTTTTGCACGAAAAACATTCCTTTCCGAGAAACGGCAGCCACAAAACTTTGAAAAGTGATGACTCATCACTAAACCATAGTTTTATGGGGTCAGTTTTTAGCCCAAGGAATGTTTTTCCTGCAAAACAAATGTTTGCATTGGATTCAGAATCCCAAAAAAACACCTAGTTTGACCCCTTACATGCTACTTAAAGCATATGTATTTTTTGTATTATTTTACTCTATAGTAAAGTCTATGAGAGCCCGACAAATCTGCGATGCCCCTATAGCCAAAAATGTTCCATATGGCATGTTCTAACTGTGTGCCAAATTTCATGCTTCTTTCATAAAGTGCACGATTCAAAATACTGCCCGAAACGCCTGGACTACCAGTTAACTATGGCTTGTTTTTGCCCAGAGTCAGCACAACGAAAGTAAGATATTTGGTTTTGTTCAGGTCACATGACTTCTGGCTGCATTCTCCTTCTGAGCTGTTGGGATCACTCAAGACTGTGGACACATGCATGCCCTCTGTGCTTCCACGCCCAAATAAGGAGTTTACGAGCGGTCGTCAAGGCAGTGTGGACGGACGCCGCATCAAATTACGAATGTGCTCGTCACAGGCGTTAAAAGAGAGAATTGTGACAAAATAAATCGCGATTTATGATATTATCGCGATAATCAAAATCCATCGAAAAACAAAGACTATCAACTACAACTACGTATATTATAAGTACCTTTTATTAATTATAGAGGGTTTAAGTGGTACCGGATATGCAGCTCGGCAAATAAAAGGTGAATTGATCCCAGTGCCTGACGGAGGACGATATCACGATAAATTAAATCTCCACGATACGATTATCGTGAGTGTTTTTTTATCACGATAAACGATAATATCGCTTATCGTCCCATCCCTACACTGTGGTATCCACATGAAAGAATAAAGTATAAAAATGATGATAATAATTGACACCGAATCAATTGACAATTAAATGTGACCGTGACGTCCCTTGTTAGCCCCCTCTGAGTCATTGTTACCGCGCCCCACCAGGGAGCGTTTTGATTAAGGTCAATTAAGTTGTTTTGTTGTGCCTTCAAACCGGTAGGGTGACTAACACGTCTGTCTGTCAGTCACGTTCACTTTTTAATCTGTTTCAACACAGTTTCTTATCGGGGAGGGAGGGAGAGAATGGAATGAGAGAACGATACCGTGACGGAGCGAGAGTGTAACGAAGAGAAAGAGAGAGAGAGAGAGAGAGATGTCGATAATGGCATTTCTTTGTATGATTGCGTCCATGCTGATTACAGAATGTCGAAGCTGATAGAGGGGGGAGAGAAGGAGAGAATAGATATAAACACAAACAGTGGTGTACACTTTTGAGTCATTTTTATTTTACTTGAGTAATTCCAATTTCCGATACTTTTACTTCTACTCCACTAAATCTCGGATCCAAATATTGTACTTTTACTCCACTACATTTATTTCAAAACTTTAGTTACTAGTTGCTTTGTAGATTTTGATTATTATTACAAAACATACATTAACCTCTTCAGCCATATACATTTTGGCCATTTGAAAATCTACAAGCTCACAATGCGTCGCATCTTTTTTTATATATTTGATAACTTGAAATGGGATATTCTGCACAATGAGTACTTTTACTTTTGGTACTTTTAGTACCAATACTTTTGTACTTTTGTACTCAAGTAAATGTTGAATTCCGGACTTCTACTTGTAACAGAGTACATCTACATTGCAGTATTGATACTTTTACTTAAGTAAAGAATGTAAGTACTTTTTACACCACTGAACACAAATAAGTACATGAGGGGTGGGGGAGAGAGAGAGACAGAAAGGCTGCTTGGCCCAGTTGTGTTTTGTGACTGCCTGCCCCAAAGCACCACAATACACTGAGCTGCACTCAGTCTTACACAACAACACACGGAAGCTAGGTCACACGCATGGATACGGCACGCACACACACACACACACACACGCACGCACGCACACGCACAACACACACACACACACACACACACACACACACACACACACACACACACACACACACACACACAAACATTTATGTACGCGTGCACATAAGAGAGACAAAGGCACGCACAGCTGCACATAAATGCAAATGAACATAAATACACAAATACCACACAAACACACACACACACACACATGCGCGCGAGCTCACACGCACACACACAAACACAAACACGCACATGCAGAAGGCCCAGGGGAGTGGAGCAAAGCTACTCTGAATACAGAGAGGTTAAGTCAGGTACAGTTCCTTATGCGATCTGCTCTCTCTCTCTCTATCTCTCTGTCTCTGTGTTTGCAGACAGTCTTATTGATTTGAGACGATGAAACATCGTCTTGTCTGTGTTTGGCTCTTTTTGTGGAGTTTCACTTTCTGTCTGTCTGTCTGTCTGTCTGTCTGTCTGTCTGTCTGTCTGTCTGTCGCTCTCCAGAGTGAGAGAAAACAAGTGAGGCAGCATACGAGGTGGGGACCAGGGTAGACTAGAGGAGGGAACAGGAGAATAATATGTAAGGACAATTTCATACTTCATCGTTGCAGCGGCATCGCACAGCGGAAATAGCCGACGTACAAGCTCACATGCGACGCGTTGTGAGCTTGTATGTCGGCTGTTTCCGTCGCGTGACAGAGCATGAATTAAAGGCATGCAAAGGGAGCAGGAGAAGAAAGAAAATGACGATGGAAGGACAGGAGAAGCAGGGCTATCGGACGGACAAAGAGAGAGGAGGAGAGGAGCAGGAAGAGCAAAGAGGCGGAACAGGAGGAGAAAGAGAAGGGATAGTAAGAGGAAGGAGTACAATCCTCATGGTTAATTTAACTCAGAGAGTGTATGCCTGCTGGTCCATGATCCTTACTTACAGAAAGTGTAACTGATGATTTTACGGTGTACATTTTCTGAGAAGCCCTGAGGTGCACAAACACGCCCTGAGTCCTCCCGTTCAGACAAGACAGGCATTCCTGACCTGCACACGCGCGCACACACGCAAACACACGCGCGCGCACACACACACACACACACACACACACACACACGCGCACACGCACACGCACACGCACACACACACACACACACACACAGTTTTTCTTTTAATTAGTTCATTTCTACCATTGAGTTCCTGTGACAGTTGAAGCCAAAAGTCTTATCGGACTCATTAAAAGTATTTATTTTTTGTTGGTAATTTCGGCTTTATCTGGACAGAGAGACAGGAAAGGTGAGAGAGACAGAGAGAGACACAGAGAGAGAGAGAGAGAAAGATAGGGCAGACATGCAGCAAACAGCCTCAGGTCATATTCTAGTCTGAATCAGCTCAGGAGAGCTGACTCAGAGAGCTTCATGTGGTACTGTACAGCAGTGGCGAATTTTCAGGACCTTCAGGGTATTCAGAGAAGACCCAGGGATCCTCAGAAGAAAGAAAATAATATTTTTATTTTTAAATAAAAAATATATTTTTATTTTTTATTATTTTTATTAAAATAATTACAATTATTTGTGTTGGTAATCTGTTAAACTGCACTGTTTCGCTCGCTATACTCGTTGTAGTTGTTTCTTCCCCAAGTTCTGTGCATAGGGAGTGCTTGTGTGCTGGGAAAAATAACAGCCAATGAGAGATTTTTTCTACTGAGTCTCTGCGCAGATTACTCTCACTCGCAGTACTTCTAGAATTCCCTGAGCCAGTTCCCCATAATACAAGCCTTGGTGTGGATTGACAGTTTGATCAACCAATCATATTTTGAGGGCTCTGGTCAAGGGTATACGGAACACCCACGTTCAACCACCAATCAAAATGAGTCAAGTGACTACTGGCCAATCACAACACGGCTTTTCCGGGACTTGGAGTGGAACAACAAGCATGTTTCACACTCACTATGCACAACACGTGAAACTTGTAAAGTAAACAGACGCGACATGGCTGCAGCTGGAGTGAACGCTGTGGATTTATTATTATCGTTGCCTTTTTCAAGAAGACTGTTTTATGAAAAGATGGACAGAACTTAAAAGGAATGATAGCTTTATGAACCCCCCAGGCGAAAAAATAATATATTTTTTCTGTACTTAAGTATACTTTTTTCACAGAAAGTATGTTAGGAGTATACTTGTACTTGGGTCCAAGCATATTTATAGTAAATTTTTCCCCAATTCATATCTAGTACATTAGCAATAAATATGATGACAATGCACTGTAATTATATTTTTTGAAAAATATACTGTAAATTAACATAACTTCATTTGTAATTTAGTATATTTGTTGTAAGTGCAATTAATATAAAATATATTTCTAATAGTCTGAAAATGTGCTTTTTAAAAGTGTATTCACATCATGTTTTCTTTTATTTGAACTTAAATACATATAATAAAAAGTATATTTTTTATGTATTATATTTGAAGTACATTATAAATATATTGATATCAAGTTGTCCTTAACAATAATGTATTATAAGACACACTTAAGTTATAATAATAAAAAATATATTTTTAGTTATTATATTTTAAGTATTCTAACAATATATTTATAGCAAGTTGTCCTCAACATGCATTTATTATAAGACATACTTAAGTTAGAATAATCAAAAATATATTTTCAATCAATATATTTTAAGTATTTTAACAATATATTTATAGCAAGTTGTCCTCAAAATGCATTTATTATAAGACATACTTAAGTTAGAATAATCAAAAATATATTTTCAATCAATATATTTTAAGTATTCTAACAATATACTTATAGCAAGTTGTCCTCAACATGCATTTATTAGAAGACATACTTAAGTTAGAATAATCAAAAATATATTTTCAATCAATATATTTTAAGTATTCTAACAATATATTCATAGCAAGTTGTCCTCAACAAGCATTTATTAGAAGACATACTTAAGTTAGAATAATCAAAAATATATTTTCAATCAATATATTTTAAGTATTCTAACAATATATTCATAGCAAGTTGTCCTCAACAAGCATTTATTATTTATTATAAGACATACTTAAGTTAGAATAATCAAAAATATATTTTTAATCATTATATTTTAAGTATTTTAACAATATATTCATTGCAAGTTCTCCTCAACATGCATTCATTGTAAGTTATACTTAAAATATAATAAATAAAAATATATTTTAATTATTATATTTTAAGTACTTTATCAATATATTCCTAGTACGTTCTCCTTCACATACATTTGTTGTCAGATATACAAAACATTAATTAACAGTATATTCATAACAAGTCATGCACTTAGGTTCATTCTAATATACCAGGGGTCAGCAACACTTTTGACATGAAGTGCTATGTTGTAATTTCCTTGATTGTGCAGTGTGCTATATGAACACTACTTTTAATTATGACACCACATAAAAATGTAATATTTCCAACTTTGATTGTCCATAGGCTAATACCTTTATTTTTCTTTGGAGATATTTGCACATCAGTATGTAATGATCTTTAGACTCCCTCTCCACTCTCCAGTCACTGTCCCCATGCAGTCACAGTTAGGAGTCTGAATGAATGTAGATATTTGTAGATAATTTATTTGAAATATTTAAATTCAAAGAAAACTCTTTTCTCACACATATACCAGTGTGCCAGTGATCATCCTAAGGTCGCCTACCCCTGTAATATAGACCTACTAATTACATCTATATTTTCACAAAGATAGATAGATAGATAGATAGATAGATAGATAGATAGATATGCACATGCACACACACACACACACACACACACACACACACACACACACACACACACACACACACACACACACACACACACATACACACACACACACACACACACACACACACACACACACACACACACACACATATATAAATACATGCATAAGTATATTGGGGATATTCAGACAGACAGACAGACCATTATGAATAATCCACAAATCAGCTATGGCGAATACGAGGAAGAGGGAGAGTGTAATCCCATACTAATTTGAGGAGGGTGAGATTCCTATCTACTTGCATACGACAACCTGTCTCCCATCTCCCATCTGTTGTTCTGCAAACCAAATTTCTTTTTCAGGGATCTCCATATATGGGCATAAAAGGGATTCTGTTAGTGTGGTTCCCCTAACAGGGCATCATCTGGGAGTGTTCATATATGGGCATTGCCAAATATGGGTCAACAATTATTGTTGCCAATGTGATGTCACAATAATGTGATGTCACTCACAACAGGCATTGCCAAATATGGGTCAACAATGTGATGTCACAACAAAGTAATGTTAACCGGCCTCTGATGAGGCGTTACCCGGCCTCTAGCCTCGGAAACCCAGACTTTTATTTTAGGAAGAAAAATAAAACCCGGCCTCTGACAAGATGCACCGGTTTTCATGGTGAGGTCGCAATAACAGCGACCTATTCGCAACTACTATTATAGCTGAAGTTACCTGGAGTGTGGGCGTCAGATTTACCTGTAAAGTCCTCTGGGACAGCAATAATCTCGGAGGACTTTAAATCTGACCAGTCTCTGTCATGCAGAGCATCTATGACTGTATGTGGAACAGAACACCAACTTCCACTGACTATAATGGACAACTGCTCAAACATTTATCAAATTGTAAAATAATAAGGAAGAGGAAAACATTTCGAAATAGCTGATCTACAAGCTTACAATGTGAGGCATTGTGAGCTGGAAGATCTGCTATTTTCACAATATCTGTGGAATAGTCAGACTAAAATGTAATGCCTCATCAACTCCTACAATTCCACAGGCTTATCTTATTTGTTTGTATTCATTATGTTATTATTTATATTTATTTAAGAATAAGAATACATTTTATAAATATAGCACTTAACATTTGAAACAAATCTCAAAGTGTTAAATGTATCAACGTAATGAAAGAATACAGATGTCTGTGACAGAATGTTAATAATGTTCCTGTCTCTAAACTAAAGTAATACAGACAATGTTTTGGTTGATAAATGCCATAGTGAACTACAAGTCCCAGGATGCAAGATTGCCCATGTGACAGAAAGGGGACATTTGATTGGTTGTGCTGCGTTGTGACGTCCGCCGTCCGGAAGTGACGTCTTCCTTTGTTTGAATTTAGCGTTGCCTACCTACCAGGCGCGCTAACGTATGTACACTTTAGCAACGCTCGTCGTATTTAAACCTTTATATATTACCTCCATGATTAAACGAACTGGAATAAAACCAATAACGGCTGTATTCCCCGAATCCCGATCTATTTACTGGATTGAATACACTCCCAGGAGACGGAGGGGTAGCAACAGTGAGTGTAAGTACAGGAACAAACTACATAGTTTGTTCCTCCCTTCATTCTTTACGGGACTAAATGTGCTTGTTTCAACCAGTCTAGATATTATACCTATGGTTATCTATCTACACGTGCTGGGGGACCACATCGAGTGTTGATTGCTGTCTGTTGTTTATGTTTTAAAATGAGTAGAAGTCAGTGCTAATGCTAGCAAACTGATAACGTTTGCCAGTGTTAGTCGTTTTAGTTCATTGGTTTTAAACCAGTGGTCCGGGGACCACCAGTAATTGAATGAATTATATACAGTATGTGTGTATGTTGGCTGGTTTTAACTATCAAGCATCAGCAGTGAATGTTAATGTACAGTTCTTCAGTGAAAATAAGTCTCACAACGGTTCCTAAAGGCAGTTGTCAGTTGTCATGGATATGTAGTGTCAATATTTTACTGCATAAAGATTAGCTCTGGTCCATAGCGTTAGTGGAGTTCTCCAACTCCACTAACGCTATGGACCAGAGCTACATAAAGATGAACATGTTTTACTTTGAAAGCCTCAAGAATGTGTTGCTGCCCTTGTTATTGGATATGTTTGTGTGGGACAATGCCTTGCATACACCTTATATAAAATAAATGCACCCATAGTTGCATTTATTTAGTTGTACACTTGTTTTTTGTGTAGACTTTATATAATTCGGTCTTAGTAATTGGTGGTGTTTATTGATAAATTGGTCTCAACTTGAACATAATTCTGAGTGGTATTATTAAAAGTCTTAAATGTTTAAAATCTGACTCTGCTAAAGCTGCAGTGTAATATTGGCTAGGCATATGTCTATGTTGTCAGAATATTTAGAGCAGTGGTTCTCAACCTTTTCAGGCTGCATATTTCTCATATATTGTATGAGCTGTTTGACATGCATTGTCTAGTGGTCTAGCCCACAGCTACTGCTTAAAGTTACTTATATGTTTTGTCAAGTGACCTACACCTCACTGTGGAATGAACAGCCATGGATTGACTACTGTGTCCCAGAGAGTGAGCCACATGTATGTAAAAAAATATTTTTTTCCCCTTTTTTCCCCTAAAAATATACAGAGAATTTAACATTTTGAAATGTAGAATTATGTGTAGGAACCCGAGTTCCAGTAGGACCCCCAGTCCCAGTGGAATACCGAGATCAAGCATCCTAACTGCAAACCTCCGCCCCACTGGAACCCCAAATTCAGCATTTTCTTCCTTTGACTTTTATCATACTCAGGTTGGCATGGTTGCAGTTGGCAGTTCACTAGACCTGTACCAGGAGGATGATAGTGTTCCTCACGGTATCCAATCTTGGGACATGGTAAGAGGTCCTTCCGAGCCTGCATTTTTTATGTTCTATATGGTAAAGTTGACTTTTATTTTCTCGCTCAAAAATGTCCATGAACTTTCCTTTTGTCGTTCTAACTTTAAATGCTGTTTGGCAAAAAAAGTTTGATGTGTGATGTACACAAGTAGAAGCATGCCACTGAAAACATCATCAGGGATCACATCATTTTCAGCAAAGAATCCTCAATATGCCATATATGACCACCTTTCTTGTGGTCAGTTCTATACATAATAGTTCTATACATAATAGTTGAACAGCAGCATGTTATAGTTTCAGTGAGAGCTTGAAAATGTATCTCTCTCTGTCTCTCTCTCTCGGACTATAAGGCCATCGGAAAATCACCGCACGCCCATACAGGACAGCCACCAGAAGGAGGAGGGAAGGCTCTGTCGAAGTGGTTCACAGAAGCTTGTGATCGAGGTAGGAACATGGTAGCACTTGAGAACCAACAGTACAATGGGGCAACAGCCCCAATAGGCAAAATGTAATCTCCACAGTCTCGTATAACACACAAGTTGAGTTCAAGTTGAGAGTGCAAGTGCACATTTTAAATTATTGTGTCGAGTCAAACAGGTAGCACTTTTTGTGTTCAGAATATTTAAGTTCCTCATGTAATGTGCCCATAAATACAATGTTCTAAAATAATTGTTTACAAGAGATAAAGGGATATTTCACTTTCAAACATGGGAGTTATTTTAAGGTTTTCACTTTTTTGTGAGCACCCCATGCAGTTTTAAAGTTGCTTGATTCAGTATTTAGATATTTCATATTCATTTTATTTTAATTATTGTATTTAATTTTTTCCCTTAAAAGAATCACGCTTTAGAATGCCAATATCAGTCACTAGAACCATGGATATCTGATAAAATTATCTCTGTCTCTCTCTCTCTCTCTCTCTCTCTCTCTCTCTCTCTCTCTCTCTCTCTCTCTCTCTCTCTCTCTCTCACACTCACACTCATACCACAGTTTTATGTATCAAGGTTTCATAATGCTGACAGTACAGGGATATACACAATGATTAGTAGTCTTTAAGGTGGTTATGTTCCATTTGATATCCTCCTATCACAGCAGCTCACACATCTTGTTGCTGTGTTTGTGCATTGTTTTATTTCACCCAGCAGGTATGGGAGTTTTTTTTTAACTCTCCTTGGGTGGTTCTGATCTGTGGGAACTTAAGTATGTGTCTCTGATGTCTTGTTACAGTGGACAGGCGGTTAGGAAGTGTAGCTCAGTTTCCAGGTATGCCTATGACGCCCTTTCTCAGTTGCAAGACTGTGCTCAGACTCTACCATCAATTTCTTCTCAGTCTTATCAATTTAAACAACAATTCTATCTATGGGGCTGTTAAATATGACATCATTTTGTAGGCAGAGGAGAATTTCTGCCCCCAGTTTCCGTGAATCTTTTTACTATTTTTACTATTCACACATTTTTCTTCTCTTTGTTGTTGAAAGGAAAGTGTTAGAATTATACTTTAGTCGTTATTTTTGTCTCGGATCTGTTGAAATAGCGAGGGACAGAAAATGCTCTGGGGGCAGAGTTCTCCTCTGCCTACAAAATGATGTCACGGCTTAAAAGCCCCATAGCACACTCTAGTAATGCTAGGTGCTGGTGTTACATTTTCTGCCATGCTTAATTGTTCCTGTACATTTCTCATGTACTGAGGCATACCCCCAAAGTGCTAGAAGGCATTGAATTTCTGTCTGTCCACTGAATGCTGCTTGCCATTTCTTCTGTAGTGTAAAACATATGCAAATCAAAATGCATTTCTCGCGCTCTGTACTGACATCAGTGGTGCTCGGGTCGCGCTGCAAATGACGTTTTGGACAGTTTGATATGTGACTTGGCTCGATAGATCAGATTAGTGCATTCAGACAGACACATCTTTATAAATCAGATTTGAAACCACCTCTGGATGTGGTTTGTAAAAATCGGATTTCATGTGACCTGTCTGCATTTAGACTATTTTAAGCAAATCAGATTCCAATCTTGATGTGACACAGATCGAATTCAGACTGGATTTGTCTGGCAGTGTAAATCAGGCCTTAGACCTTTGTAATTTGTGATAATTCATGTGTTAATTCATGTGTTATTAAGCACTTAACTATTTGTCTGTCTCCCTATCTGATGTGCAGGGCCAGATATCTCCCTCTACATCCGACCTGCTGGTACAAATCTACCTCCCAAACTCAAATGTGCAAGTGCCGAGGACGAAGTTTGAACGTCTCAACAGGTCCAAAGTGTCTATTCACCCAGGAGCTCTGCCAAGTGATCTTTGGGAGAGATGTCCTCAGAAACTCAAACTTCACAGGAAAGCGCCCAGAGGGAAAACCACCCAAGTCCCAACTGGACCAAAGATTGGTCGAAGCTGTGATAGGCAAGTGTACAGAATCAAATACCACAAATCTATTATCCAGTAGTGTCACTTTTAGAGACACTAGGCCCTCTGGACTCACCACACCTAGCTCGGCTGCTGGGTAGTGTAGCCTGCTCTATTGGCATGCACCGGACACAATTTATCCAAATTATTGTCAAGGTTCGAATGCCTATGGCATCATTGATGATGACGTAATAATGATTTTGGTCAAACAGTGTGTCACTGAACATCACAACATAATTACTGTGACTTGTATATATCTGGGATTGGGCAGAAACCAACTACGGTATATGTCAAAAATATTACCTTTTCGGGATATGAAAATAAAATGTTTTTACTGCCTCATCAAACTTGGTATGGTGACTTTACTGACTTAATACCTAGTTGAAATTTAAATTGTGTACAAATACAAGTGTACTTAGGAGTGTTTTATTTTTTTATTTAAAAAAAGAATTACCATTCATTTTGTCCATTGATTAGAATGACAAAATCAGACGGGGAGACATTTCTAGAGTTGAATGGTTTGACCTTCAATTTATGCTTGAGTGTCAGAGATTCGAGGTGCAATAAGAAGAAAGTGCAACAAGTGAACAAACCCACAAGCTGGCCAAAGGCCTACATAATTTATCTCAAGTCTTGCCTTAATCTGTAAGCCATTTTCATTGACTCATTTGTACTTTTTTTGTTACTGATGTTGCAATGTTTAGTTTTTCTACAAAGTCCTAAATCTTTGGCAGCTCTAGAGTTTTTTCTGCGCTTTTGTTACTGATGTTACTACTGTAAAAGAAAATAAATATTGTAATTTCACTATACCTATATGTTCTTTGCACTGTTTAAGCTCTGTTCTGCTGACTTGCACTGCAAGCACTTTGTTTTAAAATTGAACATAAATTACAAACCTTGTCAAAGAGTTGTACACAAGTTCCTGCCACACACATCTGGTTATGTTTAATATCTGTTTTGAATGGTTACACAGGTGATTTGTTGATTGAGTGTAATGCTATTAGTACTTTAATATACTGAAAGCAGTTTGTAAAAAATAATTTACTTAAAATGTACTGACAATGCATTTGTTACATTCTATACAGTATACTGTATAGGATGTGTAACAAATGCATTGTCAGTACATTTTAAGTAAATTATTTTTACAAACTGCTTTCAGTATATTAAGTACTAATATACTTGTAGTGCACTAGCAGTATAGTACTGAAAAGTAAACTGCAGACTAGTATATCAAGTACTAATACATTTGAAGTACAATATTAGTAAATTACTAAAAAGTATACTTCAGACCAGTATATTTCTATTACACTGACAGCATATTTTAAACGTATATTTTAAATATATTAACAGTATATTTAAATTGTATTTTTGTGTACTTGATATACTTCTAGAAAATACACTTTAGTATACTTTTAGACAATACACTTTAGTATACTTTTAGACAACACACTTTAGTATACTTGTAAAGTATATTTTCATTTAATTTCAAGTACTACTTAAGTGTTTTCATTATAGCACACTTAAGTACTACTTAAGTGTTTTCATTATAGCACATTTAAATTATATTTTTATTAAGTATGTTTCAAGCATATTTAGTATACTTTCAAAAAATATACTAAGCATATTTTTTTTTCGCCTGGGCCATCTTTGAGAAATTCACCCAAAAGGACAGGAGGATGTTTTTCTTTTCTTCAAGTGAACAACTTCATTGGTGAGAGAAACTGAATTAATTTATATTGCTGGATATGCCGCTGTGCATTTAATTTCCATTGATTGATCATTGAAGAATGTATTAGAAGTTTGCAATTGGAAACGTTTCATGACAGTACAAATCACTGGTCAGCTAAAAGGAGATCCTAGTAAACCTTACAGCTTATTTACACAGGAACCACTTTATGTATCTCATATAACATTGAAAGACAGATTGATACACTTAGGCCTGTTTTTGTCTATTTAATGTGGGTCTTTCTTGACGTGGTCTTTCTTTGCATTGATAGCTGGTGTTGTTACATGATGGTGGACAGTGCGTTTTGCTTTGTAAAGCGCGCTATGTTAAATGGACGTTTCGATTGGTTGCGCTGGTTGTGTCTTGTGTGGCTCTGTCTGTCAGCAGCGCACATCTATTTAATCCTTATATTGGCATTGGTTTGGAAGTCTTGGTTTGGAGTATGTGTGTAGTGCTAATTAGGTTAAGCCTACCCAGCGTGCTTGCCTTGTACACAGTCTGCTGTTCATTGTTAACCAGTTTTGTAAAAGAAAAAGAAGAATGAAAAAGGCATACAATTTGCGCGCATGTGCACGCGCGGGGGGGGGGGGGGGGGGGGTGGTGCGTCCCCGAAGGTCCGGTCCCTTGGGGCACGCATCGCCACTGCTGTACAGGTATGTGTTCTTACCCCCTTCCACTCATCAGACATAGAGGTTTCTGTTGTTTATAGCAGTGGTTCTCAAACTTTTTCACGTCAAGTTATTATGTACAGTATTTTGTTCAGCGGATCTGAACATATTTTGTGCCAGGGACCCCCATACAAGATTTGGGTATATCAAAATATTCCAAATAGTAAACTAGACAATTTAACAAGCTCACAAAGTGTAAGGTTAATGTGGTTCAAATTATTTTGAGGCTAAATAAACTAATTTAGTCGGGGTTCTCCACTTTGAGGACCACTGGTTTATACGGGCTCACAGGAGTGAGAGAGAGAGGTGCAGAGAAATTCGTTATATTGTACTATATACTAGATTAGAATATGCATGATTATTGATATTGCCTATTTTGTTTATTATTCCCTCTTCATTAATACTAAATTTGACCTTTTCCTCTTACTTGAGTTTATTCTTATGTAATTAGTGTGGTTTCCCTCCAGAGCAACAAGACTCACAACGCTCACAACGTGGCGTTGTGAGCTTGTAGATCGGCTATTTTCGGTAAAGAGCTTTGGTGTACAGGGGAAAAAGAGCAGACTAAGTAAAGAGTGAAAGGTCAAGCTTTTTAAGTATTGACGGTTCAAGTGGTTAGATATCTGAAACACAAACTGACATGAATCCAAAATACACTGGTGATTGTGCTGTCAAACAATGAAACTATATGGAATCTATGAACAGGTTGTAGGGGGGTCCCTGCTTCATCCCTCTCTCAACTAAGGGGTCCTTGGCCTGAAAACGTTGAAGACCCCTGTCCTAGAGTAACCCCAAAAGTCCACTGAGTTCAATGGACTTTTTCTGTCCCTTTCACGATTGGTCAATATCATGGATTTGAGGATTGGTCAAGCTTCACGTGACATCACAATATACTGTATAATATAAATAGGCAACCACACTTGCAATTTCCCAGAATTGCACCTTTCTAGTTATTATCCACACTGCTGAGAAGCCTCGAGTGCAAGAATTTCAGCGCCTAATGCATCTGCAAACTGCATCGCATACATGCTGTATGTGAACAGTTGAAATATAGACAGCGACAGACAGACAGGTTTCTCCTGCGTGTCAGTCAATAAGAGCCTTAGATAAACTAAGCCCTGGTGGTGTGTTGAACGGCCTCCGTCCTCCCAGGCCCCCTGGCATCTTCTTAACTTATCACCTGTCCTCTGCCCTGCTTGACAGTTATACCACTACCTCATCTGTCAGGGTCCCAGAGGGGTCAGCCAACGACCTGGCTGCTTGCCTCGGGCAACAACGGAAAAGCCAGCCAGCCACTCTCAGCCTGGCGCACTGCATGCTCACCGTTTGGCTTCAGGATGAAGTGAAAACCAGTTCGGCATAAAAACGTGTACTGGAACAGGGTTGACGCCCATTGTGTATAATGACTAATTGTACTTTGACAAAGACCGAAATGTTCCTTAAAGGTGATACACCATGCATTTAAAAAGTATTTATGTCATATTGTTTATGCCCCAAAAACGTTTTTCAAAAGGTTTGAGGCTAAATTACCACTCCTGAATAGAGAGCCTCTCTCATTTTTGAATGGCTCTGAGCATTTTCAGCTGCAGTACCACCTTTGGCCTGAACTGCGCCACCCCCCCCCCCCCCCTTCAAAATCTTTTTGAAACATTTTTTTTTTTTTTATATATATTTTTAAAAAATCAAACCTCGGTTCGAAGTGGAGCGGTGAATTTGAGCAGCTGTTACCCTATGTGAGTGGGTGAGTGAGTGTAAACTGTGCCTGTGAGTGAGTGGTGAGTGTGCCTGGCCTGCACAAAACAGCGCCCCTCCTTTAACTAGTGTTTTGTGTGTGGCCACTCAAGGTATTGCCAGACTATACGGACACGGCCAGCCAGCCAGCCACCCAGCCAGCCAGCCACCCACCCCACATACCCACGGACATACCTGTTCATTGGGAGCGTTTTCACCGCTCCAAAAAAATATTTTTGAAAAAAAAATGTTTTTGAAAAAAATAAATAATAATAATCTAAAACGGCCGTTGATGACGTCAGCGACGGCAGCAAATCTGGACAGCCTGTTTTGAGAACCCGTGGGATGCTTTTAACCTCAGCCTTCCCAAAACCAGAGAAAGACAGAAATGGGACTTTGTGAGGATAGAAGGTGCTAGTGGGACCCCAAAAAAAGGTTTTAAAATAGGAAAAGTGAAATTTCATGGTGTATCACCTTTAATGAGTCTACGCCGGTTTATGGTTCTCAAACTTTCTTTTCAAAATGTTTTAGAAAACTTTTAGATGTACTGTATATAGGGTTAAAGTGGTTTAATATATTTTGTAAATACTTTGGCAGTGAACCCCCTGGAATCCCCTCAAGTATCCCTGGGAGACATAGATAGGTTAGAGATTGCTTTTGATAGCTTTCAAAGGTTCTGTGTGTTATTGTTGCTTTACGAATATTCGAACATCACATCATTTAAGTACATCACAGGCCAATTTTGACAGTCCTATGGGTTAAAAAGAGAAGGTATTTGAGGGTTCAAATGGAGGGCATGCCCCATTTGTCTCCCATGAAGAGAAAATATGAAATATTATTTCACCTCACATTATGTTTAAAGGGGACCACCCATTTTCAATATTGAACTGTGTCATTATTAATATACCTTAGAGGAGTTGTGTGGAAATAGAAAGAAAGTTCCCCCCTTCTGTGTTGCCTAGAACTGGAGGATTGATTTGGGGGTTTGTATTGTAAAGTACAACTTGATGACATTGAGACTGTATGGGATGAAGTGAAGATTTGTGTCAATCTTTCTGTGAAATGTGTGCGCGCGTGCGTGCGTGCGTGCGTGCGTGCGTGTGTGTGTGTGTGTGTGTGTGTGAGAGAATAACAATGAAGCCTTACCTTATAGACCTGCCCATAGGTGCCATTGCCAACCAGTTCCACCAGCTCAAATATACCAGCTGGATCCTAGAGAGAGAGAGAGAGAGGAGAGAGAGAGAGAGAGAGAGAGAGAGAGGTGAGAGAGAGAGAGAGAGAGAGGAAGAGACGAGAGAGAGAGAGAGGAGAGAGCGAGAGAGAGAGAGATGAGAGAGAGAGAGAGAGAGAGCTCGAGAGAGAGAGCGAGAGAGAGAGAGAGAGAGAGAGAGAATTGGGACAGGAAGATAAGGAGAGAAAAGAGGTAGAGAGGGACAGAGAATAATAAATGTTAGGCAGGCCCGAAATCTAATGAAACGTGAACCAAGATGGACCAAGGAATTCCTTCTGGAATTTGACATCACACACACACGCGCACACACACACACACACGCGCAACACACACACACACACACACACACACACACACACACACACACACACACACACACACACACACACACACACACACACACACCACACACACACACACACACACACAGGTGGGCTGTGTGCTACATACCCATGTTATTACTATACTAACCAGTAGCATTAGAAGCCCCTGCTTCTGTGTCTACTTACTAATCGGCTCCTTCTGTTAGCAGGCAGCCTGTAGGCCAGTCACAATTATTTGCAATCAGGCGATCGCATTTATTTTGCATTATCGTCTGAATCATTTCCATGTTGGTAAAATGTTCATACTACGTATGTATTCTCACACTCTTCAAAATCCACCATGTTTAAAAAAGCTAAGAAAGACATGCTGGGTGACATGGTTGAAGTCTGAAGGTTTGTTAACACTAATCCATCTCAGAAAGAGACCTGCAGCTATATTTTCATCCATGCTTTAGCCCTTAACTTACCCCTAAACTCCTTTGCCTTTTTTACTGTTTTGAAAAACGTTTTAAAATACTTCAAATAGCCGATCTACGTTGACCACGTTGTGAGCTTGTAGATCAGCTATTTGAAATATTCAAAAATGTTTTTCAAAATTGTAAAGCATTGCAAAAAAGTATAGGGATAATAAGGGGTAAGGCACAGACGAAAATAGAGCCCCCAATTCCAACGTGTGTGTGTGTGTGTGTGTGTGTGTGTGTGTGTGTGTGTGTGTGTGTGTGTGTGTGTGTGTGTGTGTGTGGGCTTTAGGAGGCCTGGTAAAGTCAACATGCATATATAAGCTCACATGTTAGAGCATTTGAGCTCGTAACCAACGGGTTGCAGGTTTGATTCCATAATGCTGGGTAAATCTTGGCACTCAATCCTGTTTTCACCACATGAACTACTGTATATAGCAGGGCAGGAATTTCAGGGAGGCCATGAAGGCCATGGCCGTCGTTGCCCCTCGGTTTGGCCTTGTGCCCCTCAAAAAAAATGGCATGGCCTGAGGCCACTGTGGCCTTAATGCCCCAGCTGACTGTAGGCCTACCACTTTCTCCTCTGTCTCTTCTTGTCAATATGTAGACACCAGTGTCTCTTACTTGTCACCATACCAAAAAATATCTTCCAAGCCAATGAATGATCTAATTTTAACATAAGAGTTTAAGAGCTACGTTTCTCAAATGCCTTTTGACATTAACACTCTGATAAAGAGCCCGGGTTTTTACGCAAATTAATGATGACCGGTAGATGACGTCAATATGACAATTCTTCTCTAATTGTCTTTAGCGCTTTGAAAAGTTTAAAGCCATTACTAGGAAAAAATTGAAAGTGAAGAAGGTAAGAAAGTAGACAAAAGTTCAAAGATCGCCATGGAAATAAAAACAATAATACACTTGACTTTTAAAGCAATTTTTGAAAATGGTTTTAAATTGCTCCATCTACGCCTTCTCTCTCAGCTTTCCTACTTATATTACTGGATGAGGACTAACCACTCTCCCTCTTTAAAAACACACATGTGTTCTCCATCATGTCTACTTGACTAGTATACATTTACTATTTTATTCATAGTAATATTATTGACCACTCCTTTTGTATGTCCATGGCAAAAATATATATTGAGGAAAATGTCCATCACAAGCCCAGGGGTTGATGACCCCTGACCAACGCAGTAAGTTTGATTTGTGCAGGGCTGAGGTTTCTTTCACTGCAGATAAACCTGCATTTCAAAATCATCCTTAACCCCTAAATTCAATTAATTCTTTCAATGGTCTAAACCTTTTTATTTATTTTATTTGATGGCCTTCCTGCCCTAGCATTTGGCCTTTGTGCCCTAAAAAAACTGACAACACCAAAGGCCAATTGGCCTTGCCCCTAAAACGACGGAATTCTAGGCCTGGTATATAGCATCCCTATTCAGGGGGTCAACAAGCCGAACATGCAGCAAAAATAGCAGATCTACAGGCTCACAGCACTAGGGATGGAGCCCTAAACAAGGGTAGCTCGATAACGCGATAACAGTACCCGGTATCAATAAGATTTGGGCTTATCAAGCTTGTTATTGAGCATAGCGGCCCATGATGTCATGTTTAAACAATCAAGACAAGAGGCGATCAATACATTATTACAGTACTATCCATAATATAAAGCCATTTAACACTTTTTGCACACTAATGAATGATTGTTTTAATGACTTTTAATAATATTACTTTTGTCAATTGTCATCTTCATAGATGGTGGTCAGCCACAAACTCACATTCGCAACAACTGGCCAATAAAAAAGATACCAGTTCTGTTCTGAATTTGTCGTCTCATATCAGTGATGTTACTAGGTTTTCAATGTAATGGGTCCCGGGACCCACAGGTGGTCATTCAAATGGGTCCCAGAAAAGTTTTATGAGTCCTCAATACAATGTTTTCGAGCGCTGTTTTGATTGAGCTTGTAGATCGGCTATTTTCAAAATGTTTGCCTATTTCTTATATTTATTTTACAATTTGGCTAATGTTTGAACTTAGAACTACTAAAAACTACTAAAACATGTGCCCCTAATGAATTCGGGCGTGCAAAATGGCGTCGGACGTCGGTGGAATCAAAACATTGACGTTTCTATCGCCTGTTTAAGACTTTCTACGTGGATTTTATTTGTGTTAACGTAGGGTAAAGTAGGATGCTTTCACCCATGAACAATGGTGGTGTCTGTGGAATTTTAAAATGTTTTTCTTTTACCGCGACCCGGTAAATTATTTTAACATGGACTCCAATGGAGGCGCATCCCGGGACCCCAGGACCATGACATGAATGAGTCCCTGGGCGACTTGAATGAGTTTTTGATGCGGGATGCGCACGTAATGACATCACTGCTCATATCTTTCCACAAAATATTACAAAACGCTCAATAGTGGATTCGATAAAAGCCTGGCTCAATAAGCAGCAGGATCGATCGATAAGGTGTTCATTATCAATAAAAATGAACGAGCTCCATCCCTACACAGCACGTCACATTGCAACATGAGCCTGAAGAGATGTAGAGGCAGAACAGGAGGGTGCCTGCCATGTTGTAGACCCCTGGGCGACTCCAGTCCACTAAGTATGGGGTTTAAGTGGTTAATGAATACTATTTGCTGAGCTGGCTTTGGGGTGAAGACCTTTAACCTCTAATAGCCAACAACGGCATGTGTGTGTCTGTACTGGGCGTTTTCCTTCCACTGTGGCCTTAAGGTAGATGCAGAATAGACCAAAATCTAGAGTGAAAATCCATCCATCCATCCATCCATCCATCTTCAAACCGCTTATTCCGGAATCGGGTCGCGGGGGTAACAGTTCCAACTGAGACCTCCAGATTTCCTTATCCCGAGCAACTTCCTCCACTCCCTCAGGGAGTATACCGAGGCGTTCCCAAGCCAGTTTGGAGATATAATCCCTCCATCTGGTCTTTGGTCTGCCACGGGGTCTCCTCCCAGTGGGACGCGCATCGAGGACCTTCCTAACTCGAATCTTTGCTTCTGGGGGTCCCTGCTGGAACTACTTATTTTGCGATGGGGTCCATCCGTGGAACAAAATATTTTGAGATGGGGGTCCGCGGCCAAATAGATATTTTGGGGGTCCTTAACCACTGATAGGCACATTCTATAAATGTCTTCTAAATCCTAACAGTTTTCTGAAAAGAATGTATGTTGCTATCAGTGGTTCTCAAACTTTGTCATGTCAAGGACCCCCAAAATGATATGTATTTGGCCACGGACCCCCATCGCAAAATATTTTGTTCCGGGGACCCCCAGAAGCAAAGATTTGAGTTAAAAAATGTCACTCTAAATGTTGGTCTATTCTGCATCTTGCTTAATTAAAACCCATTACCAGCCAACTTAAAATATGGATGTGCGCTAATAACGCCAGGAAATAGCTATATTTTATCAACATGATAGGGTATAATTTAATTGTTTTCAAAGCCATGATGATAAACAACCACAAAAAGACCACTAGAGTGCGCCATCGTAACACTAAACCTTCAGAAGAAACCATGACGTAAAAAAAAAAAGTGACGTCGCTCCATTGACTCACAATGGGAGATCCGCGGCCCGCCATCTGTGCTCAATCCTGTTCAATTCGTGCTTGATCGTCTAAAACCACCATCGGTCAACGGAACGTATACAGATGCCACACAGAAAGTTTCCAAATCAAAATCCGACCT
>NC_137828.1:29467705-29471662 GCF_963921795.1 Nannobrachium achirus | reverse complement strand
GGTTCAGGTTCAAGATTGAAGCAACTACCCTTGGGATAATAAAGGTATCTATCTATCTACCATTCTATAAATGAGATTCCTAATGACGCCTCTGATTTTTATCACTGTGGTACGTAGAACATTCGGCTAAACTTCACCTAATGATCAGGAGTTTTTTTAGGATTATTGGGTGAAGTGCGAGCGGTGTCACCTTTAGCCAAATACCGTTTCAGGAGGAGCTTAATGTGTTTTTAATTCACACTCAAAGAGCACTTATTTGTCAAAAATAGATGCGTGAGTCTGAAATCATGTATATTAGTACAAGTTGGCATAGGAAACAGCTGATTATGGCCGGATATGAATAGCGCAGGGATCTGAAGTGGCAGAATAGTGAACTGAGGAATTTGTGTTTTACTGTATTTTTAATGAATATGAAAGATTGCAAAAATATAGTATATACAGTAGCCTACATACGCAGTCTTGACAATGCTGTTTGTGGGACATCCATTGTGAGTCAAAACTCAAACTCAAATTGAGACTGCAATGTGGAGGGCCAAACAGCTTTGGTCATTATGGGCGGCTTTTGTTGACATGCCAGCCATCTTTTCAAACAACATCACTGCTTCAGAGTGACACCTGATATAGGCTCTGCCCCTCCAGCTGCAGTCCTTAGACAACCGACCTCTCAGAGGTAGGTGTGCAAAATACATCCCCCTCATAATAGAGCTCAGCAAAGTCAATCACATTGACTGCTACCGCATTAATCTGTTTATTTACACAAGAATTGCACTGCACTGTAGGCGGGATGGGTCTAATACCCCTGGCATAGATCCAGGTTGTGCACATGCAGCCTTGAAACTGAAACATGGTTTACTTTACACCACAACACGCCTCTGTCAAGGACACTCTGAATCTCAGAACAACACTGGTTATAATATGCAAGTTTGATTTTATAGGCGTAGCAATAGTACCGGTATTTAACTTTGCCCCTGTGTTTACGTAACAAAACCTAAATAAAACGAATTCTTTTTTACCCATCATTTCCCTCTATACCAGCATACACTGAAGCGTTTGTTTCTCATGTTGTAGGTGCAATAAAGTAAAAGAAAATCAATTTGTGCCACTGTGTGCGACCCATTGCCTATACAATGTTGATGATCTAAGACAGTGGTTCTCAACCTGTGGTCGGGACCCCCAGGGGCGTCCCCAAATTATTTTGCGGAGTCCCCAGATGAATGTTCAATATTGTTTTCTCTCTCAACAGTAAACAACCCAACATAAAGTTGAAGTAGAGGGTATCTGCACTGCAGAAAAGTGACAATTTAAGGCTTTTTAATACCTTTAGAATGACCTTTAGAATGAAAATAGCCGATCTACATGCTCACAAAATAGATAAAATATGATTATTTTGGGGGTTGCGGCCTGAAAAGGTTGAGAACCACTGATCAAAGAGGACAGAGGACACTGCACCAGACAAGTCAGAGCGCAGCGGTAACAAAAAAGGCTATTTACCTCTACATCAGCAGTCATCTGGTATTGTGAGTATATATTGAGGCAGAGTATTGTGGTGGTATTTTACCACATTGCCCTCTGGCTGTATTTTGGGTGTTTTCACTGTTTGTTTCGGTAGCCCAAAACCATCCCTGTCCACCAATACAGCCAGAGGGCAACGTGTTTTTGCAGGTAAACACCGCCACACTACTGTAGTGGCTGATGGCTGATGCCCAAACCACCTAAGCTGACTCCTTTCCAAGTGTAGAAGCAGCGGTTCTACTCCAAGTCTCTCTCGGGTGACTGAACTTCTCACCCTATCTCTAAGGGAGATACCAGCCACCCGGCTTAGGAAACCCATTTCGGACGCTTGCACCCACGACCTCATACTTTCGGTCATGACCCATACTTCATGACCATAGGTGAAAGTAGGAACGAAGATTGCTCGTTAGACAGAGAGCTTTGCCTTCCGGCTCATTGTTTTGCTATGTAAACACAAGGCAAAGTTACATACGATGCCTTCTAAGGACGACACCACTTTTCAACCTATCTTCATTTAATTTGTCCTCACTAATGTTCACGATAAAATAGCAAAAAGAGAAATCTACTCGGTCTGTGTCCCGTACTGTATTTATGTAATGAGGGCTGTAAGCAGTTCAGAAACCTGTCTACGTGGCTTGGATTCCCCATCGATGATGTCGCTGGTAGACGGGTTTCTGAACTGCCCACTGCCCATATGAGACACAGACAAGTAGACTTTTGTTGTGCTATTTTATCAGAGTGAGGACCAATTGTTTCAGGCTGGTGTAATTACTGTACAAAATGGTCCCTAGTCCGGCACGACTCTGGGTTCATGAGAAACCAGCCAGGGTTCCAGATGACACATCTGCTGAGCTTTCACTTGATGATAAGGCACAGAAACCATGAACTGACCTTTACTTCAACACCTCACGCAGCCATAATGAATGGACAGAATGGTGAGCCGTGACTCCAAACAATCACTTTTATTTATGCAGTAAAAAGCCCTGACTCCGAGGCTAAAGAAATTGCTTTACAAGAGGAATAGGAAGATTAATCATTCATGACGTTTAGCAACAGGACAATATAAATAGGCCGGTTCTGAGGCATGGCCAAAGGGACAAGTCCTATGCGATCGGCCGATAATGCCTATCAGCTTTGCCTCTATCGGCTTTGCCGATCTACAAGCTAGATCAGCTATTTTCACAATATTTATCTGTGGGACTGAATGTAACCTCAGCTTCAACTCCTACAAGTTGAATTGTATACTAAAGGACGTCAGCCTGCAATCTCCTAATGTTTATACTTAACTCTTTTTGTGCCTATCCCGAACTAGTTCGGCTTTATTTCGGCCTTTTGATCGGCCGGTGTGCCGATCCCGAACTAGTCCGGCTTTTTATAAAAATTAAAAAAAACATCCAGAGGCCTTACCGAAGCACCGGGCTAAATTTTCGAGCCGACCCCCGGCCGCGGTCTGTTTACATCGGCCCGCGAGAGCGTCGCGCCGCCGATATTTGCCGTCCACTCCAATGCAATCCATGATCTTTAGAGCTCTTTTTCTCTGTTCCATGCATATCCATGAGGTGCACAAGGTTTAATCACGGCTAAATCGCCGAAAATAGGGCTTCTAAAATGCTTGGTAGCCAATAGCTAACTTCAAGCTAACTTCATCCTGTTCCTGTTCATGACACAAAGGAAAGTGTTCAGGCGCGTCATGGCTGCGCACGGCTTGTGCATATTAGGGATGTGAAAAGAAATCGAAAAGCGACTGGAAAATCGACTCATGCTCACCACGACTCAAAAAGTATGAGTCGAAAAATCGAAAAAAGTTTTATTTTTATTTTTTATTTTTTAAAGTTTTTCCCCAAAAAATGTTTTAATCGCTTGTTCGTTATAAGCGTCAATGTTTTCCAAATGTGAGAGGACCGGTGTGTGTGTGTGTGTGTGTTTGTGTGTGTCTGTGTCGGGGACGAGTGAATGTCTGTGTTGCATGCATGGATCGCAGATTCGCATGCATGCGGCGCTGGTCAGGTCCGCGGACTACTGGTTGAGAAACACTAGCTGGTCTGTTCGTGTGCCGCGTCATAGCAGTGCGCGCTGACTGGATGTGTTGTTTACCTCCTGCTCCTGCCTTGCATGCTTGACACGAAAGCTCGCTTATTTAATGGCAACGTCGCCTCGTGTGCAGTGATTTGTCAAGATTGACAATAAAACACAACACAAAATAAATACACTACTAGCCGTTAATGCGACACACCCGTGGACACGGACGGGGAGGGAGTGCGCGAGCCAGCGAGGCAGACCAAATAAAGCTCCACATTTGATACACAACGCTACGGTTCCATGGACTAGTCTATAGAGAACAGACTCCATGCTAACGCAAGGAAGAGCAATTGTTTATTATAATTATTATTAGGGCTTTAATGCAAGTTCTGGTGGGTGCTGCTGCAAGTTGTGTTGCTTAAAGTA
>NC_137828.1:29460205-29462705 GCF_963921795.1 Nannobrachium achirus | reverse complement strand
GGACAGAAGAGAGAGGTTTATTGAAATGTATGCACATTTTTCCCCCTGTTGAATAATTACAACTGTCAGATTGACAGGTGTTACAACATCACATGGAAATGTTATGTCATATCTGATGGATCCATGTTGTCATGTATTGTAGCCCATGGCCCCATACTGTATGATGATGTAAAGGCAAGTCATACAAACATGGACAGATTTTGGGCCAAAAAATGCAGGGCCCTCCATGATTAACCCATCCAGCTGGTTGCAAATTGTCAAGTGTGTTAGGCCAGATCAAGAAGTAATACTAGTAAGACGCCTCAGGGCGACAAGCGACCTTGCCCTAAAGGGCGAGGTCGCGCCACAGTGATGTGGACACATCAGGGATCTCCATATGGGCATAAAAGGGAATTTTCCCCCCAGCATAACAGGGATCTCCATATCTCCATACATGGGCATAAAAGGGAATTTGTTCCCCTTGGCATCACAGGCCACAGGGATCTCTCTAACAGGGCATCATTAATATTGATGACATCAGGGAACTCCATATATGGGCATAAAAGGGATTCTGTTAGTGTGACATCACAGTGAAGCCAGAGCGTGATGTCAGAGTGGCAAACCCATTCTGGTAGAGTGGTTCCCCTGACATCACAGTGATGTCAGAGCATGATGTCAGAGCGGCAAACCCGTAGAAACCCATAAAAATGTGTACACGTCTATGCGGAGACAAGCTATGAATTTCCCATGGTAACTGATGAACATTTTTCATCGGTATTTATCCTGAAGATAAATATTGATGAAAACTGGATAAAAGGAAGAATGTATACAGCCCATAAAGGAACTGAGAAGGACGAGGAATGAGATGGATAAGAAGAGAGAGAGAGAGAGAGAGAGAGAGAGAGAGGAGAGAGAGAGAGAGAGAGAGAGAGAGAGAGACTGCAGAGTTAGAAGATGAAAGAAAGATAGCCGAGGGAGCAAGGGGCAGAGGGAGAAACAAAGAGAAACACGTCAGGCTATAATCTACATCAGTGGTTCTCAAACATCTTAATTCCCCCACAGGCACAGGCACACACACACACACACACACACACACACACACACACACACACACACACACACTTTGGTATGCATTAGGCCGCGGGCGCGGACCCCTATAACTCTGACCCTGGGGGTCCCTGGATCCCACTTTGAGAATGACTGATTTACATACAGTATTCAGTAACACTATACTTCCTCAGAGATGCTGCTCTTGGTCTGACGTCAAAGCGTTTCACATTTTACACCTGCTTCCTCAATGCAAAGCAGTGATCTTTGTTCGCTGTCTGTCCCTCTGCAGTGTCCTTGTTCTATTAACGCGAGTCCTGTAATGTAGCCTATATACTGCATGTCCATGCACTTTGTGAGCACAGTCCTGTGTTTTGTTTAAAGATCGGTTGTTTCACTGAACCACATTCACCTCTTTTACAATTTAGGCCAGAGGTCTTCAACGTTTTCAGGCCAAGGACCCCTTAGCTGAGAGACAGATGAAGCAGGGACCCCTGCACATGTAATGTAATGTAATAACTCTGAGGACACCCTAGGGGTCCCGGACCCCCTGTTGAAGACCCTTGATTTAGGCATTTAGCAGATGCTCCTATTCAGGGCGGCTTACTGGACAGAATGTGCCATGAAAGTGTTGTCAAACATCAACAATAGGCCTCCAGTAAGTGTCCATATGATTTGCGTGCTAGGAGAACAACGCAACATTAATTTAGGAGATGAATTCATCACTAATGGCAACTGTTTTTAATTCAGTTTCCAACTTAACCTCTAGGTCAAATAACCACAATAACAGAGATTTAGAAAGCCTCCCATCCCCTGACCAGAACTATGAAGGGGATATGGATTACTCTATAATAGTCATGGTGCTCTGCCTACTGCCTAAAATACTCTGAAGACTGATGCTCACCATCTGGAGGAAGAAACAGGAACTGCAGGGCGAGGAAAGTTAGAACAGAGAGGGACAAGAGGGTGGTGAGGTGGGGTGGGAGCATATAGCAGAGAGAATGTAAGGAATCACTTGTTATTCCGAATCCCACAACGTAAAACATGTTTTATAATGTTCACAATATCAAGTAGCACTGTACAGTATGACGCCTCAGGGCGCCAATTCTTTGCCATCTGGCCAGCGAAGTATATCAGACCAGTAACCCATATATGGAGACCCCTGGTACCCATAGTACATCCCTTTTATGCCCATACATGGAGATCCCTGTCTGAACCAGCCGAACAGATATGGGCTGTCTTCCTCCATATATGGGCATTCCCATATGAAGTCCTGTTAGATATGGGCTTAATATTGATGACATCAGGGATCTCCATATGGGCATAAAAGGGATTCTGTTAGAGTGGTTCCCATGACATCACAACATACAATATATTGTATGCCCATACATGGAGATCCTTATATCACTGGCCATCTGGCCAGTGATATAAATCGATGACATCAGGGATCTTCATAAATGGGCATAAAATGGAT
>NC_137828.1:29452705-29457705 GCF_963921795.1 Nannobrachium achirus | reverse complement strand
CAGGACCCGTGAGGTGCACCAGACTCCAGACATTTCACTCAGGAGTGGTGGATTCTTGTAGCCTGGCTCCAGCCAATAGACCCGCCCACTCTCTGAGTGAACTCACCAGCGTAGAGTCTGAAATCAGGCTAGGATTCTTGAGCCGCAATGGTACTGCAAGCTCCACCTGGCCCAACGGTGATGCTGCAGGCCCCGCTTGTGGCTTGAATGGCCCTCCTAAAGGCCTAACCGTGGCTTCTTCCTCACGGAAGACACAGGCTGGGGCGCTAACCCAACCTGCTCCCGGGTACACATTATACAGTGAGATTTTATATTTTTCTGGGCATCCCTGGAAATAAGGGACGCCCGGCAGGGTGTCCCTTATTTGAATGTCAAGAGTAGTTGGCAACCCTACAGCAGGTGTGAGTCATGTGTGTGCTTGCTGTGTGTGTTTGGTGAGTCTCTGGTCTTGTGAGGCAGAGTTACACAACATTTCACATCAATGCAGGAAGTTCTGATTCATCCGTTAAAATGGGTCATCACGTCTACAGGGAGGAGGACACACTTAAAGGAACACGACTTCGCCCATTTTCATCCGATATCTTTAAATAACTGGACCTCACTGCTTATTATAGATGGCACTGCATTGCCATCAACTTGCTCTGTGTCTTAGAGGACTGCCGACCAATGGCATCACCGATGGGGATTACAAGCTATGAAATACCTTCTCTTCCTGATTATGATGACCCATATATGGAGATGATGTAAAAAAAAAAAGAAAATACAAAAAATACAAAAAATTAAAAGAAAAAAAATCCTTTAAGATAGGGGGAGGGGTATTAGAGAGGAGGAGAAAAGGAAACAGATGGAGAAAGAATGAGAACAGAGAGAGACTAATGGTAAAAATGATAAATGGAATAAACAACGGAGACAGAAAGCAGTCAAACATAAAAACAGACGAGGAACAGAGAGATATATAAAGGAAAAACTGCTTTCCTGCAGCCTCCTGAGAACTGACTGGAAGTATTTTGTCCTCTGTGGTGGGCACAATGTTCTCGCATGATGCTGCATCTCAACAGTCAAGTCTGTTGTCACCCAATCTGGGAATCCATCAGCAAATAAAATGAGAAATAAATCACCTGAAGAGGTCATGCTGTGGGGGTGGCAAAATGCTCACCCAACCGCAGGTTCTTCTAAAGACTAAATGCTGACCTCCAGAGGAAGTTGTAAAAACCTTCCACTATTTATCCAAGCATGGTACAAGCTGGTACAATCCAGGTGTGGTACAAGCTCGCAGCGCGGCACAGAGTGCAGTCTTTGAATATTTCAAATCCTTTGTTTTTTTGAAAAACCTATATTTCTATATGTCAGTGGTGCTCAAACCTTTTCATGTGGGACCCCAAAATGATATATATTTGGCCACGGACCCCCATCCCGTTAAAAAAAATACATATAGGCCTAAGATTTGCACACATTTTCACAACTTTTCAAAAATAGCAGATCTACAAGCTCGCAGCGCTGTGAGCTCAAAATAAAACTCAAAATTGGAATATGCAAATTGCAACAGTAGCTGTTAAGAACAAGCGGTCAGAGGGGAGAAGGAACTGGTAGCAAATCCCACAGATGTATCTTATGTAGCCTAGAACTAATAGTCAGGGACCCAGTCACCCAAAATGTGAGATGACCTGTGATGTCATGCTGTACTTTTAGATAACTAATAGATAAAACAGAAATAAAAAGTCTATTAGTTTGGTCATTAAGTCTGGTCCACAGAATGAGAGGCTTCTCATTCTGTGGACCTTAATGACCAAACGAATAGATAAAACAGAAATAAAAAGTACGGCATGACATCACAGGTTCAACCCTATTCCTTGAGCTTTTGGGCCTGTGGGTCCCCGACCCGACTATAATAGAACTATCAATATTTTGCTGCAAGGTCACCTAACAGTACTAAATGGTTATTTCCTGTCTTGAGAACTCATAGACTGATGCAATCTTTGAAACTTTCCATCACTAATTCAATATGGGTGTCTGTGAATTGGGCTGGAAAACGTGCATCCATACACAAGAGCAGTGATTCTCCACATAAAACCTTTTTCATTGTGATTGTTGCGATCATTGTGATGAATAAACATGTTCGCTGAAAATGCTGCAGTGTTAAGTGGTCAGATGGGTGGGCCACCAACACTTTTCAAGTGCGCCCTGGCCCCTGATCCAGAAAAGGTTGAGAATCACTGCTCAAGAGCAGGCCGCTGCCCCCAAAATAATATGTTAACTGAGCACAGAGTCTGTTGAGGCATTTTGTATAACACGGTTCTATTGTGAAAATAGCCGATCTACATACTCACAAGGCCTCACATTGCGAGGCGTTGTGAGCATGTAGATCTGCTATTTTCACAATTTCAGCCTCTGATATTTGACAAATTGGCCAATGTTTCATTTGTCATTTTAGAGGTATTAAAAAGTCCTTAAGGGGGCGCCTGCTGGCCTACTGGTCCAGGAGCATACCACTTAGGCATTGCCATATAGGCATGGATGCCTGGCGGCGGCGCCGGTTCGATTCCCAATCTGGACGACCTTTGCTGTGTGTCACTCCCCATCTCTCCCCCCATTTCCTGTCAGTCTACTGTCCTATCAATAAAGGCATAAAAGCCCCCAAACAAATCTTTAAAAAAAGGTCCTTAAATTGTCACTTGCACTTGAAATGTGCATATACCCTCTATACACTTAATCTGTATGTTAGTTTGTTTACTGTTGAGTGTGAAAACAATGTTGCACATTAAGTTAATCATCTGGGGACCCTTCAAAATAATCTGAGGACCCCCCTGGGGGTCCCGACCCACAGGTTGAGAACCATGCACTGCTCAAGAGAACCTTCCTTCTATAAATAAAGCTTTACAAATTGGCCAAAAAATTAAAACAAAACAAGATACAAGACGGATGCCAAGGTATTTGGTTGCCTCCTTTCCAGCTGAAGGTTTTTTTTAATTGTGAAACAAGCTTGTGGTGTTGAGTTTGGATGGAATGATGACCCTGGTAATCCATGGCACATGAATAGACAACACTCTCTAAAGCCTTGATGCATAGCTCATCACTCGCTGAAAATCTGTAATTTGTGGCTAGTACCACCGCACAACAAAACAAGTCAGCCATGGTAGCCGAAATACCAGTGGTGTAAAATAACTAGTACATTTACTCAAGTACTATACTTTTTGAGGTTTTGGGGTATTTTTTTATTTTCTACTCCACTACATTTCAGAGGCAATATTATACTTTTACTCTACTACAATTATTTTAAAACTTTAGTTACTACCGGTAGTTATTTTTTATGACAAAACATACTATTGACCATATTTGCACGGCAGCCATCTTGCCATTAAGTTAATGAATTTCAAACATGGCCACCAGGTGAATATGGTCAATACCACTTCAGCCCTATATACATTTCGGCCATTTGAAAACAGCTGATCAACAGCGATGCGACGCATAAGATCTGCTATTTTCAAAAGATTTGTATACAATTAAATACATTCGAAAACTTGTGAAATGGGACATTCTGCATAATGAGTACTTTCTACTTTTGGTACTTTAAGTAGCTACATTCTGATGCCAATACTTTTGTAGGCTACTTTTACTATTAAAGTAAAGTTTCTACATTGCAGATGTAGGTATTTTTCCACCACTGCAAAATACCAGAGTAGGAGGGAAACCAAAGATGACAAACATGTCATGTAAATCAGGTCATTTTTAATAGTCACTAATAACGCATTTATTTCCTTGTTTCACAAAACACATTACACTGTGACTGGAGGTCGTGTGGTCAGGGAATTCCAAGGAGGCAAAAACACAGTCTGTGCAAAAAGTGCAATTCAATGGAGAGACAGCGATTATTGTATTTAACCACTTAAACCCTAGGATATACTTGGCCTCCGACCTTTTCCCTATACATCATTTCTCTTTTTGCCGAAAAAAGCCAATCTACAAGGTTCTAGTTGCTCGCCTTGCGACCTTGTAGATCTTCTATTTTTCACAGAATGTTTGTCAAATATTCTCCCTTAGTACATGCCCAGAATAGAGTTGCTAGGGTTCATGTGGTTAATAGATGAGAGAGAGAGAGAGAGAGAGAGAGAGAGAGAGAGAGAGAGAGAGAGAGAGAGAGAGAGAGAATTAGTGATTCTCAACCTTGTGTTCCCCATGGTACAATTAGCCTGCTAACTTGGTTCAGCCTTAAACTTCCAGAATGATAAACTTCGACACCAACTCCTTTTCCAGGCTTGATGACTTCATTCATCATCCAACATCCATAATACAAATATACACTTGGTGGCTCTAAAACACCCTCGACTTCATAGGAAAATAATATAAGCCTATCCTCAGACAAAGACGGAAGATAGTAACATCTATTCATACTTAAGTGATGTCTCCATTTCTTCATGAAACATTTTGTGGCCCTTTAAGGGCCCCCTGAGCCCTAGGTTGAGAACCACTGAACCGGGAGGTAGAGAGACACAGAGAGAGAGAGAACAAGAGCACATTGAGGTCCCAGTTTCACCATAGATCAGTGGTTCTCAAATGTTTTTTTTTTTTTTTTTTTTTATTTCAAGGACCCCCAGTTCGGTATGCATTAAGGCCACGGAACGCCATAACTCTGAGAGTGTCCAAATGGAACACAAGGTTGACTCGTAAAGGTCCATTTGGTTCCATTTGTACGCTCTCAAGACGAGTTACAAACCTGTCCGTTTGGTTCCTATCAATCAATCATTTTGCTGAGGAGGATCCCCTGGAACCCCCTCAAGGACCCCTCCATTGAGAACCACTGAATTTGAAAATAAGACTTCTCTGGCATACAGTGAACATACTGAGCTTGCATAGCACACATTTTATCCTGTAGGTAATATCTAGGAAATGGTTTGAATGCATTTTTGTACACGTACTGTACAAGTTGTATTCTGCAGGCTACAAGCAGTAACATCTAATGGCAACTCATTATTTACATGCTAGCTAGCTAGATACAGTATAAT